>NW_010972776.1:5802341-5826493 GCF_000737465.1 Haliaeetus leucocephalus
AAAAACCCCCCCCCCCCCCCCCCAAACCCCAACTGTAGTATCTGAAAAGCGCCTAGAGGACATAAATGCAAAACTTGGATTTCTGGAGTTAATATAAAAATCTATGAACACATCTTTTACTTAACCTGATCATAGTACAGATGTTACTGCTCCATTGCAAAAGATAGGCTTGAATTATCTTGAATTCCTTAAAGCGATGGGGGTGGTGTCACACTGGATTTCACTTCAGCACAGTCTTTGGCTGGTACCTTCTCCATTTCATATCTGGCATTTAATACTGGGAACAGGCACAAGAAAAGAAAAGTCATTTTCCGATGAGAGAGGGTGTATATGTTCATCACCCAACAAAAGTGCATTTTCCCTTGTCTAAGGGCTTATGTGGAAACAAAATTTTGGATCCTAAAATGGCTTAAAAATTACATCCAAATACATTTCCTCAAATAAGCTGCCATAGAAATGTAAGTAAAACAAGCTAATATGGATTTTGAGTATCAGTTCTTCCCATACAGAGTCATGCCCACAAATAACAGTTCTCCTTGTATTTTGATAACATTCCTGCCAAGAAAAGACACTATGTTGAATAATTAACAATATGATTGGTTTTCTGCTAGGATAAGTATTGAAATGAAAAAAAAAATCTGTAAGCATATGAGTTAAGGTTTGTAAAACCCTTCTATTTAAGCTGATTGTAAGCAGCTGAGAAGTTAAAAGGCCCTTATTAGGTCCTCATTTATGGCTATTTAGCCTTAGAAGCTTTATCAGATATTTCTCTTTCAGATGCAACCTTCTAACAGATGCTGTCCAAAGAGCCCAAGGTTAGCATCTGTGTTTAAGTAATATTGTGGCAAATGAAAACCTGACCATTGTGCTTCTACACATCAGGTAAATTATGACCTCTATGGAATAATAAAGATATATAAGCCATCTCTTGGAGACCATAACAAAACTCACCTGTATTACCTTGAGCTGTTGCCCTTAAGGCAAAGAAAACACAACCAGTATACAAACACACAAAAGTGCTATGAAATTCATGGGAAAGATGTTTGGCTTGTTGTCAGAAACCACGAGCTGTTTATTTTCCTGGGAATCTCCTCAACAAAAAGCAGCAAGAACTGGTGGGTGGCATGGCCCACGCAGCAGGCGTTAGGACTGTCGGTAGAAAGCCTTTGCTCGAGAGCAGGCACTAGGCTGGCCTCACTACCACCTCTGTTCTGACATTTCTTTCCCATGCTCTTGACGTGCCCGTGCTATTTATTTTAGTTAGCATGTAGATTAATAAATAGAGGGTAGGGTGTTTCTGCACACTGGGTGTTAGCTTATCCTTCCCACAATTTGATCACATACAGTAAAAGGAAATACAAAGATTTTGCGCTCACGAGAAACACTCTGGTATGATTTCCTCATATTCTATGTTTTTTTTAAAATTAAAAGAAAACAAATTTAGGAAAACTTTAGTAATACTGGTGCCAGAGTCTAAAGGTAGTGTCATACATGGTGGTCACTCAGACAATGTCCACCTTCCTTGGACTGCAGCTAAATCCTGGCAGCTGGGCCCATTCCTCTGCAGAGGGTTATATACTGGAAAAACCTCTGTAACAAAAAAGAGAGCTTAGCACTGTAATAGATTGCCTGACTCAGCAATATAAATCTCTCTCACTGGCGAGTTTTAAGATTAGATTAGACCAGTCTCTTGATAACCGAATCAAAATCACCGGCCGTCGCTGCCAGTTCTCCCGAGACGCCCTCACCGTGGGCAGTGGTCCCGTGGCTGGGGACACACACGGGACACAACTGATGCCTGGGCACCCATCGGCTACATGCTCTGGCCGGGCACTTGGATTTGTCACCACACTCCTGGGCTCTCGTGGCACAGTAGTCGGCCAGGTACACGCTTCGAGGATGCCTGGGTTGGAGAAAGGTGTCAGAATGATGCAGGAGGCTAATCCTGCCTCTGACGGGTGGTGTGGGTGGACTAAACAAGCTCTTCGCATTTCAGGACTTATTTTTGTGCTGTATGATATTATACTGCAATACTTCTTCCTAAAGCAGAATTCTTTCAACAGAGAGTACACATGGGCACCCTTACGGCATTTTTCTTCAACAAGAATCACCTTTGTAAGCACAGCTCCAGAGGAGAGAGGAGGAGAGTTATTTGAGCTGAGAGCTTCCACTTTTTCATTGAAATCATACTGAATGGTACCAAGCCATCCAGCCAGGTGGCAGAGAGAGGAGTTTGCAAACAAGTCCTGTCTGAGAGAAAATAAGGTATGTTCTGAGAATATTCAGTCAGTTCTTGAATGATTCATAGGTAGGTGTTGTGGGTTAACCCCAGCCAGCAGCTAAGCACCACGCAGCTGCTCGCTCACTCCCCCCCCCGCCCCGCAGTGGGATGGGGAGGAGAAGTGAAAAAAAAGAAGTAAAACTCATGGGTTGAGATAAGAACGGTTTAATAACTAAAGTAAAATAAAATATAATAATAACAATAATAGTAATGAAAATGAATATAGCCAAAAAAAAAAAAAAAAAGAGAAAGAGAAAAAAAACCCAAAAAAGACAAGTGAACAAGTGATGCACAATGCAACTGCTCACTACCTGCTGACCAATGCCCAAGCAGCAACCCACCCCTCCCGGCCAACTCCCCCAGTTCATATACTAAGCATGAAGTTCTATGGTATGGAATATCCCTCTGGCTAGTTCAGGTCAGCTGTCCTGGCCATGCTCCCTCCCAGCTTCTTTTACACCTCCTCACTGGCAAAGTATGGGAAACTGAAAAGTCCTTGACTTAGGATAAGCACGACTTAGCAACAACTAAAACATCAGTGTGTTCTCAACATTATTCTCGTACTAAATCCAAAACACAGCACTGTACCAGCTACTAGGAAGAAAATTAAATCCCAGCTGAAACCAGGATAATATCCACCTCATATTGTATGCCATTTATGTCATGCCCAGATCCCACACTTTCTGATACATTTCCAATTAATCACCACCACTTTTCCTGTCTTTTAATATATACATACAGATATCATTCCCGCAGTCTATGGGCCATCTCTATAAAATGTCTGTTGAGTTCATTCAGTCCATGACTTTGGGCTTCATCTGTCATAACTGTCTGTCTGGGCAGGAGGGATGGTGCAAAGTCCGCTCAGTCTGCCGAACAGGATTGGGCTTTGGTGCAGTGCGGTGGATGGGTGACATTGGGCACAGCAGGAGGATGGTGTGTAGTGTTGGATTGTTGCATGCTGAAGTCAGTCTGCCAGTCCTGGTTCCATCACTACTGCGCTTTGCTCAGCTTTATCGTAGTTAATTCTTCATTAATGTAAGTGATTCTTACTGTAATACCATTGATATAGCATATAACAATTATAATAATGATGACATACAGTGTTAGGGTTATATAGCAATCAACATCATACAAATTAATCTATTGGCTATCATCACCTAAAATCAAATCCCCTCAAGGTATACATCGAACTTCCCCATCCTTCCACATCACCCACCAAGTGCACCCAGGTCCTTGAGCAAAAGCAATCCCACAAATGGGTTTGCCTTTGCCTGAGGCAGGAGTAACCCAGACTGTCTTCCCTAACATATTTTTTATGTGCACTACAGGGACTTTATCCCCTTCTACAGTATGTAAAAGTTCTGATTGGGCAGGGCCACTCCGATTGGCAGATCCTCTGGTGTTGACTAACCAGGTGGCTTTTGCTAAATGTGTATCCCAATGTTTGAAAATTCGCCCCCCCATTGCTCTCAATGTAGTCTTTAACAGTCCATTGTACTGTTCGATTTTCCTGGAGGCCGGTGCATGATAGGGGATATGATACACCCACTCAATGCCATGCTCTTTGGCCCAGGTGTCTATGAGGTTGTTTCGGAAATGAGTCCCGTTGTCTGACTCAATTCTTTCTGGGGTGCCGTGTTGCCACAAGACTTGCTTTTCAAGGCCCAGGACAGTGTTCCAGCTGGTGGCATGGGACATGGGATGTGTTTCCAACCACCCAGTGGTTGTGTCCACCATTGTAAGCACAAGGCACTTGCCTTGGTGGGTTTGTGGGAGTGTGATATAGTCAATCTGCCAGGCCTCCCCATATTTATATTTCAGCCATCGTCCTCCCTACCACAGGGGCTTTAACTGCTTGGCTTGCTTAATTGCAGCACGTTTCACATTCATGGATAACCTGCGTGATAGTGTCCATGGTCAAGTCCACCCCTCAGTCACGAGCCCATCTATATGTTGCATCTCTTCCCTGATGGCCTGAAGTATCATGGGCCCACCGAGCCATAAATAGCTCACCCTTATGTTGCCAGTCCAGGTCCACCTGAGCCACTTCAATCTTGGCGGCCTGATCCACCTGTTCATTGTTTCGATGTTCTTCAGTGGCCCGACCCTTGGGTACGTGAGCATCTACATGACGTACTTTTACAACCAGATTCTCTAGCTGGGACGCAATATCTTGCCACAGTGTGGCAGCCCAAATGGGTTTACCTCTGCGCTGCCAGTTGCTCTGCTTCCATTGCTGTAACCACCCCCACAGGGCATTTGCCACCATCCATGAGTCAGTATAGAGATAGAGCACTGGCCACTTTTCTCTTTCAGCAATATCTAACGCTAGCTGGATGGCTTTCACCTCTGCAAACTGACTCGATTCACCTTCTCCTTCAGCAGTTTCTGCAACTTGCCATATAGGACTCCACACTGCAGCCTTCCACCTCCAATGTTTTCCCACAATGTGACAGGACCTATCAGTGAACAGAGCACATTGCTTCCCATTTTCTGGTAGTTTATTATACAGTGGGGCCTATTCAGCACATGTCACCTCCTCCTCTGGCGGCATTCCAAAATCTTTGCCTTCTGGCTAGTCCGTGATCACTTCCAGAATTCCCGGGTGACTGGGGTTTCCTATGCGAGCCTGTTGTGTGATCAGTGTGATTCACTTACTCCATGTGGCATCAGTTGTGTGATGTGTAGAAGGGTTCTTCCCTTTGAACATCCAGCCCAGCACTGGCAGTCGGGGTGCTAAGAGGAGCTGTGTTTCAGTACCAACCACTTCTGAGGCAGCTCAACTCCTTCATACGCTGCCAATATCTCTTTTTCAGTTGGAGTATAGCGAGCCTCGGATCCTCGATATCCCCAACTCCAACACCGCAGGGGTTGGCCTCGGGTCTCCCCAGGTGCTTTCTGCCAGAGGCTCCAAGTAGGGCCATTCTCTCCAGCTGCAGTATAGAGCACATTTTTAACATCTTGTCCTGCCTGGACTGGCACAAGGGCTACTGCATGAACAATCTCCCATTTAATTTGTTCAAAGGCTTGTTGTTGCTCAGGGCCCCATTTAAAATCGTTCTTCTTCTGGGTCACTTGATAGAGAGGGCTTAAAATCATGGTATTAATATGCATCCTCCAAAACCCTACAATGCCTAAGAAAGCTTGTGTTTCCTTTTTACTAGTTGGTGGAGACATAGCTGCTATTTTGTTGATCACATCCATTGGGATGTGATGATGTCCATCTTGCCATTTTATTCCTAAAAAATGGATCTGCTGTGCAAGTCCCTTAGCATTACTTTGTTTTATGGCAAAACTGGCCTTCAGAAGAATCAGGATTATTTTCTTCCCTTTCTCAAAAACTTCTGCTGTGTTGCCCCATATGATGATGTCATCAATGTATTGCGGGTGTTCCAGAGATTTAACCTTTCCCAGTGCAGCCTGGATCAGTCCACGGCAAATGGTGGGGCTGTGTTTCCACCCTTGGGGCAGTCGATTCCAAGTGTACTGGATGCCCTTCCAAGGGAAAGCAAACTGTGACCAGCACTCTGCTGCCAGAGGGATTGGGAAAATTCATTAGTGATATCAATTGTGGCGTACCACTTGGCTGCCTTGGACCCCAGTTCATATTGAAGTTCTAGCGCGTCCAGCACGGCAGCACTCAGTGGTGGCGTGACCTCATTCAGGCCACAATAGTCTACTGTTAGTCTCCACTTTCCATTAGATTTTCACACTGGCCATATGAGACTATTAAAGGGTGAGCAAATTTTGCTGATCACCCCTTGGGTCTCCAGTCGACCAATCAGCGTATGGATGGGAATCAGGGAGTCTCAGCTGGTATGATATTGCTGCTGGTGCACCATTGTGGTAGCGATTGGCACATGTTGTTCTCCAGCCCTCAGCAACCCCACAACAGAAAGGTCCTCTGAAAGACTGGGCAAGGTGGGCAGCTGTTTAATTTCCTCCATCTCCAGGGCAGCTATACCAAAAGCCTAACTGGTACCATTTTGGGTCCTTGAAATACCCTCTCCTGAGATATCCATAGCAAGGATGCATGGAGCCTCTGGGCCAGTCACAACGGGGTGGTTTTGCCACTCATTCCCAGTTTGGCTTATTTCAACCTCCAATACAGTTAGCTGTTGGGATCCCCCTGTCACCCCAGAAATACAAATGGATCCTACCCCTTTATAGCTTGATGGCGCTAGGGTACATTGTGCACTGGTGTCCACTAGAGCCTTGGACTCCCATGGGTCTGACGTGCCAGGCCATCAAATCCACACACACAGCCCAGTAAACCCGGTTGTCCCTTTCCTCCACCTGGCTGGAGACAGGGCCCCTCCTCTAGTCCTGGTCATAGGATTCTCCGCTCACCTTTTGTAAAAATGGATTAGAATTCCTTCTTATAGGATCAGGAGTAAAATCAGCCCTTCCACTCTGTCTGGCGCACTGCTCACACTGCCCACCAGAGACTGGAGCAGCAATTTTTCTGGAAGAACCCCCATTTGTGATTGTTTTTCCTTGCAATTAATGTACTCGTGCATCTAGGACCGAGGTAGGTTTTCCATCCCACTTCCTCATGTCCTCTCCATGTTCACGCAGGTAAGACCACAGGGTACCCTGTGATGTGTACCTTCTGTCTCCTCTCTCTTGAGCAGGGGGACGCTTATTCCTGATAGCTGAGATACTGGTCCATACAGGTGGGAGGCAGAACTTATCCTCAAATAGCTGGAACTCTCATGACAATTTCTTGGCTATTACATCTAGCAGTTTCTCCACACCCAAGACGAGGGAGAAAGAGAGATTTTTCTTCCTATTGCCAGAGTTGGCCAGCCACTTCATCCACCATTGGTCCCTCTTTGTCTCTCCAGTGCATTACTGCCAATGAGTTGGCATACGATGATGGTGCACTTTGTGTAAACTTCTGCTACATGGGTTGTGTGCATTGGTCTTCATCTGGATCTATGGGTAATTGTGCATTGTCCAAGTCATAATAAAACATCTCCTGCGTGGCTGATTCCCTCAGGTACTGGATACCTTTCTGCATGGTAGTCCACTTGCTTGGATGACATACAACATCTTCCTTGAAGGGGTACGTTTCCCTCATGCCTGACAGAAGTTGTCTCCAGAGGCTGAGGGCTTATGTCTTTTTTTCCAATTGCCTTGTCAATGTCCCCTTCCTTAGACAGGGATCCCAGCTGCTTGGCTTCCCTACCCTCTGATTCCAAGCTACTGGCTCCGTTATCCCAGCATCGGAGCAGCCAGGTAATGATGTGCTCGCCTGGATGGCAGCTGAAGTCTTTTCGCATATCTCGCAGCTCACTCAGGGGTAGGGATCGGGTGATTATGTCTGGTTCTGCCTCTTCCTCCTGTTCTCATGATGACCCTGGTTCACCTTTATCCTTCGCTAAGCGAGCTGGTTGTTTCAAGTACTTCTTCTTCTCTATAGGGGCGACTGATACCAGCATGGGTTGGTTCTCTGGTTCAGCTGCAGTGCCTGTTGCTGGGCTTGTAGTGGCAACAAAAGAAATCAAAATAGATAGAATTTGCCAGTTTACTTCCAAATTATTTACATCAGTGGATTGCTCTACTTCTAACCCCTGTGAGACTGTCAACGCTGAATATGGCACAAGTGTTGTATATAATCTTCAGACTAAATCTTTTAAAACTTTACTCAAAACAGAAAAAACACTGATTCAAAGAGATGTACCACGTGATTTGGTAGTCAAGGAAAGAAAACCAACCCTGAGGTACGCATTGTACTGTCTTGCTGCACCTCTGCAGTAAAAGATATGCAGTAGAAAGATCTTCACACTATAGGGGACAGGGAGAGGAACTAAAACAAAGGGTAAAGGGCAAAAAGAAAGATCAACACAAACTACATGAGGAAAGAATCAGTTATTATTACCACTGAGTAGCATAGAAACAAAATTGCACTGCAAACTGCGCTAAGTACTAAGATAGCAGCACCAGGATTTTGTGCTCATATACTGCAGTCTGTTACAAGACTCTAGGATAAGTAGCAGAGTCTGGTGTCACCAAGGCATGGTGGTACTGTTGGTCTGTAGGAAGGTCCTGCGACAGCCTGTCTCTCAGCTCTGAATTCCACCGTTGCAGTGGCACCGCTGGAGTCTCTATAGATCATTTTGTGTGCACACTTCTATTTCAGAACCTGGGTATTAGGACTTTATAACTAGGTAATAAAATCTGACTCCATGATATTACTTGGCAAGTAGACTTGATGCTTGAAAGCAATTTTTTTTTTTTTAAAGTGGAATTTATATTTTCATAGAGTATGCACTTGCAGCTGTCATCCAAGCTTTGTTTTGTTTGGGAACCTGACAGCTTTTATAGTCCTATTGGTTCTAAAGGACACATTCTCTCCCTCCCCCCTTAAGTTGGGAAAAGATCTGATAAGGCTGTTTTTCACTGTTTTGTACTGAGCTTTGCATAGGCTGAGATAGCTTACCACTTTGTCAGCTGTGACACCTATATTCACTCTTTTTAGGTAACAGAAGATCAATGGCCCTATAATAACATTTTATCTTATTCTTACTTTTAACTTGTCTTGCTGCAAAAATGCTCCATGGGGGGAACTGTGTCACTGTGGTTGTATCATAATTTTCCAGCTACTATACTGCAAGGGGAGGAACATTCTCAATAGCACATAGTATATTTCACTGTTTCATCAGGTATATTTATTCATAGAGCTTGTTTATTATGAAGACATGTTAAAAGTGAAAATAAAACAAAATAAGTGTTTCTGGATGTTCCTATTAATCATTAGAAGCCATCTGAATTGCAAAGATGCCACTGTATCAAGTAACCATTTCCTTTATCCCTTGGGCTTTTGAGAAAATCTTATTACAGCATCTGAATTGTTCTCTTGATTTGGGATGTAAAAAAAAAAAAAAAAAAAAAAAAAAAAAGAAAAATGTTCCATTTGCTGATTCCTTTGCAATTTAAGTTAATCAAATACAGTGTATTGTGCACATGTCCCCTCCAAATAGCTTTCTTCCCACCAGCAAACTGCTAAAAGGTTGACTCATAGTCTATTATCAAGTGTTGCTTAATCTGCTCTAAATTGTCAGTACTGTGTTTTGCACCAATTTCCACAGGTTACCGAAGTATGCAAAATAACGTGAACTGATTGATGCAACACCTTGTTACCTTCTTACCCTCTGCATTCTGGTGCTGCTGGTGCTGGTGGCTGTCACTCGCTCACCACAAAGCTAGTTGAAACAAAACCCCTTCTACAGGAACAAGGTCTACCAGAAGCAGGTATCGCATCCCTGTACTTTTGCACTGTCTTTATTTTCACTTTCTGCTTGTGGGTACCAGTCAGGAGGGTTCTAGCACTAACAGTACTAACAAAGCCCATGCCTGGTTCAGACTTCAGCAAAATTCCTATGCATTCCTTATCTTCACTTAAATAAGGCATTCAACCATATTGATCTACAAGTAATTTTGACCTGCTTAAATTATCCTGTCTCTAACCAGTTGATGGTTAAGCTACTAATTACCCTGTGGGCAGAACAGCAGTCATGGTCCCAAGAATTTGTTGTGCAAAAAGCTGAATGATCCATTTATGCAGACAGAAAAAACTGAAACAAAATTTAAGGGATTCTGTTGTAGATCAAGAATATTGACTCATGCAAAACACAAGGTCTTTTTTGTCCTCACGCTTACATTTTCATCAGCATAGTTACAGCAGAACTATTCTGAAAACCGAACCAATTGATAACCACTTTTGCAAAGCCACTTAAAAAGTGGTGATGCACTAGAGAAATGGAGCAGAGGATAAAGGAGCGGCAGCACTAAGCTGGGAGCAGCGTAGCGATGTGAAGATCTGTTCCCTGCCTATGCTCATTTATTGAGGCAGAATGGTGAAAGGAGTCCAAAACTAAGTATTCACATTCATTGCCAGGGAAAAGGAGGGAAAAAAGAATTTTCCCTTTACTTCTTTTGATTTCAGGAGTGATTAGGTTCAGTTGCATCTCTTAAATTGCTTGATAAGTGTTCTATCTCTGTCATTTCGACAAAAGGGATAATATATTTCATTGTAGCATTTTCACTCAAAAGAGATTGGAATCATAAAGAACCAGAAAGAGGGGGGCAAGATAGTATTCTGAGGTCATTAGGATGTTTTAAGAGTTGTTTCATCGTCTGTCTAAAAGCACTCTATCACCCCTCTTGATACCCTGTAAATAGGAGAACTGCCTCTCCTGAAAAACAGCATTAGTGGTCATTTTAGGATTTTTTTCAGGATCTATTATCCTCTGCTAAACTACTGAACACAATTCATCAGGAGATTCTTCTGTAGCATCAGACTGAGTTAAATCTTACTATAAACACCAGTGTTCTGTCACAGCTGACAGCTGCTTTATTAAGAGCACTGTGCTAAGCGCTATGTAGCCAAGAACAGCAGAAAAGTTTTCTGAAAGTAAATATCACTTGGCCTCAGCATGGCAGAATCAGAAATGCCAAAGTCTGCAATAACAGTTTTTCTTCAGAGCTTTCTGCCTGACTACGAAACCATTTGCATCCCGTGTGCAATGTCATCACTCTGCTGCTACAATGCCAGGCATGGGCCAGGTCTGAAAACACAGTGAGAGAACCCAGGTTACACCTTACACCTGGAGTCTTTTCTTGGTACTGCTGCTAAATGAACACAAAGAAGGAATGAAGTGTTGAGCTTACTTCAGTGAGATGGGCTAACAAGCTTGATGTCATAAACTGTAGGAAGAAAAGGTAGAAAATCATTGAGGAAATAGCTAATACTAAAAATATATAAAGGTCCAGATTTTGGCTTGCTTGTAGACAGATCTACAGCATCTTAGCTTCAGTTGAGGTTGTTTCCATCCCAGAGTTTGAATTAAAGAACAAATTATTAGGGTATAAAACTTTATGTCCTAATTAAATATTCTTTTTGTGACACCTGTCCAAACTTATTTTTAGAAAAACAGAAGAAATAAGGAAAAGAAATTTAAATATGCTGTTTCGGAACAGAACTCAAAGCTTCTTTTTTTTGTAGGAGAGTATTTGCAACAACTTCTTAGTGCAAGCTGAAAAACGGACAGTACATATTGAAAATGTATTCTCTTATCCACGCGTGACAACTTCAGCTACTCCTTAACACGTGCTGACCTCACAGCAGAAATACAAACAGGCCAAACATGAAGTAATTATTCTCAGAGCCACCGATACTTTGCAAGTCAGACTTCCAGACCCAGAGGAGATGTCTTTGTATTTAATAACCTTTAACTGATTTCCCTTTCATGAATCTGTTGGCTCATATCAAACATGCAGACATTCTCTTTGTGAGCTCAAACACAGGTGGAGCCTGTTTTATGCAACTGGTGGTCATGCATGCACACTTGATATATTACTTTGTTGAGTCTGTGAACATTATTTGAAGAAAGGATGTATAAGATGTTAGAAAAGACTATTTTAGGATTTCAAGAACACAGTCTTTCTTATTAATAAATCATGGACACATATTTTAGCTACATGAGCAAACATTTTATATTATTCACCAATCTCAGACACAGGTTCTAACCTCTTCAATACATTGCAAATTTGGATTTTGATCTCAGCTTCAAGCTCTGTGCTGGGAACACTGAATCTATGTGATTCTTCTAACTTCTTCAATACATTACAAATTTGCATTTCTTTATTTTTCGGAAAGCAGGAGGAGAGAACAATAATATTGTGACCCTGATATGTGTACTAAATAAGTTTAGATATGTCTCAGGACAATAAACATTGTATACTGTACCTGTCTAGAGAAATATTATGAACATATCATCTGGCACTATTTGGGGGAAAATAAAAGGAATAGACATTTCATTAGTAACCATGATTTGGACGATTCAAAGAAAAAAAACTTACAAGAAGCCATTTAATCCTATCATCAATTCATCACCCATTTCCTTGACTCAGGTGCCAAGCCTAGAAATGCACATAGAGTGTGTAATTTGAAATAGATCAATAAGCATTGTCCTTTTTATTAATTTCAGAAATTAGTATCATTGTGGGCATAAGGGCAATCTTTGAGCCATAAGGCATGATTCCAATTAGCTGTCAGCATTGACAATCAAGACTTGCTTCCAGATTTCAAAAGAATTACATTAGATGTAAGTGAAATCTGAATCAGGCCCATACATTTCAGCACAGTTGTTTCTAAAGTTATACAATAGCACCAATGCTAAAATTTTACAGTGTATGGTAAAGGTCAACGGATGAAATATTTGGAACTTTTACTCATGAATATATTTAATTTGCTACTGCAAATTATTTCGATTACATTTTACAAAATACATAGCTGCTGCTCCTTTTGCAATTAAAGATTCCTAATAATACAGTCAAACCTTCTTAATCATTGTTCATTCTAGCATAAAGTAAATCTTGCTGTGTTTGAAGAGAACCTAGTCATCTTAACAGCATCCGTTTTTGTTCCTTTTTACTTTACGAGATTAGAATACTTAATAACCTTTACCATATTTGGCTGCAGTGGAAGTGTGAAGAAGAGTAAAATTGGATTATATGGCTGGGACAAAACTCAGTTCTGTAATTAGGTTTCGTTCTGTTGCTTAGGTTTGCAGAAAAAAGCCAAAATAAATGGTTCTTCTTGCCTAAGATTCCCCTGCAGTGTTATATATAATAGTAAAGCATGGTTAAAACCAGGCCTATCATCTGAACATTTGCCAAAACCATTGATTTTTTTTTTTCCTTGCTAAAAACATTCCAGTTTGGAGGAAAATAAATAGAAATACTCAGTGCCTAAACAGTCATCATTTTAATTGCAAATAATTAAGACACTAAAATAGCCCTGGAATGCTCACATACACTCACACTCATCCTTGTAAAGACTCAGAGAAACTCCAGCAACAGTCTCAGACATTGAAAGTCCAGAGTTGGTGTTGCTGCACCTTTAGAGCTCTACTGCAGAGTGGCCTTGGGGAAGACCAGTGAGACTTTGCGGACATCGCCCTAAATCCTCAGAAACTGAGCATGGAGTTCTTCTTAACACAAGCTTCGTTTTCATTAAAAAGCAAAATGTGTTCAGGCAAGTTGATGGAGAAATGAACCAATTTGAATGTATTGAAGTTCTTTGCTTTGCTACAGTGCTTTTTAAATTGTGTCTAAACAGTTGGTCACAGATTTATTTATGTTTCCATGTAAAGAAAGAAAATATTTTCATTTTCTATATGGGAAACAGTTTCCCTAATTATTTGGCTCCTTCTTCTACCACATAAACACAGCAATTTGTACCCCTCTCCTTCAACTGGCTGCAATTAGCAGCTACATTGCAATAAGCAGATTATGTTAATTAAAAACTCAAAACTATGTAAACAATGGGAAAGCTGACTAGCCATTTTCTATTTTTGCCAACTGGGAGGAACACAAGAGAAATTAGTACCAAGCTTAATTTTGCTGTTTATAATTCAACTTATTTGTAACAAATAACACCATTTAAAATGTATTTTTAAACAATTAACTGTATCTCTCTACACTAATTGAACCACGTCCCACATGAGAAGTTTTATATCTGTATGAACTGGGGGAGGGGAAGTTTAAAAAAAAAAAAAAAAATCTAGAAAGTTGTTAAGGGAACAGATTTGTACACATCAGCACCAAACTCGAATATTAAACCCAAGTTCCCTTCCACGCCTGAGTCACGCTCTCAAAAAATCATAGCTAAGGATAAAAGTATAACTTTGTTTACTTCTTTGGCAAAAATTTGAGCAAACTGTAGTATAAACATTACCCAGCAGACGTGAATAAATTGAGAAGTTTTAAGATGTTGCTACAGTTTCACAGAGGCTATAGTATTGGTTTTGTTCTTCTCTTTCCAAACCAGGATAGTTTAATGAGAGTGGGAAGAGTAGGAGGCAAAAGTGGATTTTGCTTATTAGTTATTGTGTTCCCAGTGCTGCCGCTCTGCCATGGAGATACCTCTCAGTATCACACACTAAGGGGACGTCACCACCAAATGAACTGCATGCACAGAGAGGCTGTGTACATATATAAGATTTATTGACTATAGCTATGAACTTGCCATTGACCAGACTTTGGGGAAGAAGAAACAGGAAGTAGGACTATAGCTCTTCCTCAGCTTTATATAGGAAATACTCCAGGTACATGAAGGAGACAGCATGTTTCCTTCCCCAAGTTTGCACTACTAGATATTGCTGATTGACTACAAAGAGGAAAATATGAGTGTGGGGAGTGATCATGGCTTCAGATGAGGTGTTAGTCTGTTTCTACAGGGTTTTTCAATGACTGTATAGGAAAAGAAAATGATACAGAAATATGTAATGGCTCATTCAGTCTGGGACCAGACCTTCAGAGCGGCCAGTATAAAAATACTGGTTCAGTGTATTGTTTCAATTACACCCTTGATCCAAACTGCTTTAGAAAATGGGAAGATTCTCAGAAGATGTGAAAGCTGCTGATAGATGTATTATTCACAGACCCTTAGGAGGCCACATAATGCTAAGTGTACAGGAAAAGACAACAAGAGCATGGGAAGCTTGAAGAGGGCAGAGATTTAGAAGAGCTCGCCACATCGTTAGATTTTGCACCTACTGTCTTTCAGTCGTTTACAGAGAGTGGGAATACTGAAGTGCTTCATGTATATTATGTTAGAAAAACATTTCTTCTGTTTTAAGGGCAACACTGATTTCCCATCTCTTGCTCCCCCACAGAGCTCACAGACTGTGGGAGGGCTACTCAAAATAAAAGCGCAGTTGATCATTTCGCTTTTCCTATTTCCACTATTTTCCTTTTGGAGACATGAACTTTAAATGAGTTGCTGTACAAGCTTCTTGGGGTCAAAATAGAGGAAATCACATCCACCACAGAGACAGGCACAGCAAAAACCCCTAATATGACCATTATGTTCAACTCAGCAGTCTTTTTCCTGTTGGTAGTTTTTTGATACAAGCTTAGCATCAAGCCAGGCTGTCAAAACCAATGAAATCTATTTCTGTGACATTGAAAGAGCTCTTGATGAAAGTCAATCAGTTTAGGGAATGTTTTTTTAGAGTACCTGGAATCAAGACAGGGGAAGAGTTAGGTTTTAACAGAATTGCTGCTTTTTCTTCTTAGTTTCTAAGAGGTGAGGAATATGTGCTAAGTAAACCCATTTATTCTGCAAACAGTACATGTAGTGCTTGATGCTAACAGCTACCTTTTAGCCTGACCATTTGCTGAGAGTCTTGTTTCTTAACAGAATTAACCCTTTTGCCAAATCTTTTATTTTTAAATTATTGGAAGGGTTTAGCTCTTGATGGGACTCTGTTTCAGGGTAACACACAGAGCAGCCCTCAGGCTCCCGAATGAAACAATTTTTAGTTTTCATACTAGAGAAGCAAGAATATCAAAGGGGATAGGAATGATAAAGGGGATGAATAGAAGCTTGGGTAAGGCCAATGATACTGGATAATTTTTCTATATTTAAGCTTTCATAGGATTTCTTGTACAAATACGTGTTCACTGCAGTAAGCTACTACTATTAAGAAGTGCTAGACTTACTGCAGAAGGCTTTTGCCTGCACATACAGTATTTTTGATGCTTTCTAGGCATTCTGGAATTGAAGTATATGAATACATAGTTAGTAAGACCATTCAACAACCTTATCTAGTCCAGAAGCCTTTTTAACCACAATTTAAACAGCCAGTTTGCTTAAAAAGAGTTTTATGGACTGATTCCCCTTTTAAAAAAGGGCAGAAAATAAATACCCCTGCAATAAATATGTGTTTGGTGGTGTTATGAATCATTAATTGTTCCTTTGTATGGATTTCCCCAGCCTGGAAGCTAACTATGGCTGTTTAGAGATGATCACTTTACAAAAAGGTTCACTTTTACATCTCAATCCATTCTCTGCTCAAGGTGTAATGAAAGAAATGTCTATCTTCTCCCCAGCCAGTTATTATAATGGTATGAAAAAATGACTTAAATATTGACCTTGTCAATACAACCAAGTTCAGATGAGCTAAAAGTAAATCAAACAATCTTTTAATCCCAGGAAAATATTTTAAGGCTTTTCTTTTTATTGTCTCAAGCTCACTTTTAAGACCTTAGTTTATGACAGAGTAGTGATTCATGCAAACTCCAAAAGAAAACTAAGAAAAGAGTAAAACAATGGTTATCCACTTTTGTAGCACTGAATCAGTTTTATGGTTTGTTAACTCAAAAGCAATCTGTACTTTTTTAAAAACTCTACTGATTGTTACTTAATTTTTCAATAAAATAAACCTACCACCAATTTTCTCTTCCAATATAAATCAAACCAATACATCACTCAACACTGGCACTTTGCTTTGCTCCCTTTCCAGCTGATGCTGTTCAATTTTACCCACTGTTAATATATATTACATTTTCTATTCAATCCAAATGGTACTTATTCCTGTTCCTTTAGCTTCTGATCTCTGAACTGAAGCCAGGACTCAATTCAGAGCCTCCAATTCTACATGGGGAAAAAAGGCACTTCAAAACAGAACCTAAGCTACCAACAACCCTAGCTATTAAATCAACATACTCTGTGGATGGAGCACAAGCACAGGTTAAGTTATGCAACTTATTTAGAACGTTTTAATGCTGATACCATTGCATCTGCAGTATTCCAAGGAATTATTAAGTTAAACAACAGTCACCAAAAAAAGCAAGAAACCTACTGTTAGTAAATTATTTTTTTCTCTTCCTAGAAGTGTAAATTTGAAGCTATTCCTGAACAGATTTTACACTTCCATTAATTTTATTTATATTTTCCTAGAAGTTTTTTTTTTCTTTTTTTTTTATTAGTAGGTAAACTAATGAAATATCTTCCAGCTTTGAGATGATGAGGTTAGGTTGTTCAAAAATTTAATTGATGCTATAAGGATACAGTTGTGTTTCAGGTTTACCAAAGATCTCCCATTGATTCTGGATATCATTCATTTCTTTGATGGTATCTTTGAATAATTATTTTATTTATTCATATTGTGAGGCAAGACAAGACATAATCTGCTTAATAAAATTATAAAGAGAGAATGCTATGGTAGCTTTTCCCCTCCATGAAGTGGATTCCTTTGCTTGAGTTCGACCCTTGCAAAAATGTAGCTTATTTCTCCATTACCTTTCCCGATACTTATATTATCTTTCATTATTCTAAACTCTATCATGGATGAATTCCAATGCCACTAAAGCTACAAATCTCTTTGCTGTTAACAATGCTGTTAACTGTGCCACCAGTTTCTAGATGAAGCTATCCCAAAGGTTCCACAGAGCCTTTTAAAAAGGTTATAGCATATTTATGGTGTAATTTACCCCATGAATAGCCATGTTATAGCATTGACAGCAGTATACTCCAGACCCTGCCACTGAGTCCAGGACTTGAGGTCCCAGCTTTTCTCATGCTCAGCAAGACTTCACCTTCAGCAGAAGTCCCTTCACCTCTAGTGGCTAGCTTTTAGAATAAGATTATTATTATTTTTACTACTACTACTACCACCTTTATTATAATTATTATTATTATGGCTGGGATTGTGCAATATGTCCACATTCTTACCAGAGAACAGGGTGCTCCAGATCACCAGGTGGAAACAAACAAGCAAATGGTGAAAAAAACCCCAAGAAGCCCCAGAAAATACTGAAGGAGGGGAGAGTAGAGAACTTGTTTCAAATAGCAGATCTCCTCTCAACTGTAGTTTAGGGGACACACGCACAACATGCTGGTCTCGTAAACTACTCAGCAGTTCTGAGACTAATGGTGCTTCCCAGCCAGGTTTCCTGTAACTTTACCTCAAGAATATTCATGTACTTTATGTAATTTTGTTTAACCCTATGTAATGATTTTAGTTCAACTTTTCAATTCATCAAAAGAATCTGTGTATAAACCCAAACGGTGGACCATGGGAATATTGCAGTTTCACACAATGGAGGTGGTGGGGTTTTTGGTTTACTTAAAAAACTCTCAACATAGGGAATTACATTAAAGCAACTTAAAAGACAATTTCACAGTGGGGCATTGTCCTGGTTTTGGCTGGGATAGAGTTAATTGTCTTCCTAGTAGCTGGTATAGTGCTATGTTTTGGATTCAGTATAAGAATGTTGATAACACACTGATGTTTTCAGTTGTAAAGTTGCTAAGTAGTGCTTAGACTAAGTCCAGGATTTTTCAGCGTCTCATGCCCAGCCAGCAAGAAGGCGGAAGAGGCACAAGAAGTTGGGAGGGGACACAGCCAGGGCCAAGGGGGTATTCCATACCATGTGATGTCATGCCCAGTATATAAACTGGGGGGAGTGGGGCTGGGGGGAATCGCTGCTCAGGGACTAACTGGGCATTGGTCGGCAGGTGATGAGCAGTTGCACCGTGCATCACTTGTATATTCCAATCCTTTTATTATTGCTATTGTCATTTTATTAGTGTTATCATTATCGTTTTCTTCCTTTCTGTTCTATTAAACTGTTCTTATCTCAACCCACGAGTTTTACCTTTTTTTTTCCGATTCTCTTCCCCATCCCACTGCAGGGGGGGCGAGGAGTGAGTGAGCGGCTGCATGGTGCTTAGTTGCTGGCTGGGGTTAAACCACGACAGGCAAGTAAATGTTAGAGAGAAAATAATACTATCTGTATTTTATTGTCTCTTTATGCATGTGAGTTACTGCTATATTCAATTATCATATACTGTTTTTCCTTTTGGTCTCCTGCCTCAGTGCCCAGCACAGGACCCCTGTTCAGTACAACTGAAACCCATGGTCAGCTGTTCTTGCTGCCCAACCCACCCACACATCCTCAGAGGACATCATACCAGAAATTCTTCAAGAATTCCAACACTTACCCATTTGTGAGAAAGACTGTTATTTTTTAAGATTTGGGGTGAAGTAGGGTTGGCAGACAGTCATACAACCATTGCTATTTTCCTCCCACTCCCATTCCCTGCCCCACCAGGAGCGATAAACAAATCCGGAGAGATGTGCAGAGCTCACCTTCAGTGTGACAGCCCTGAGTGACCAGAATTTTGAGCTGACAAGGACACAAACTCTTGTAAGTGAAGTGTGTTATTGATTTGTATGCAGCTACAGTGCAGAGATCAGGGGAAGTTCAAGGTTATACACAGTTGTTAAATTCCTCTCAGATTAGGAGAAAAAAATCTAATTACTTTCATTGAGGTACACAAAATGAAAAATCTATTCTAGTATTTTGAATTTAAAATTGATCAATTCCTTTGTGTAGTTTACCTCTTGAACTGATAGAGACTTTGATCCATTATGTGAAGAACAACTGTATCTTAGAATAAATTAAAAGCAAGCACATTGTTTGTAAAACTGAACCATGGATGTTCTTTTATTGTGGGCATTTAAAAATACATAAAATCAAGATCATGACTCAAGAAGATGCATGAAAATATTATGATTATTTAAAATGGTCTTATTACTGTTAATACAGATGACCCAGGACTGATTCACCCCCAGAGCAACCATTTCTCTTTTTATTTTTAGTAATTTTCAGCCTGACTCCAAGGTTCTTTGCAGCCCCAGGAAGGTCTGAATGGTCTGATGGTTCATTTTTGCTATGCTCATTGGTATTAGTATTTTATCCACCACTTGCATTATCATCAATGCTTAAAAAAATATGCACTCTAAGAAGTATCTAGAAAAGAATTAATTCCACATGATTTTCAGAGTCTTAGGCCTATTTAAAATAATCTCATCTGCTTGATACAAATAAGTCTTGTTTAGCCCTTCCCTTCCCCCCAGTTTGATTCAGCTTTTCTCTATTGTTGTGGCAGACCTTTCAAAATGTGTTTGATCAGACATTCTTTCTGCTTGATGTTCTGTGCCAGTGATTGACAACAGTCCTTTGTGAGCAAGCATTTAAGTAACGATGTACGGACTTGTTAGGGAGCTGCTATGTCAAGAAGAGAAATGAACAATAAATTAGAATAAAATGGAATTGCATTTGAAACTTGGCTGGAGGATTTTGCATTTGTGAGGACAAAGGACATTTGACAATCTGAGTCATCTTGCAGCTTTGCCTGTAGCAACTGTCAAATTAGTTCTTAATGCTACAGGGAAAGGGATTGAGTCACAGCATTGCTTAAAGTTAAGAGGCTCATCAGGAAAATCACTGGCAATATTAACAATTATAAACTACATATTAATATGGCAAAACCACTCTGAATATTATGCTTACAACAGAAAGCCAAGAGGTGAATGTAATTTTGCTTTCAGATTCCTGTGCCTTCTCCCAGGAACTATAGCTTTAAATTGGGGAAGGTAGAGGAAAAAGGAGTAAATCAATGCAAGATTTTTTAGACTACGTGCCCTCACAACCATGTAACAAGAAGAAAATCAGGCTCTAAATCTGGATTTAGCAAAGTGTATAAGTGAGGTGAGGAAGGGAAGTGCTTACCTGCATATAAATTCAAGATTCACATGCATATCTGTCATCCCTAAACTACACCTAGTAGGATCCTGCAGTGCTCCTCCCTCCTCTCAGACACCTTGACTCCATCCCTTCTCTGCAATAGCTGAAGATGTGACCAGATGCCACAGCAACTACCTTCCCACCAACAGATGCTTCAGGTAATGAATTTAGATTATGTGTATCCATGCTGGGGATGAGGAAGGGCTGTGTCACATACACCAGTTCCAGTCCACTCTAAGAGAAAAACTTAAGTTGTCTGTTAATTAGAACCCATATTAGAGAACAATAGCATCTTTTCAATTTCTTCACACATGCAAGAAACTTTTAGGTGTTACACTACTGTGGATGTCAGAGACATCTAAGTGGCTTCACAGAGCGCAGTCCCTTTGGTGGATTTGGGTCAGATGGTACTCTAGTGTTAGAAAGGTTCATGCAGAACCCTTGGATTTGAACTATTTTTAAAGATATGGTGCGTTTTCAGGCCGGCACTGACTTTTACGATCATTTCATGTGTCATTTTATAGAGTGGCTTTCAATTGAAAAAAAAAAGTACACCCATGTTTTATTTTTAAGGCTGAAGATAAGACTTAACTCTCCCATATGATGATCAGCATAATTTCACCTCTTTCAAAATCTCTGTACGTCTAGCTCAATATGCTGTATGATATTATAAGGAATCTATTGTGACAGGCTCTACGCCACTTTTCAAAGACACAACTGCACAATTCTACCATTTTCTGGTATGAAAGGGGTCAGAGGGGAACAGAATTAGATATGTTGTGGGAATGGCCTGAGGTACAATTGCATTGACGACTCATAATGACACTATAGGATATCTTCTTTCATAAGCTGCACAGGTCTTTCACACAGTAGGTATTGCCCTTTTAAGTGCTTGCACACTGTAATGAAGTCCCGTAACACTGACAAAAGAAGGATGATGAGTACATTCACCACCTGAAGAGTCTCTTAAAAGCGACGCCAGAGAAAGAAATTTCCTGAGCTCTGCAAACACTGCACTAATGAAACTTCAGGTGGGATTGGTTGATCAAAATTCATTTAAAAAAACCCAACAAAACCCAACAAAAAACCCCCAAACCTCACAAACAAGCAAAGAAATTAACTAATATATGGAACTCCACCGATAGATATTTTAAAGAAGTACTATTTCATGTACCTCAGGTCCTACATTAAGCAGAGGTGTCTTTCTACTCACCAAATTCTTTGCCTGGCATGCAAAAATATGATCAGAGGATCTCGGATATCTCTCAACCATAATGAAGATTACGC
This sequence comes from Haliaeetus leucocephalus, assembly GCF_000737465.1. NCBI lineage: Eukaryota > Metazoa > Chordata > Aves > Accipitriformes > Accipitridae > Haliaeetus > Haliaeetus leucocephalus. Next base: position 5,824,303 of record NW_010972776.1, read on the forward strand.
AAATTTTACAGCTATTCATATTTGAAATTGGTTAGTCTAGACTTGTTGGAAATTCATTTCAGATTTATGACAATTTGTGAGCAGACTTATTTATAACCAGGTTGGAAGTATATTCAGTTCTTTAACAAGCTTTACTATGAGCTGGATTGTTAACTGAACCTGAACGTGCAATTCAACTCAGTTGGAAAAGTTATAGTAAAAAAAGGATGTTTTTTTGGTAGATCTAGTTGAAAGCAGACAATGACATCCAGTTCAAGGGATTTTGTAATAGACTTATTTCTCTTTTTGCTGTAATTTGTTTTTTACTAAATGTGTTCAAATTTGGGGTAGAGACAATACTGTCAGTGTAACACCACCAAATCTATAGTAAAAGTTACACAGAATTTAAATAATAATTTACAAGCTAGCTTGTGCAATTAAATTCACAGAGGTCTGCTGGACTGGCACCAAAATGCTTTCTGGAGTATAAAATTGCCAGTTACGAGAACACCTCTGTTCTCAGAGTGACTTTGCAAGGCTGAGCATTAGATGATTGTACAGTTTTATTTGTAAGTAAAAGGCATGAGAAACCAGCTCCCTAAAATGGTTTGATATTCTGAATTTTAGATTAAAAAATATAAATTAACATAAAATATGAGAAGTGTCTTTGGACCTAATACTTGGTTTCAATTCTTTGCAGCCTCAGGAAAGTGTGCTTTTTCTTCTTCCCAATATTTTTGGGATAAGTAAGTTCTTTGGTTTTTTTTTTTCTCTGACCTTTCACACATTAAATAGTTCATTGTATAGAAAATAATTTCAAAAGGAGCAACAATTCAAGTCACGGACTCCTAAAACTTCACATAAAAGATATATAATTCCTTGTTAATTGTAGCAATGTTGAACGTGTGAACCTTCCTCCTCTGTCATGGTATATTTTCTCCTCACATTGGAAAGAACTGCTGAGAGTGCTGAAAGGAATGTAACACTGAATGAATTTAGAAATGATTTCCTTCTCTTCCTTCAATAGAAGTCAAATAGTGAGCTAAGTCACTTGGTTTTGAACATATAAACGTCCGTTCTCCAAACCACCTACTTCCCATGCTTGAAAAGACTTCAAACTCAATCCAGAGTTAGGAGTTTTATCTTTCTAGTTGTCTTTTCTGGAAAAAAACTAAAGAACTCACGTGATGCTGGTCACTGGTAGCTCAACCTGCAAGAGCTAATGAGAATCTAAAAAACTAACTCTAGACATGTGTAAACTAAGAAATATCAGCAACGATGTTTAGACAAATCCCTGGAGAAGGGGAAGCATGGATTTAATTTTCTTGACATCTTCCTTTTAATTTGTTTTCAAGTGGAACATTCCCATTTTCTTAGACTTCATTATATGGATTAATAAGCAAGGGTTTTTCTGCATCTAGAAACAGGTTAAACACCCAAAAGGAACTCAAAAGAAAAACCAACCAAACCAACAAACAAAAAAAGAAACAAAACAGAAGAAGAGTAATTAAAATAATTTGTTTCTCTTGTACTAAGAGCCCTGAGGAAAGGAATCAAGCTTAATACACTAGCTTGATGTAGGGCCTATTCTCTTTCCAGGGAAAATATCAATGAAAAACATCCCGAGGGACATAAAAATAGAAGATCTGAACTTAATGAAGGTTGACAATGACTATTATTGATGTCCTTATCACAGATGACAAGAGGTTTAGGAGACTGTTCTAGCATATTGACACTATAATGGTTCAAATGCTCTTTTTTTCTTCCCTTTTTTTTTTTTTTTTTTAAAAAAAGCTAGTGTACCATCTGCTTCAGAGGCAGTGTTGGAAAAACTTGATGTGGAGAATGACATTTGTCACCCTTTGTTCCCCAGCTAAGAGCACTGTCTTCCCGTTAGTCATCTTTCAAACTGAATAACAGCTGCATTAACACAAATTATTCTCTGTCCATCAATTTTAATTTCAAGATGAAAAGCAAAGGCGAACTCCAAGTGGAAGAAGAATATTTCAAGAATAGTTCCTTCCTTACCCTCCTCCTACCCACTTACTTTTACAAGAATATGAATTCAGATGCTAGAATACAAGATAAATGGGAAGTAGAGCGTAGAAATATTTCTACACTAGCATGATCCAAGTTGTAAAATGGTATAAAATATTCTTTAAAAGATGTACGACTTCACTGAAATGCTAATAAGGAAGTTAAGAAACTGGGG
>NW_010972776.1:6426503-6576916 GCF_000737465.1 Haliaeetus leucocephalus
CCTACTACAGCTAAATGGACGTTTATCAAATGCTTACTAAATGGCTGTAGAACAAAAATGAAAATGATGAATACTTCATGCAGAAGGATTGAATTTTTTCCTGTCTAACAAAGTAGCATTAATCATTTTCTTCCTCCCCTGCTAAGTTCCCGTATTTTCTTCAAGTGATGTTTTTGAAGTTGGACATTTTGCTTCACCATTTTATCTGTCAAGCAACTCAAAGAAATCAGTAATCTTACTGGAGTCCACTAATGTTTACATCTTTTCTTCCTTGTCTTTATTTTCTTCTGCTTTTATCAGCAGTGATTATTTACAGTTATTTTCAACAGCTACATTCTCTGATGCATCAACAGAAATTAAAATCATTATCTTACATTATCAATTATGATATCTACCTGACTGAACAAGAAAAATTAAGTAAATACGTTTCAAAGGGGCATAAAAAGGACTTCTGAGGCAGCAGGAAATTCAATCATTCAACAGATGTGTTTCTTTGTCTTAATATGTGTAAGTAAATTTTGATGTATGTCCTAAAAAAGTCATACTAGTGATTTAACCTGTAAACTAGTTGTATTTCATAGCTTTCCAATAAAATTTGATGGTTTGCACTTGGGCCTAATACACAAAACTCCTGAATTTTGATGTGTAATATCTTTTTTGTATAACCAATACTTTCTATTTATGAATTGGCTCCCTCTTCCTGGGGGTGGGATGGAAGTGGTGAAAGCGTTTGAAAATAGTTCTAATGTATCAGCAGAGATACAAGCTTCCAAACAGCACATAAAAAAATGCTATCTCTTCATTCTAACCCACCTGCATAACCTTCCCATACATTGCTTGTTCCTCGAGGACCTCTATTACTGCCTTTATTTTCTTTGGCACAAAAGTTAAATTCTCTCTCTCCAATTCTGGTATCTGCTAAACTACGTATCAAAAGGGAGTGTATTGGCTAGTACTTCCAGTAGTTTTACTCCACTTGAAGTTTTAAACATCCAATTACTGGCTATATTAGAGAAGGCAATAAGTACCAGCAGAAAAACTAACTCCACTCTATGATGAAAAATGCAAAGATTCTCAGAATCACTCTAGGACCTTATTTCTTAACTGACAAATTTGAACAGGGTCCGTTCCCAGGTGGCTCAAAGAGCTGACTGATAAATAATTTACCTAAAAGAAGAAGGTCTTTCACCTTACCTGAAAGAAAAGCATTGCTACTAAGATTGCAGGGCAGCAGATTTTTGTTTGTTTGTTTCTTCAGTGGGTTGACACTCTGTCCTCTAGACTGTGCCTGAAGTAAACTCTGGAAAGGAACTTTAAGCAGCGTGGCTGGGAAATAACCTTCTCTGCCAGGAGGCGGCAAGAACAGCCTGCAGTCTCGTAACAGGTTAGTGGAGAGACACTAACAAGGCTAATCCAACCAATGTCTTAAAAATACAGAAGCAGCCACTAGTAACAAACCAATCTCAATATTACAAGTAATACAAATCAGCTCTGCTAGATTAAGGCAACGTTGGCAAAAGGAATTCATAAAACAATATTCTCTCAGAACATGTACCTTTCACAAAACACAGACTTCTTTTCCCTTTCACCAATATAAATGTTAATTTCTTTCAGCACGCTTTTTGCGCCACGTAACACTTGGGCATACATGGCAAAACGTATGAACACGGGATAGCCACAAGCTAAAGGTTCTTACAGGTCTTATTATTCAGGGTGAAATTCCCATGGCTGATATTCTTACAGTGATCTAGGATAGCCCTAAGTTATAGCCTTTTGGTTTTGCTGAAAAGTGGAAATTCTGCTGATCTTCCCCAAAAGATCCAGTTAAAGGTTGTGTAGAACTGCTTTGCATATATAAGAGATAACGTCAAGAACATTGGTAAAGAGACTAGAATGCAGTTTTGAAACATTATTCAGTTTCCTTTGTTTCTTAATGGAACAAGCCTGAAAAACATCACATTACAAACTAGCGCTGAAGATGCTTGTATTGTAACAATTTTTTGTACCACCTCTCCACTACTGAAAGGCTTCTTTTCTGCTGAATAAAAATGGAAGAACAGACAGCAGTTACAGGCAGTAAATATGACCCCCAAACAAAGCACAGTATCAAATATCAGCAGAACTATTGGCAGTCCATCTTCAGCTCTCCAATTCCCCATTTTTCTGCAAAACCAATTCCTTGTCTGAAAGAAGACTGTAAATAATTCACATTCTGAGTCTTCCATACCTGTCTTCAACAAGTGTGTTTACAAAGAAAGCAAAGTATTGTATTAATCTATTCTGTGACCATACATGACTTGAGTAACAGAGTTTCAGATATATAACTAAAAAAAACCCCAAAACAACAAAAAAAAACAAAACAGCACGGCTTAGCACATCAGCGGGGGGCTGGGGGGTGGGGTGACAAAAAATATACTTTTTGAAGTTATCAGTTGTTTTGATAAAAGTTATCCAATTTACTGCTTCCCGTTCAGGTGTTGTAGTGCATATACCTCAAATTATTAATAACTATGTTAAAGGTGACAATCTGTGCTGAGTTTTGGGGATATTTTCAAGGCTTTCAAGATACAGCATTGAGCATAGCTTTTCATTTTCATTTTACCGTTCAGCATTAGGAAAAAAAAAAAAGAGTTGAATTAAGAGTTAACTGTTAAATCTAACTTGAAAACAAGTCCTTTTAGGGTCTTTGTAGGGCCTCGATATTTTAATAGCTTTGCATATAGAGCTTGGCACACATATTTAAATGGCTCAAAATATTTAGTACTCTTTTTTAAGAGTGCAGCTCTATATAAAACATTCTTACCTATTCTTGTACATTAGTGTATTATTTTTCAACTGACTTTAGAATGTAGCATTCCCTTTCCCCCACCCTACACCCTGAAACTACACTTTGACCAAAGGTGGTTTGAGGTATGAGGAAGTTTGGTTGGAGGAAGTAAGTTCCAGAGAGAAGCCTGAAAACATAAACATAAAGATTAGGGAAAGAGTTTAATATTAAACTAAATTTATCTGGAGGGAGCAGGGAGCTGTCATTCGAACTACAGGCTGTTTCCCATGCATCATTAACAGGTTTTGGTTTCTTATTAAAAGGTCTGGGAGTTGTATTTAGTTTGTATCTGCAACCCAGAGAGATTATATTCACCACTACATGCCAAAAAAATCTTGTATAGCAGAAACCACTATTTATTAATAAACATAAAGGGAAGCAGTGATGTGCAGAGCAGTTCTGCCACAGAAAACACTGGTTAAATGATGCAGGAAATTAAAGGAGGAAGGTAAGGAATAGATCCTGCAATGAATCTTGACAGATCTCTTTTGGGAGAAGTCAACACGCTTCCCATCCAGTCGACATTTCAAGTACTGCACTTACTTTCTCGGTATCTATCCCACTGTCTTGTTAGAGTTAAGATGTGTCCTTACATTATGGTCAGTTAGAACAAGTAGTGGACAACCAAAATAATCCTTGAGCAAAAATCTAGGCCAAAAATAATCCCTGTAGTGGTACCACTAATTGCTTTCAATAGGGAACCATTAAGAAACAGATGTCTGCTTTTCCTTTTCTAGTACTGAAACATTTCTTGGAGGAAGCTCTGGCTGTGAACTTCAAGTTAGGAGTAAAAGGTAACTGGTATTGATTTTTCTCCTACAAATCTTAACAGGTTTATGCAGTTTTTGAAAGGGGTGTTGACAGAATCCTCAAATGGATTACAATGCCAGAGAACAAAAAGGGAACTGTGATCTTTTATTGAAGAACTGAAAGCCTAAATTCAAAGACACTTCCAGCTTTAAAAGAACTTTAATGCAGGAGACGCAATTTTCACTTGTCAAGGTGTATTTCCTTTTCTGAAGTCCTGTTCAGTTTATTCTGGCTGACTGTAGAGCCGAATGCAGAGGTTGATGTTCAGCACGTGGACTCCCTAACTGATGCATCATGAAGTGGTGTCTGGGATCCAGGCAGCACATGAACCAACTAATTTGCTAGATCTAGTCAATAAATATATGTCTGAAGTGTTTGAAATCCTGCCCCTTACTTAGCTGGGTACCTCTTTCATAATCAAATAGCTGATTTGTCGAAGCCCAATATGCAAGCCAGAACAGCTCTGGAAGACAGCTGTTCAAATAAAATGTTCTTTAAAAGAATTGAGAGAAATTCCTACTTTTATGATTAAGTCCTAGTTGCAGTAATATCAACACCCTCCAGTGGCCTTCCTAATAATGACTACCATGTTATATTTGCAGAGGTAAAGCTTCAGTTTTCAGTCCTGTACAAAGTAGAAGTGTGAAATACGCTTGGAATTCTGACACTCCAGAATTACATGGAAGTTTTGGAGTTTGGGACCAATTTGACTTGGGTAATTTTAAATGCAAGTCATTTATCAGATATGTGCAGTGAAAAAAACACCTCAAAAGTGCCCCCCAAAAACACTAGAAAACTATGATCCTGTAACAGCCATTAAGGAAACACTTCTGTGAAGTACACTAATATAGATTGTATATATAGGGCTCTGGATTAAGATTAAAAATTGAGACAATTTGTTCCTAATAGAGCAATGTCAAGACTATAATTTTCATTACCTTTTTTTAAATAAGAAACTAGATAAGAAGAAATTCAATATCTGAAGTGAGAACAGGCCTGCATAGGGAAAAAAAAAAGTGACATATTACCATTTGGAGAGACACCTGTACTTTTCTTCCAGAACTCCTGTGGATTCTTAATTGATAAGTTTCCATACCATAGTTCAAAGCTCATGTGCCTAAATCAACAGTTACAGACTTTAGGACTAAAAGTCATAAATGCTGGCTGAGACATATGTCTCTTCGAGCGATCTTCCCTGGGATTTTGATATTTGGATTTGAGTATTACCACCACTATCCCCAATGCCTCTGATCAGCATAAAGCTAATTATGTGCTGCTATTAAGGGAGACTACATGAGACACTGACAGTTGGAAAGGCCTAATGACCAGCTGGATCGAGAGAAAAAAAATCAACCCATATTGTTTAGTAATACATTTGCCAGCATTTTTATAGGCATCTTTTATCACCAGCTTCATTATTTCATTCCACTATTAAAAAAAAACCAAACTAAAACACTACAAACCCAAAACCAAACCCAAAACACAACACAGCTGGAAAGAAGTCAAGATTGAGAATGCTATGAAATTTATACTCTCGGCATAATGCATCATTAGTCATGCAGGTCAGTACTGTTCAAAAGACGAAAATTCTTCTGAAGATCTAACATCAGTTTTCATAATGGTAGCCTTTGCTTCTCTGTTAAACACTCATGGGTATTCAGTGTTACCCTAAAAGTATGGAACCAAACAAATATCCATCCGTTGCATATGTGTAAATTCTCAGAGAGGCGGTGCTGAAACTAAAGTCATTCCCATCATGGAGACCCATTTATTTCCTCCAAGTACTGCAGGACTCGGATAACCGAGATGAATAACTGGCAGTCATGAGAAGACAGCATGATAGAGAAGCTCATGTTACAAGGACTCCTAAGTGTCAGTGAAAGGAAGCCCTCCAAAAGAAAAAGATAAATAAATATCAACTCGACTACTCTCATCAGTTGCACCAAATCTATTTAAAGGTTAACATCCTAAATATTTTTTATTCCACACGATATCACTGAATCATTGAGTCCCAGAATAAGATAAGTAGAAAGGGACCTCTGAAAGTCATTTGGTCCAACAGGACTCAAAGGAGGGACAACTTAAAGGCTATTGCTCAGGGTCTTAAGTGATTCTGCATTTTATAAAGTTTGATTCATAAATTTCGGTAAAACAGGTATATTTGAACCTCCTAATAGAAGTAAAAAAAAAACAAACAAAAAAAAGGCAAAACCCAAATTCCCCCTTTCAGACAGTAATGAGCCATTTAGACAACTGAAACTTTGGCCTTTTGCCCTACCTTTTGAAGTGAAAACACCACCTATCCAACTTACTGAAAAAACCCACTTAGGCAATTACATAACCCCAAACATAGGGTGCAAAATACATAGCGGGGGTGATTTTTTTTTTCCTTTCTCATAACTTAAAAAGCACAAAAGTTGAAAGCCTAGGCTAGCCCACAGTTCAAATAATCTTGGGTGTAAGTAAGCAATGAAACAAGTAATCCCTACAAAGAATAAATCAGACAAACGCATGGTTCCAAAAGGTAACTACTCAGGGTTTTTTCTAGCCAAGAGCTTCCAAATCTCTTAGTCCTCATATTTCACATTGTTTCTCCATCAAGTCAATGGCACTTCTTACATTTGTGTATCCGAGATCAAAATTACTGTGATTTGTATAAACTAACCCTTTAGACCCCATTTTAGAGCTCTGCAACTTGACACGGCAGTCAAGCCACTCATATGTATATCAACAGAAAGCCCGTCCAGAAAAAAAACACCCCACTCAGTTCAGCTTCTTTCACCTCATGAAAAAAGGACTCCCCCTGCCTTTCTGTTAATAGCACTGTCACTACTGTCCCTAATCCCTATAACACTTTGCATTATACTCACAATAGCCATTTTAGAGACTGATTAATAATCAAAGCAGAGCTGAGGCATTTAATCAATCTGAACAACAGGTTATTGCTTTGTGTACCACAAAAAAAGACAGATTATCCTTTTATTATTGATTAGAATAGCTACACTCCTGCCAGTTCTATTGCCCTTATTTCTAAATATTTTTGCTCAGCAAGTTTTCAACTCGCACCAATCATAAAGACAAAGAACATTTATTGGAGCTTTATACATATTGATCAGCTTTCTACTGTAATTCCCCCTACCTTTCTTGGATGATATCATAGTTGTACAATACATTAGCCTATTTACAATGTCTTCTTCTCTCATAGAAAATACACTGAAAATAACTTGTACCTTTCATAGTCTTTTTCATCTTCCCTTTGTTCAGATTCAACATATACGATCTTTACTCTTCAAACTTCCAGAGAAGTGGTTACAACTTACAGGTAAGCACTCAAGTTGCATCATTTCACAAAAAGGGGGCTTGGAACTGGACTGCACGGATGGATGAAGTGCTGCAGAAGGAGTAGACTGTACTTCAAAAAACTGGATAGAGTAGTACACTTCGATAAGAATAAGAACTAATTCAAAATAAGAACTAGCTTTTGTTGAGCAGAAATAAATCCACAAAATCACCAACACAAATCACTAAAGATGTTTGAATACCAGCAAATACAAACAGGAATGTCATATGCAAAACATGAGGCAATCCTTCCACCTTCCCCAGTAGTGTCAGTATCTGCATCTACATAAGATCCTCACAAGCACAGCAACAAAATTAAGAACTTTAGAAAACGGTCGGGGGGGGAGAGGGGAGAAGTCTTTACATTGAAAATACATGTTAATAAACTTCAAACTGTAAGAAAAGCTACTGGTAAGGTAAAAGGAGAATGTAACTTCCATATCCACTGAATAGGACAAGAGTGGTGACTTTTCACTGCTGCCAGGGAAATGAATCAGAAGTAGGCAATTCTATTTCACTGTAAGTTGGTGAAGAACTGGATCATGCCACTTAATGCAATTCTGGAAGCTATTTCACTAGAGATTTTTAAGCAAAGATAAAGATTTATTAGACAGTTCAATCAATTAGATGACCTCTCAAGTTTCCTTCAGCCCTGTTTTTTCTGATTACCTGAATGCTTTCAAACAAAATATTCACAGGCATTGCTAGTGCTAGAATGTGTTTATTCTCATATTTACCAGAATGAAGCAAGCCAGTTTTATATGAAACATCTGTGTTAAGAATTTGCTCTTTCACCTTGACTTGGACTATAGAAGTAGAAAATCGTTACTCTCTGCTCAAAGTATCTACGTGATGTGCCAGGATACTGATGCAAAATTGAGACAACAGTGCAAATGCAATTCTTCATTGTTGTGACTTAAGAATGTTTGCTATGTTAACATCAGTATATAAACATAGTATTCTCTAAAACCGGAACATCTAGTTTCCCAAGTGAGCTCCCACTTGCCACTATAAAATCATAATTCTTCATAATTCTTGGAGAGTTAAACAAATACACTGGTTTTAATCTTGCTTATTTACCAATGCGTCCATTTGTTTTCAGAGACCTAGGCTGCTCTTGAATGATCCACATGGATTTATCCCTTCTGAGACCTAGCTTAAGCCCAAGCAACATACAGGCCTATTTATGGGTTTGACTCTCCCTCTTTAATTGCAGGCCCAAGATGTAACTAATTTAAGAAACCACAATATTTATTGATTAAGCAACGCACCACTAAAAAAATGGTATATCAATTAAATCAGCAGCTAGCTAATAAACACACAGCTATTATTAATTTAGAATTCTGTCATTTTGTGCACTATTACACACAATTATAAAGTCATTATGTATCACTCTTAAATGTTAAAAATCACGCACAACTACTATGGAATTAAATCCTATCACTCCTTAGGCTCTGTTCACAGTTGTGAATACTTGAGCATGTTCCCATCGAGTCTTTGTAATAGAGAACTGAGAAGTGTTGGTGACGAAACAGGAAACCAGAAGAAAGTATCTGGTTTAGTTGCTTAAGAAACTTGAAACTCAGGCCAAGACTCGGTCCTTCCATAGGCCAAGATTAAGCCTCTCTACGCTAAACCTCTGGTGACAGCTACGATATTAAATGCCTTAGGGCACAGACTGCCGATGTGCAGCAAAAGAGCAAAGGGCTCCTTTTCCAGATCGGAGCATTGGCGTGTCAGGCTGGCAGCTACTGCTAACAGGGAAGGCTCAGAGTGCTGTAAGGGTAGCCACTGCTGCTGGAAAAAGAGGACTGCCTTCTAGAAGCAGCAATCAGCACTCATTCTGTGTGTAGCAGCAAAACGGAAATTTCACTCTTCGGCAGCTTTTTCTTTTTCCCTTGCAGTTCTCTACCCTGCTTTGCCATCTCTCACCCTTTTCACTTTCACAGCAGAGGTTTTATGCACCTGACCCTCTCCTCCCAGCACAACCAAATTCTGCCTGTACTGCTGAAAAGCCCTGCAGCTAATGTCACACTAAACTAAAACAAATCAACCTTGAAGAGTAGCATCTTCTAACAAGACAGAAGCTGAAGCACGTACTTTGCCAAGAACATCTTAGTTTCAGGATTATGTATTAAGTTGGCCAAAAAAACCTAAGAGTGTTTCAAACCATTTGTAACAGAAAAAAGTATTCCCACCCCGTACATTTTTTTATTTATTTTGTAATTCCACCAAAGCACACCCTGGGGAATTTGTCTCATCTCTCCATTCCGGTTCAAACCTACTATGCAGTAAGGCCAAGCTCTCCCTGTAGACACCATCTTTCCTCTTAGAAGAGAAAATGATTCATCTTACTTTGCTGTTTGTCTAATATGCCTAGTTAGTTTCAAATCCTTTTGTTTTTTTAAAATTTAAAATGCATCTCCAATACCTGATCACTGTCACGCATTACATATTGATTTCTCTACTGCTTATTTTTGAACAGCAGATGGATGTTAATGTTAAAATGGACTAAACCAGTTCTCTTTGTCCTGAGTGTCCGTGTTACGTTCCAAGGAAAGAAGGACGTAGGGGCAGGCCACTAGTGTTACAGCTGTTCCTGGGGAACAACCGAATAATAAGATACCAGAAACTATGTGGTGTACTGGGGAAGAAAGTCACAGCGCAGTGCTGAGAACCTGCGGCTCGAGAAGGGACCATGCCTTCCCCTTCCTGGGAAGGGTGGGGGAAAGCACGCACTTCTCAGCAGGGACAAGGAAAAACTTCCGCAGGACTAGACCAGGCTCTGTGGAGTTTGCCACTATTCCCGAAACCAACAAGTTGACTGAAACCAGGGCTGGAGCAAGGACCAGTCCTGAAAGGATGCAGGAGAAGAAGCAGGAGGGGACAGACTGAGAGATTTATAAAGCTTTTCCAGTTGTGCTCTATCTCACCTATCTAATGTCTTTAAAGAGTGAGGTAATTCAACATTTACTCTAATAAAGCTAGCTTTTTAATTTTAAAAACCTTTTGATGTTTGAAGAGCTTCCTATAAGGAAAGACCTGAACGGACTCATCTCAAAGTTCTGGCCACATCAGATTATGACTATGTGGGCATTACCAAGACTAAATGGTAACAATAACAGTATTTTTATGCCTCTAATCCAAGGTTATGAATATAGACTGGTTTTATTTCAGTATTACATTTAACCATGGAGAAATTAATAAAAGGACTGTACTTTGAATACTCTCCCACTAGATTTATTACAATGACTCTTACTCAACTGTCATTTGTCACTAGTCTAGTCAAACAGAACATTTTATCAATGACTTCTGTTATATCCATTTGGTCCCTGCCCTCAGAGGCAGAAGGGTTTGACTTGCACATTTTTCTCCCCTTCCCTCTAAATATTTGTAGCAACTAGAGCTGTGATAATGCTTACGCATAATTCAATTGACTAAGCTATGCAAAATACCAGTTTTCTCATGTTGCTCAAAGCAATTAAACAATAAAATAGAAAGTTTTTATATGTATATTAAGAAACAAAGCCACAAAAAACATATTTTCTAAATGTACGTTTTCTATACAATAAACAACCTTTTTCCTGCCAGATATTTATATGAATGATGCTGTTAATTCTGGGTGTTTTCTGAAATATTAGTATGAATCTGTGGGTCAGAAGTAGTTCATATTTTCTAGTAATCTCATACTTTAAAGAATCTCTGTCTAGTTCACTAATAACTGCTGGGGGAAGTTCTTATTTAGTACATTATTGTTTCTCTTAAATGGTGGAACCAGTAAAATGTTACATAGGAGGCATCACCTACATAAACACCACAGACCCCTGTTCCAAAAAGGTTTATGTATGGCCTTGCTTTGGGTACAGTAAATTTTGATGCCATTATCATGGTCAATTGAGGCACACATAAGACTATTGCTGGGGTCTTTGCCTAGAGATGGTGATAGTACTGACGTACTGTTTATAACACTGAATTAAGATTTATTTCATAATTAAGGCATGAAGAAAGTTTTCAGCCCCATATAAGATCAGGAATGCTCTACATACACTAACTTGAATAACAAATTCATCTCAGAAACAATGGACTGTTCTGCTCCCAGAACTTTCTGCTCCTAGAACTTTCATGGGCCAAGTCATCTCACTGTGCAGCTAATGGCATCCTTTCAGAAACTGGAATTGGTTACCTTCTCATAGTGTTGGTCTAATTATGCTTATAATCTGTTTGGTTTTCTTCTTTTCTCTAGGGTTCCAAATCTCTAGCAATGGCCTTTTCATCCACTGTTTTCATTCAGCAGTCACACTTCTCACCCATAGCTCTGTTTACTGGCAGTTTTAAGAATACGTCTGAAAAGCATTTTGCACACAAAAGCAGTCATCGCTCCAAATCAACTGGAAGCTGCATGAATTAAGTTAGCACAATACAGAAATCAAGTCACTAAATCTACTGAAAGGCATACTAACATTAACTCATTCTGTTTCATATTGCCTATATTGCCACAGCTTCTGGCTGGCTCAGTGCTGGCCTGGCAGACATTCCTATCTGCCTGAAAAATGCAGGAGACCAGATTTATCTTCTGTTTAGTATCTGCAATCATCTCCAGAAACTATTGTTAACAGACCTGCAAGACCAAAAGAAAAAAAAAAAAAAAAAGAAAAAAAAATCTTAAAACAGTTACTTAAAATACACATTCTTCATATTAATGGTACATTCACATTACCATTTTCATTTGTATGAGGAGCACACTTCTGGAGCAAATCTCCTGATTAGACTAGAGCTCGTTGGCAACACACTGTCCTCAGCATCATGTTCTAGTCTACATATTTACTCATCCTGCTTGCTAATCGAGACAGTCATTTGTTCTCAGGAGGCTGAATACTTATGGCTGGTAGAGCACCCTGGAAAAGAAAACTATTTTATTGTGTGTTCCACAGTTTGGCAATTTGTTTCTATTATATATTTGGACAAAGATCTTTCAGCAGCAGTATTGGGGCTGGTTAGAGTGGAAAAAATATTGCTAAAAAAAAAAAAAGGTAGCATTTCCAGTTGCCACAACTATTTCAAATGTCTAAATAGTTTTTGTCCATGCCAGTAAATATTTTTTGTACTAGCATAATTGGAGAGCTTGAGAGAAAGGAGGAGTTGAACTAATGGTGGAAAAAAACACCCACATCTCATCTGTGGGTTCGTCTTGGGCTCAAATGTCTACATCACCAAAACCATCAAACATTACAATCCTCACATTCCAGATGAGTATCAAGCATTTGCTTACATGGAATCGGTCTCTTCCACCATGCAACCAAAAGCATCTTTGGAAGAGTGCAAGGCTGTCAATTAAAAAAAATTTAAAAATAATAATTAAAAAAAAGTTGTAATTCTCTATGTAATGACTTGATCTCATCAAACCGGCTACGAAAGCGTTCACTAACCATCCCATTTCATTCTTCAGTTACCTAAAAGCAGCTCCTCATACAAAAATTTTTCATAAAATTTTATTTTGTTTGCATTTATTAAAATAATTTAAAAGCTCCAGGGAGGGCTCAATAACGAGGTAATAAAATGTTCAAGTTTGCCACTACATTACCTCATGATCCTGTTTTTCCTCTTGATGTTAACACCACCCCCTTCTTCCCTCAATGGCTTTGTGCTGTCTTGATATGGAGTCTTTGTTAAAGACCAGAGTGAGATTCAAAGGCACAGTTATTAAAACAAAGAGAAAGATTGCCTAATTTCCATGAACTGAATTCTTTCATTATTTACTACTATACAGGTGAAAGGGCAAAATTATTCATGATAATGGAGTACATTAGGCAAGTCATCTTTCAATCGGTTAAACTTATTTAAGCTTAATTCATTTTCTTGCAACAGTTTACACAGACTCCTCAAAAATATTAACTGTGAATTCTCCATTTATGATTAAAAAAAAATAAAAATGGTCTGCATTGTATCTCTTTCTGTCATTGTTCAGGAATTGGTATATTCCTATGAACAAGATCATTTCAGATTCTTATAACCTACCTCAAATATGATTGTGATATACATGATACACTTCTTGCTCACTCTGAACTGTAAGTCTTGTATGAAAATGAATTAACGCATAACTTCTCTTATATATTTAAAACTAACATAATATTAGTATATAGTAATATATATTTTTAAAATATATTTTTTAAAAATAAGTTTTTAAAATACATATATACTTTATATGCTGTACTCCCTGTACTAACAGAATAGATTTTTCCCCTGAAGTGCATGTCAATAATTTTGAAACTATTGAAAATACAGCACTCTTGCTGAACTGTTTACATTATGCCCCAAAATGACAGATGAATAATACTGCTGTATGCACACAGTTCAAAATGATTTACAAAGTCAGAAAACATTACATAAAAGCTCATCGGGGACTCAGAGCTTCACTCCTGCTCTAGTTCCCTAGCTGTTATAAAATGTGTTTCTCTGGTACGGTAAACTTTTGTCTACACATCTTTGACATTTGAGTAGTATATCCACATGGATATACATGGTTTATTTTACAAAATTATTTAGCAGAATTTAGTACAGCAGTTGGAATTTTAACTCTGTATTTTTTGAAAGGAATGCAATACATTAAAAAGAATCATTTATTATGTTACGTCTGGTATATCGAATATTAACTAGTTACTCCAGATTTATCAGTTGAGACTTCCATTCTGATGTCAACATGTACCCTGCAACAGGACGCATTAAAATATTGACAGTGTAAAGAGACCTCCTACAATCTGGAAGGTAAAGACAGATAAATACTAAAAAAGACAACTAAACTTTCCTAAAACAATACTTCAGACAAAATGATCTTTTTGCATCTGTGGACCTTCTTATGTACAGAACTGATAAAATCATATATGTATTCAAGCATAATTTCTACTTTATGGATGTTTGGGTGTTTTCTGGTTTTGTTTTGGTGGGGATTTTTTGCTTTGTTTTGTTGCTTAAAAAAAAAAAACAAAAACAACCACAAACCAAAACAAAAAGAACAAAAAAAACCCCACAAACCAACATTCCCCTGTTTGCACTCAAATTTCACCTGGAGGCAGAGGCTATTTTTTCAAGATAGAGTGGAAACAGTAAATTGAATTTGCTGCACTTGAAACTTTGTTCCATTCACAATAAACATGTATTTGGAGAGAAGTTTGATCAGTACATCAAGACAGGGTCATATTCATTCTGGTGTGACAGAGAAAATGAAATCAGCAGATCTCTACTGATTTTGGGCCCTGGAATTCAGCCACAGGGAACTTCTGTTGCCAGAGAAGACATTGCAATTGGAACAAAAGAGTTTGTCCTGTTTACATGTAACTATTTCCAAGCTACGTAGTAAATAAAGCATGATAAATCTTTTCTGGAGATAAAGAAGTGTGCTACTTTTCCCCCTTTTCATCTTCACCAGTCTTCTACAATTGGTCCACGTCTTCAATTATAATTCCTCAAAGAAAACAATGCTAGAGAGAAAGCTATTCTCAACAGCAGTAAGTTCCTTAAAGTTAACGATGGCTGGGTCTTGACTTGACTGCTTTGGTCACTGCTACGTGAAGCAGCGTGAAGAACTGGATCCTGAGACAAGACCGGTTGGAACAAACAGTGAAGTCCTGCATGACAGAGAAGTTGGAATTTTAACTATATTTTTGGAAAGGAATGTAATAATAATTAAAAAAAAAAGTAATTTGTTATGTCTGGCATATGGAATGCATGATCTTGACCTTTAAGGTGAATTTCCACTTACCTCAAAACATTAAGGGTGCCTCATTTCCCTATCTTCTACTGGGGGAATAACCTCTCAGTTTGAGCTATGAGACCTGCTTGATACATTAATCACCACTATAGAGCATTAAAAGTTTGAAAAATACCTATTAAAATCATTAGGTACAAAAAACATACTCCAGGTCTTGATTAGTTCCTTATGTAGGGGAAATTGATAAAGAAATGTTACTACAGGCAAGAACATATGCTTATTTACTTAGAAGAGGTTTTGCTGTTATATTGGCCCCTCTTCCCTCTCCAAATCAACCCAAGCTTCAGAAGATTCTCTTGAAAGATTGCTGAAAAACCCCCATCATTCTTTATGTGCTCAATAAAGTCACTGCAGAGAACAAACACACAAATGGAAGTGGAACTCCTACAGAATGTCCCTTTCAACTGAAAGCAAGCTCAGAAAAATAACTCTGGGATGGAAAATTAACTTTTTAAAGGTCTTTACAGAAGGGGAAGTATTAAAAAAAAAAATTTGTAATGCCAATACTGTTTTGTCTGTGAATATTTTCAACATTTCTCTTACTGACTTCAAGGTATGTTGCTCTCAGGACTTGCATGCCAGTGATGGTGTAGAAAGAGCAGCACAATACAGCAGAACTGCTCCCAAGCTAAAGACCAGGCTACTGGCCAATAAAGCCTGTATGTACATTCTCAAAAAATGGTGGCCAGATATTAATCCAAGTGATACCTCTGTGTGTGTTTTATTTTGAGGTCCAGTTCCATCTATCATCCCTTCTACCACGCAGTACAGGTAGTCCCCTGTCAAGATCAGATCCAGTCACGTGGAGACATTGTAATGGATTTCCCTAGTTACCAAGCACAGCTGTAGATCTATTTCACCACTCATCAAACCATTTCTAAATCAGCTAGCTACAGCAAATCTTGATGAAAGATAAAATATAGCATGCGTGGTGGTGGGAAGGTCTTTCACAACACATTTTTCCCCCCTGCAACAAAATTCAGTGCCTGCCTATCATAAGACAGCATAAAAATAAAAAGAATAAAACTTTCACACTAGCTTTTGGAATATTTTTCTCTTTGGCAACACACCAAATACTTTCACGTCTCACAGTTTTAAAAAGTCAAGTGTTGTGGGATGCATAGGTTACAGTTCCACAAAAACTGCCAGCTCTGGAAAGGAATTTAAAAGCTCTGGGCAAATAGATCCAACACAGTAAGACAGAACTGGCAGCATTTTACAAACTGTGTGCCAAAATGACAACGTCAGCCAGTGAGTCAGCTGTACGCCTCTATGTTCCCTGGCACATCAGAAAAAAACCCACATTATCAGTGCTACTACACGGGGACCAATAATGATATTAGTGATACTGCCTTCATGCTCAAAGTCACAGCACTAGCATCTGAAGCCTTATATTAGCTTCCCTGTGTTTTCTTACTTCACCCACCGCTGTGTAAGGCAGAGACAAAGGAAGTTGCAACACAGATTATATATTCATCACAGCTCGTACAGCTGAATACAACAAAGTCAGTGCCACAGTGTCACTTGTCACTTTCAGAGCATGAGATGAAATGATGCCATCTGCGAGAGAAAATAAAACGGGGAAGTGAGTCATAGCATACTCTGATAAAATGGCACAGCCACTCTGGAGCTGGAGAGAAAATGATGGAGGAAGGGCAATCAGAAAGCCACAGCACTACTGATTACCTCTTAACTTGTATAAAGACGGAGTTTGTTTTAGCCTATAGAAGTATCACTTGATAAACCTGCTATGCACACCTGCACTTTTATCGTAGTTTTATTATATCTGCTAAACACACCTGCATTTTTATGACTGTGTTTGCCTGAAGGCCCTGTAATAGCAGGGCCAAGGATATATTTGCAAAACTAGAATATCATTAAACAAATTCAAATTTGTGCAAAAAATCAATAGATCACTAATTAGATTTTAATTCATTTCAAAATATACTATTTTATAGTTGAAACAAATCAAGTATTTGCAACTTGCAAGCTTTCAGCATCTGAATTTCCTTTTAGGAAATTCTCTGTCCAAAGTCAAAAATCTAGTACAATGTCCATACTCAAGATAGGCATCCAAGTACAAAAAAAAAAAAAAAAAGTAGTCTTTGAATTCTATTTATCATTCTGCTTTTTTAACGGTCCTATTTTATACAATTGTACAATGATTCTATACATACTAGCAGTAATATAAGCTTAAAAATCCAGGTATACATTAGCTTTTAAAAGAGTGAAAGAAGTACATTTTTCCATGAATGTAATTTTTAAAAAATGATATAAACAAATGTTTTGTGATACCCAACAACATCCAGTATAAAACATGCTATGTTTATATATATGTTTATGCTATAAAACAGCAATGTACTAGGAAGAAAGGGTGTATTTTCTTTATTAACACACCTGAATTCATGCTGCCAAACAGGCTTCAGCTTGACCACATATGCTGAACTGGCAAGGTGCTAATTGCATCTTTGTTTATAACCAACAGAAAGCTGCAACTTTGACCTTCAACTACCAGGCACTCCAGATCTCTGAAGCCAATTTCTCATTGTTTTTCACTGCTGTACACATCACTCTAAGAATGCCTGATCCATGTACTCCCAATAGAAGATAAAACATACAGCTTTTTAAGGATACTATAGGTGTATTAAGTAACAGAGTCCATTGGCTAGCTCGCTCTGTCATAGGTAACAGTAATTTCTGTCATACTGCATTAGACTGCTAAAGGAGACATCAGTGATCTATTTTGTAACAGATGGTTATTTCTAAAGGTGAGGGTTTAAATTCCTACATCATTCATCACCAACAAACTGTAAAAAAAAAAAAAATAATCAAAACACAGACTGTTTTAGTAAAATCTGACCAGCTACCAGCAACTCAATACAAAAAAGTTTGCATGAATGCAACTCAACTGTATTACACATATACATTCATGTCAGGTGGTCAGATACTGTAAAATCAATTACTGCTTGTTGCCCAGATATTTGATGAGTCGCTCAATACCACAAACGTGGATCAGATTGCTAAACCCTTGCTTGATGTTGTAAAGATATTTCTTTTCTCCTTTATGTCATATGGCATTATTGATTTAGCTCACTAGTTTCTTACAGAAGCACTGAAAAAGTGCTTCCATTCACCTATGGCAGATTAAGCTACAGGTCTGTGATTATAAATCTCTGTAAGATACAAATCAATGTTTCTACCATGACAATGAACAGATGACTGAAAAATGGATTACTTGTTTGTTTGCTTTAACAAGATTTAATGGTACACACTTAACTTCTACGTCTGCTTATAAGGAGCTTAGTAGAATAACTCTTTTTCTTTTTTTCATTCTTATAACTAATAATTTCAAATAATAAAACTACATATCTGAATAAAACCATTAAGGTGACCTCATGATTGGGTAACCTATGTTAAAGTCGCCACAGTTAAAAGAGTTGCTGGTCCTCAGCTAAGTCTTACACCAGTGCCAGGTGTGTTCTACACGCAGACTGGAGAGTGCTGGCTGAAATCACCCTGCAGTGGAGAGCAGGTAACCTCAGCCGGTGAGCAGCAACTTGTCAACTTACAGATCACGTCACTTCTGACTGATGTCAAACTCTTTTCCTCTTCCACGAAAACCAAACACTGATAACTCTACCCAGTAATAACAAACTTGAGCAAGTTCACTCTTTGAATTTGCCAAAACCTACAAGTTCAACCAAATAAGTCAGCTAAAAATCCTGCAAGCTGTGGCAGGGAGAGAGGCCCTTACTGAACAGCACGCTCTTTGAGACACCAAAATCCTAATGCGATTCAGACTCTCATGCCTCAGCGGGGTTTGTTGTGTGGTAGTACCTCCATAAAATGTCACTTTTTTATGTCTACAAAGAAGGCGGCTGTCCACCAGAACTGAACGTACAAAGAGAACCAGGAACACCCCGCCTGCTATCCCTCCACAGGACAAGTCTGTCTTCTAGTCACTGCTCCCACCTTGCTGCCCCCCTCCGCCCAAGTTGGAGTTCATGATTTTCCAAGCAGATGGCTGCTGCTGGTAAATAGATAAATTATAGCCAGCAGAAAGCATAAAGCTTGAGATCCCTGCCATGGTGAAAAAATGAATCCTCAGGAAACAATATTATACATAACTTAACACTGCATCTAAAAAAAATAAAACCTAAATTTTTAGAGCCTAGTATGCCTTACAAAGAAAGCTAATGGTTTCCTTTCTTCTGCCTGAAGCTTTGCAATCACTAAGTTTCTGAAGTGTATTTTTTTCATTAGTCTTATGCTTCCAAATATAGTCTATTATTTGGCAGCAAAAAGCAGCAAAACATTTGTTCCCTCTCAGTACAGCTGCAACCAATTGGATTTAAAAAAATGGTATGGGAGATCCAACAGTCCTCTATCATGTTGATTTTTCCATGGTAACGGGGTTGTATTGTTTTCCTTGGGAGGGTTGGGCCGGGGGAGGTGTGGTGGGAACAGGATGAAGAAATGCATTTCCAGTGTTCTCTGCTTTTCCAATTCTCATCCCTCCACACACTGACAAAAGGGATTAAACTAGACTCCAGAATTCCATACTATGAAACTTTTTTTAACGTATATTTGTATAAAACCATCTTTTGTCTTTTTCATTCTCACGCATGCGAACATAAAGCAACTCCAAAGCATGTCATTATATCTTAAAAATGTGAAGAGGACACTGGAGAGTTTACTGTGGCCTTTTACGTAGAATCTCTGAAAGGAAACCAAGCAAATATACTCCCCTTTCAGATACATGACAACATACTGAAGATGGTACCGCACGTAGGTTACAGCAGTATTTACTTGAGAAAAACAAATGAACAAAAACTTGCCATAAATTACTTAAGGGCTAATTTAGTGCTAGGCTAGAAAGCTGGCCATGTAAAAACTGTGGACACCTAATTATATGGTCAAATAGACTTAACTTCAAACAAAGGGTTATATTTTTTGTACAGTATACAAAATACCAAAACCAGCATAGTACATGGATTAGTACAGAAATACAGCATAGTGTATGCATAACTTAATACATTCAAGTTCTGGCCGAAAATACAAGAAAGGAACAAACATCACCTGAAAAAAACTGGCTTTCTTAGAGATGGCTAGTGCCAGATGAGTGCCAGGCTTAGACTACACTTGCATCTCAGACCGACAGTTGCCCTATGGCAGTGCCACCAGCCTCAGCAGCCTGAGATCTGGTACAGGATGCTTCACTTGTCATTCTTACTCCAGCAGGCACTGAGGGTTTACCAGGTCACTCTGATCCCGTTTGAAAAACAGAGTTAAAGAAAACCGCAGAACAACCCAGCTGTTCGGTGCCTATAGTCTTAAAACTATAGCCCATGAACACATTGGAATACCTGCAATAGCAAATTCATGCTTTATTTCAAATCAAGATTTTTATATCTGGTATTATTGAGTAAAAATAAAAATAAAAATCCAAAAGTGGTAGGTAGCAGATGAGCTGAGAAGCTCCAGCTGGACACTTGGTGTGTGGGGGGTGCAGGTGGGTAATTCCTCCATTTCTGAATTGCAATTTACCTCTGCAAAACATTCAAGGAAAAAAAATTGCAAAATGCTATTTTAGAGAGAATCAAACACAAGGACGGTCATTGGAGCCATGTGTTTCAGAGCAATAGGACTCACTTATCAAATACAAAAGTCGACTTCTGGTTTAATGCCAAATTAGGAAGGAAAAAACCAAAACCAAACCACAAGAAACCTAAGTGGCAATGCAATTACTGTTTGCTAACACTTCAGATAAAGACCAGAAGGGGTGGAAGAGTTGATCTCAGAAGTGTGGAACAAATCAGGAATGCTGTGATAGATCTTTGGCCTCTCAGAAAAGTATTGACTTCATAAGCTGAAATTTGTCACCAGGTTTCTGTGAATTTTGTGAAGTTTACTAGACATATGTTTGGAGCCAAATATATTAGAATGAGTTAAATGATTTATGTAAGAGGTGGCAGAGAAACTATTACACTAAATGAAGTTGTATTCTGCTGCTTAAAATCCATCCCAGTATCTGACATTGATTCTTCTGTTTGACTTGATCAGTATGTAAGCTAGTCAACTTTAACAGACAGACATTTTGTAATATAGTTTCTGGCAATTGTTCTCCTTATCTATAATAAATTTTCCTATATAATACAGTTTAATTAGCTATCCAGAGTGTTCCTACCACCTGAAAAACACTAAGACAAGCAGGATTTGACAATATGATTATTTATCAGCCAGTATAATAAAGAATTAAAAAGACATACAGATGATGTAAGTGTAATCATTTTGAGGATTTAAGGACAAAAGGAAGTTAAAATACATAATTAGAACAATACAAAAGAACAGACATACCAGAGAAACTACTCTTAGGGCATCAATGAGTAATTTATCAAAATAGGCGCATAATAAAAGAAACTCAGGCCATAAGGGTGTCAGAGCAGTCCTCCTCTAAATTCATAGAGTACTGTTCTGCAAGGCATCTATGCAAAAAAGGTCTTTGGAATAAGGAGAGATATTCCCCTGGGCTTTCCACCTCATCTGCTCTCTTGCAAAGCCAAAATAAGTTTTGCTGCCTTGATCTCCTGTTAGCGCTGCAAATCAACAGAGACTCTCTTTTCTTGGGAAAGTAGACTGATTTCCTAAATTTCAACCAGTTAGGCCAGGACAAACATAACAAAGGCATCAGTTTTGCATTAATACAATTACAACTTATCTTTCAGAGCTTGACAAGATTGTGTATCAGTCATCCCTGAGTGACTTTTCAAGGAAGGCAATTGAAGGAGTATTTAAAAAAAAAAAAAAAAAAAAAAATCAACTCAGCACACTAGATATAGGGTTTTTTTTAGTCACTGCACCACATACATGGAAGCCTATAATAACATTTTTAAAGTCACTTTGAAGAGCACAAGCTGATGGTCATCTTTACTAGAGCAAGGGTGATTCACAGCAGATGCCTCATAACAGAGTCTTGGCAAAACACTGCTGGATCCGTATGAGTCCAATTAGTGTTTTAAAGGTTTTAAAGCATGAAATACCACAAGGCAGAATTATGCAGGTTGGCAGCGTATAATCAATACTGTTATGACATGTACTCCCTTTATTATCTCAGTTATAACTACTGACTTCAATGTGCACAACAGATTTCTTTGCATGTTAAGTGTGTTTCTGTACACTGTTTATTCTGCAAAAGAACATCTGATTAAATGCATTGCAGCCAAAGACTGACCTTCAATATCACTGGATTTTGGGGAAAAAAAAAAAACAAAAAACCCACAACCCAAAAAACAAACCAAACACCAAACTCTTGGAGCCACCCAAGCACATGCTTATATTACTATAATGTAAAAGCTAAGATATAAGAGAATGTATGTCTGCAGAAGACACAGCATTTATTCATAGGCATCACTGTTGAGCTACTTTTTTCAGCTATAAGTAACTGATTTCAGTTGTTTTGAACCCTATATGAAACAATATACACATGCTACTCAACTCCTTTGACCAAATATCTACAGATATTAAAACACTGATTTAGAATGATGACTATCTTAATATAATGCACCACGATGTGAAATATTTCATCATTTATTAGAAACTATTAAAAATGTGAGTTCTTTTGAAGGAAATGTTGAAGAACAACACTTGAAAGAGATGTATTTTTTTCAAAATATCAAGCAAATACACACACTTATTCCCTGTCTTTATTTCTTAAAAGTTTATATTTGCTTGTTTTCACAAATGGACTTTAACAGTCTTTTGCTATATGATGATGAATATTTCAGAATACCCCTTGCAAACAGGCTATTCTGAAGAAAAAAAAAAATCTGAGACAAAACCTGGAGTTGATGAAACAAAAGAAAAAACCCTAACACAAAAAGGGGAAGTCAATTTCAAGCACTTTTTGAAGTTGACTGAATTATTTGGTTGTGGTTATGAGACAAAAAAAGGTAGAGATTCAGTAGTAACATGGGGCATAATTATGTCTTTCAGTCAGAAATCACAATCTTAGTTATGAATCAATATAAATGGCAAAACTATTGACATTTCTATTTTCCTTTTTATTGCTAGAGAAACACTCTAATTAAAGCATAGCTTGACATACTAGTAAATAAATGCCACCTCAGTTAAGTATTATATCCAGTATGAAGAGTTGACTTCATATGGCAGTAACTTAACAAACATTTTAAGACTTCAGTTTTGATACACCAGTGAATTACAGAGCATAATTCCTTCTTCATAGTTGCATCATAGCAGCATATATACTTAAAAAGTACTCAAAACTGATTTTGCTGAAACTAACGCCCCCTACTCTTTTCTTCAAATTCTGTAATTCAGTATATTAGTATATGTGGCCAAAGGGTAATTGGATATAATTCACTTGATTTCTTCTCCTGCTCTTTTGCTTGGGGTCTCAACAAGACACACAGGTCACAAACTTGAATTTCTGCTTGGTTTAATTTCATGTCAAAAGAGTCTTACATGACTAGCACACACTTTAGCAGGTACTTCAATTAGCACCATGGATTTTCACTGTCTTAATGAATATAACTGCTTTCTAGTGTCTCATGCAATTTTTCTTTAACATCATCATCCTACTTTGGAATAAAATTTCAAGTCTTGATGAACTTTCTTCACCTTAGACAATAGAGCAGTCTGACAGAACCACAGTACAGGGAATGGAGGACCTTCCCACCTCTAAGTAGCAACCAGCTATGTACTGCTTATTCACCCTACAGTTTAGTGTCCCTGTTTCATGGTTTTGCCTTTTTGGGGGTTTTTTTTGGACCACATTGTAGACGAGAACTACAAAATTTAGACCACATAATTACTTTTGTGTAACACTGCATTCCTATTCTATAATTTCACTGCACCATTAGTATACTCCAGGACATAATGGTATTGCTACTAACATACCGTCATATGTTATACAGAGATGAGAAAAATCTAGCTTTACAACAAGGCCTGCAACCTTTAGAACCTTTATTAAACTGAGAGTATTTACTTGACTGTTTATCACCCTCTGTGGAGTCTTATTGGTTCATTAAAATTAAGTTTTTCTACTGTTTGACAATTTCATACAGTTAAGAATATACAGTTATAACCTTTTCCCTGGTCTCTTTTCCTCAATTACCATTTTTTGATAGTCAATGAATTAAATTATATGATGTTAATTGCTATGTAACACTGTATATCATCGCTTCTATGGTGGCTATATGCCATATCAAGGATATTACAGTAAAAACCACACAGATTAATGAATGAACCTTGATGAAACCAAGCAAAGTGCAGCAATGATAGAACCAGAGAATCACAGCAGTGATGGAACCAGAACTGTCTTCAGCGTGCAACACTCCAACAACACACACCATCTTTCCTGCCCTGAAAGACTGTTGTGATGGATGGAGCCCAAAGCCATGGATTAAATGAACTCAACGGACATTTTATAGGGATGGCCCATAGACTAAGGGAGTGATATCTGTGTGCGTATACCAAGACGGTGATTAACTGGGATGTATTGGAAAGTGTGGGGCCTGGGAATGAATGGTATAGAATAAGGGGTGGATACTGTCCTGGTTTCAGCTAGGATAAAGTTAATTTTCTTCCTAGTAGCTGGTACAGTGTGTTTTGATTTTAGTGTGACAATAATGTTGATAACACACTGATGTTTTAGTTGTTGCTAAGTGGTGCTTATCCTAAGTCAAGGACTTTTCAGTTTCCCATGCTCTGCCAGCGAGGAGGTGCACAAGAAGCTGGGAGGGAGCATGGCCAGGACAGCTGACCTGAACTAGCCAAAGGGATATTCCACACCACAGGAGCTCATGCCCAGTATATAAACTGGGGGAGTTGGCCGGGGGGGCCAATCTCTGCTCGGGGACTGGCTGGGCATCAGTCAGTGGGTGGTGAGCAATTGCACTGTGCATCACTTGTCTGTCTTGGGTTTTATTTCTCTCTTTTTGTTATCTCCCTTTTCATTACAATTATTATTATTGCTATTTTAATTATTAAACTCTTCTTATCTTAACCCACGAGGTTGGCTTTTTTTTGGTGGTGGCTTTTTCTGATTCTCCTCCCCATCCCACCACTGGGGGGGGGGCAAAAGTGAACAAGCTGCTGCATGGTGCTTAGTTGCTGGCTGGGGTTAAACTGTGACACAATGTCATAATATATTTCTCAAAATCATTGTCTAATTTGCACAATTCAAATCACTCTGCTTTTCGACCTTGCTCCATGGTAGGAACACACTCTAATTCTCAATAATCATGCTGTGTTTATATTGTGAAGTGACAGAACTCAAACATACATAAAAGGCAATCAAATCCTTACTTCCAGAGTTTTTGAAACTACTTCTCAATGTCCCAATTACTTTCCTTTCTTTGCTTGCACTCCCCATCCTTCACCACCCCCTCAGCAGCACACATATTCCTATGACCTTATCTCCCAGTACAGTATTAGGTACCTAATGAGGTGGCAGCATCAGTGCTCATCCAATTTTCCTCCCCCAGTATGTTGTCAACAAGATCATAAGTAAGCATTACTGAACAAGTAAGCAAGCATTTTTTCATTATTCCAGGCCCTCAAAAATAAATTTAATCCATCACATGTGCAATTTCTACAGAAAACCCACATGACCCCAGTCACAGCCCACTGCTTCCTCCTTTTCACTTGGGCTTACCTAGTATAGAAGTTCCTTATGGCTATCACTACTGACAGCTTGTTTGCAATCTCAGCTGTGGCTCTTGAGTAACAATCTCTTGTTTACTTACACTTTTATTTTATATCCTCAGTATTGACTTAGTAGCAGCAAATCAAAAGTAGCAGTTTCTGCCTTCTGTACAAATTTGCATGCCATAATGTACTAGATGTATTGAAACATGCTGCATTTTTATACTGGAAAAGCAGCATCTTCTTTTCAGGTATCATGCTGTAATTTCGCTACTACAGTAACATATCTGCAAGACTGATACTTCCCACTTCTGAACAGGGAAACCAGAGTATCTACTGCAAGAACCTTTATGCAGACAAACTAACAATTAGAATTAAAGATCAGGGAAATATCTTGGTGGAACTCAGACTGTAAAAACTGTGTATGTTCTCTTACCTCATATTGGTGGCCAATCACAACAGTAATCAGTATCTCTTTCAAAAGAAGCCAAAGTTTAGAATTATTCTGAAGGCCACATATCATTCTGCAGACTATGTACCATTTCACAGTACATAACTGTAGGAAATACTTCTTCATGGTTATGCAATGAAATCCAGTTTTATTATTAGAAATACCACCAAAGCAATGCATGTCATGAGCAATCCGACCATAAGCAGCGTGGGGGGAAAACGACAACCTGGCAATTATAGTTTAGTCACGCTATTATAAAATACAACACTCTATTCAATTATACAGCATTCCTTGAGTAATAAGCAATGCTAGTAAAGTCTGAACAAGCTATGGCTATATTTTGCATTTGTTAATAAACCAGTTAGCTTAAGTCCATGAAAGGAAAGCTTTCTGTTTTCAAGACATTACCATTTGAAGCTCTGTTTTCAATACAACTAATACAGGATTGTTTACATGACAGATAGAATGGACCATGCCATCCACAGGTTGGTTTTTGTGGGTATTGTTTGCTTGGTTGGTGTGGGTTTTTGATTGTTGGTTTTTATTTTATATATAGTATGGCTAGCTAAGGAGTAAATACTGTTACATACATAAATCAACAGAAAACAAGATAAGCAATAAACCTCATGCTTACACAACAACCAGTCCTATACCCTTACCCAAGATTACCTTGCCTTCAAGTTTTCTCCAATACAAATTCTTGAGTGGGTATTAGAATATGAAATGCAGCCATATCACCAGAGAACATCCTGACTCTGACCTTCCCGCAAAGCCCCAACTATTTTAGAAACCTCCACACTGTGCCAAGAAGGGTACCTAATTCTCAAAACATTTGTACCAAACAAATAAGAGTTGTTCAAAAATAAATAAATAAATAAATAAATAAATGGGGTTCCAAGTAAGACCTTCACTACTGGTATCTTATTATTTGCACACCAATGGGGCACTTACCAAGAAATGTTCCTTTAGAAACACCGTTTAGCTATATAAAGGTCCATTCAAACGACAATTAAAATTCTGTTAAAACAGTTCAAGGACCAGCTTAACCTCTGTTAATTTGTACATTTTTCTAGACTGTTGTGTGGAAGTTCATCTAAGTGTTATTGAACATGAGTTAAGATAGCAGTAGTTTAAATCATTTACCTTATTCCAGTAGGGAAAAAAAATCAGTTTTGCACCTCTTTTGATAAGGCAGAACTTTCAGAAAGTTAAGCTACTCATAGCTGCGAGCAATCAGGAATATATTCAAGCACATGATCAGTCTTCATTGTATAACAAGCCCCTTAGAGATTGTTATTAGTCACAGATAATAATTCCCACTGTTACAAAAATCTGTGCTCAAAATAGTACATCGCAAGGAAAAATTTCATTGCAAAGGCAATAAGACTTGGGATGACAATCATCAAATTAGGGAACAGGGAAGAAAAATTGAGAGCTTGCCCAAAATCATCTGATATTTAAGGAAAATTAACAAAGCAATCAGAACTATCTTCTAAATTATGTTGCAGATAAGTACTACAGCAGAGGGAAAATACCTTGTGTACTACAGAAAAATGAGTATATTTACCATTTTATGTTAATTCGACTATGAAAGTATTTTTTTAAGCTCACTCAAAGTATTAATGTGCTCTAGATTTTAGACCTAACGAGTGAGAAATTAATTTAATGGCTCTGATTTAGGAAAACTTTAACAGGATACATTGGATAGTTCCAGAAGAAAAATCTGCACATTAGATAGCAGGTTCATCACTTCCTAGCAACAGGAACAACTTGAGATGTATAATCTTAGCTCTACTGTGCTCTTATCAGTATGCTTTAACGTGTGAAATCTCATTAGCAGAGAAGACCTACATACTTCCCAGGGAGAGAGAGGCACATTTAGTATTTGCTACAGAGAACTAAAAAGAATACAAACAAGAACATTCCATTGCTGATAATTCTTAACTTGCCTAACTGAAGAAAACAGGTACAGAAAAGGTTGACGGAGCTGTCATCGGTGGACAGATGTTACTTTATCAGAGAATAGAGTGACATCTTAGCTCTCAGTTTCCAAGGCAGGTTAAGAGCAAAGACCTGAGACTAGCCACACTGATCATAACTAGTAAATAGAAGCATAAAACCGGAACGTGTTTATTCATATGTTTTGTTCCTTTAAATCCAAGAGAATTATCTAGATATTTAATAAGGACATAAACCAAAGGAGAACATAATCTCAACAGAAGGTTAAAATCTCTGCTATTAAAATAGCATTAAGCTGCATCTATAGCCAACTCACTTTCGCAGAGCTCCACATGATCCATTAAGAAACATTCTTCCAACAGAAAAAGCAAGTAACCACATACTAAGCTGAACACACGCAAAAATAGCTAGTAAGCACACTGACTTGATTCACTAAGATGATTTCTGAAATGTGATCATGTGTACATGATTACACTGCACAGCTAGATTAAATAGTGCTTGGTTAAGCAAGATCACTTCAGGAAGACATAACGCCCATAACTTTTTAATCAAAACAAATATACCTAGAACAAGTGAAGCTTTTACTTGAACTATTGTTATAACAGCAGGTGCACCTTTTAAAAAAAACAAATGGCTGACATCCAGAGCTTAAGTTATCCATGCTATTGTCACAGATTCAGACTAGTATAACTTGAACAACTGCATTTACCATTCATGCCTTTAACCACAGAAAACGGTGTTTAACACACTAGAGATATCAGTGTGTTTACTAGATTGGTGCATTCACATTCCCATTTAGCTCACAGGAGTGAGAAGTGTACCTCCTGATCATTCCCACTAGTGGACACACATTGGTTCACATCTTGACATTATTTAAGCACGTTAAACTGGATTCTTTTTGGATTAAATTAAACCAGAAGGTGTGCTCAAGTAACACACCTGATGTATCCTAATCACTATAAGGTTTTTGAACCTACAGGACCAAACTAGAACTAGTTTCAAGTAAGCATTCCCTTCCTACCCCAAATGCAGGGATATCATCTACACTGTCTTACTGCACAGAGCTATGCCTACTTCACCACAATAGTTGCTAATGGTCACATAGTCAAAGTTTGATTGTCTTCTGGAACATCTCCAGAATTGAATTTACTTGTTGAGAATCTTGGCATGATTTCTGCAAAAAGCAAGCCTGCTTCAGCAGAACACTAAGCACAGGATTCAGCCATCTGGATGGACTGCAGCAGCATATTGACAATTGATGCTAATATAGTTAAAAGTAACTAAAATGCTTGTGATTAATCTGCTTCATTCACTAATCTTGTGTTGCTAAGAAAAGTTATTATTGTATTGTTCCATGCTTACTCAATAAAAATGGCATTTGCATGAAAGGTCATCCAAAGAAGAGGAACTGTTTTACACCTCTTTGCTAATATACACTTCCTCTACAACTGCACCTTTTCACATTTTACTGTCTCACACTATCATGAAAACTTGGTTCTCTGAATTACAAACACACCTTCAGCATTGCTGAAATAAGTAGCCACCTCCTATTGCCAGTGCTTTCAGGAAATTATTACATACTTTTCTTCACTTTAATTAGGTCAAATAAGCATAATATGTTTCTTCTCTATTGTGGCCCAAAAGATTCAATGTTGAAATTTTGACCCAAGTTAAAGCTAATCCTTTTCCTCATCTGAGACTGAGCAGCTAACCAAGCCCCAAGTAGCTTACTTGTCAGACTGAAGTATAAATCCTGATAATTCACAGTTATAAACTGACCCTTTGTCATGGTTTAACCCCAGCCAGCAACTAAGCACCACGCAGCCGCTCACTCATGGTCCCCCAACCCAGTGGGATGGGGGAGAAAATCAGGAAAAAAAGGAAAACTCGTGGGTTGAGATAAGAATGGTTTAATAGAACAGAAAAGAAGAAACTAATAATGATAATGATAATACTAATAAAATGACAACAGTAATAATAAAAGGATTGGAATGTACAAATTGCACAGTGCAATTGCTCACCACCCACTGATCGACAATCAGTTAGTCCCTAAGCGGCAATCCCCCACCCCCAGTACCCCCAGTTCCTATACTAGATGTGACATCACGTGGTATGAAATACCCCTTTGGTCACTTTGGATCAGCTGCCCTGGCTCTGTCCCCTCCCAACTCCTTGTGCCCCTCCAGCCTTCTTGCTGGCTGGGCATGAGAAGCTGAAAAATCCTGGACTTTAGACTAAACACTACTCAGCAACAACTGAAAACATCAGTGTGTTATCAACATTCTTCTCATACTGAACTCAAAACATAGCACTATACCAGCTACTAGGAGGACAATTAACTCTATCCCAGCTGAAACCAGGACACCCTTTCACTAAAATATGTCAGTAATTAAGCAACTCCTATATTGCCACAAGAACAAATGTACAGTCTTGAAAAGGGTCTTCAATATACTTTCAATTTGGAAGCATTTTTATCAGTTCAGAAGAATGAACTTCAGTTGCAGAGATCTTGATATTTTTCTAGGCTTTTATTTTGTATTGTTACTTCCATAACAAAACATGGCTTCTTCTTGTCACTTGAAAAAAAATTAGTTAGCTCTTATCAGTAATGCAGGATTATTCATTCCTTTGAATTCAGTGTATTTCTTATGAGTTTCATCAAATGAACTTTTCAGAGATTCATCATAAGGATTTTTATTATGTTTACAGTTACTAAAATAGTTCAGCTTATAGCTAGTGCTTGCTGTTGAAAGGCTGATATTTCAGTTTAACAGGTCTATCAGTTCTAAAGTTTGTAACACAAATATCAGAATACAATTTTAAGATTCATATTTTTGTACTTATTGGCTTTGCTTCAGATTTTACAGCTTGAAAAAAAAGTGTGGTTGTTGAATCAGGGATTGTGTATTCAGTATGCACTTGTAAAAAGTGAAAATAAAATACAATAAATAGTTTTTTCAGTAGGAATAAGATACCTCTTTTACCCTAATCTCATTAATTATCTTGGGTGATATTACTGTTATCATTGGCAAAAAGATGTTCCAGTTGACTCTAGTCACACATGAACATTTCACCATCAGCCGTGGTGAAGCCAGTTTTAGAGAATGCTTTTATCAGGTTTTTTTTGGCATCAGAACTTTGTGGGAAACTAGATTGTAACTGGAATTGTGAGTGCAGTAATCTACAAACATGTTTATCATTCATTTCCATGTACAGCTTGAACTCTTGTCCCCGTTTCCCCACTACTCCTACCTGACAAAATTATTTTCTTTCTCTTTGTCGTTGGCTCTTGTCCTCTTAGCCTGTTCTCCTTGCTGACCTGCCTATAGGAAAGAAAAGACAATTGCAAAGTATCACTCTATTTGCAGGTCTGAAGACGAACAACGTTTTCTTGATAAATCTGAAGTACTGTGCACATGATCATATACATTGTAAAAAAAAAAAAAACAACCCACATAATATATATGTATTTATTCATTTTTAACTTGATTGTGACAAAGGTCTACACCTATGGCATTCTTAGACAGTACTTACATAAATACCAACTGCCCCTGCCCCACACCCCACTGGACATCATTAGGCAGAATTAAAAAAGAGCATACCCTACTTCAAAACCATTTCATCCTACAATTGACACCCACCTATCCTGCCTCACTCCTTCAGACTGCTGGAAGCACTGTTGTCACTGGGAGTGATGCTCTTAGATTCCCTGAGAGCAGTTCATGTCATTTAGATGATAACTTAAAAGCCCCATTATGTTAGAGGAAGCAAATGCTTGAAGTTCTCATTTATTCCATGTTCTCAGAAAAAAACTTCTACAGCATAAGAAAAAAAACCCAAACCAAAACCAAACCAAAACCAAAACCAGACTTGTCATCTGAGCATGTATTAATAACCGTTTTTGTATAATTTTGATTCCTCTTGATTTCTCAGTAAACAATAGCAAGCACTGAAAAATACCTATAAACAAATGACAGAAACTGTGAGTTTCTATGTTACTAGAATCAACATGTTTTGGAGCTTCTAATGGTAAATTTCTGGAAGAAAAAAAAAGGCTGCTTCCAGTTGCAAACATAATTTCTGTACGCTGACACAAATGCCTATATATCTCAACAGTCCAATACTTTATTAGTCTACCTCTTCATATTTTTTTAAAATGTTTCCTCAAACATTGTATTCAAACTGAGCCATCTTCCTATAATGTGTAATGTTACCTGTCTGATTGTAATTTACAATTTTATAACTGTCTAGCTTTACAACTCCACTGCTTAAATGCAAATATGAGCTAATGGCTTCAATTTTATGCAGCTTTTGGAAAGCAACACCTAATCTCAGCCAGTATAGAATTTCTGTATTGCAGTTTTATTTCATCTTCCTCTATATGCAGCATTTTTGTGGTTTTGGAGTAATTACAACAACACTCAAGAAATGTGCAGGCTTTAGGAATGTTTTAAGCTTTGTCTTTCTGAATGACTGTCTTTTTGCACTAATCTTTTTTAAACAGAAACGTGTTCCACAAGAGAGGTGAGATAAGTACTTTCATTAAAGCATATGTTTTGTCTCTGTGTTACTTAATGCTTCAAAACCATTTTGAATATTTAAATTCTTGCAATGTACTTAATGGAGGGAAACGATTTCCTTTATTTTACTACTCTTCTCTCCATAAAATAAGTACTTTTATTAGTGTGCTGCAGAACTCCCCTACACATAAATTAAAGTCAATGAAGCCAATAATATTTATTAATCACACAGTATTTTCATAATATTTGTAGCATCAGTTGTCAAGCATCTGTTTATTCAAGTTTTTTGAGATATCAGACTGATTCCAAGCATGTTGTCTGTTCTTCCATTTATGCAGGTTTGTATCCCCCCAAAACCACCAAGACTACAGAACTTTGTAGTTCAATCTCATATATATATAAAATGCATAAAACCATTAAACAAACCTACCCAAATATATTGACCTCTTCCACTTTCCCCTCTTCAAAACATCCTCAGCAGTCTCCCTCTGATGTTGCCTTCTCTCCTTTTTATTCAATTACCCCTCAACCTGAAGGGGCTGCTTCTGTATCCTAATGCACCCCACATACCTAGCAATTTTTTTTCCTTTTTGACATTCAAAATCCTTATGCAAGTAACCACTGAAAATCTCCTTATCCTGTTTTCATAATCACACAAGAGGTACCTCAAAGAGGCTGTAAGGACTTCAAATGTATTTAGTCTTTCAGTACATGGTAGAACAAGTCTCAAGTTTCCCAACAACCACTGCAGTCAGACAAGCATCAAGCAACATGGAAGCACAGCGAACTACTTTGGAGCATTTCTTCTGCAAAAATGCTGAGGAGACACATCTAATTATGAATTTGTAATTTGGATTGTTTTCCAAGAAAGAGAAGTCAATAAAAGGAAGTATATGATAACTGCCTAAATACATAATGGGTTGCTGCAAAAAGAAGTATATATTATTTTTGTGCTTTATAGATAGCAATGGGTTAAACTGCAGCAGGGGATTTTCTGTTGAGACATTGGGAAACACCTTCCAATGCAAAGGATAATCCAGTCCTACAGAACCTAGAAGTGCTGAAAACTTTTATCGGATGTCTGCTTAGCCCCTAAAAGGAAAGGCTGATATTTTAGGGATCGTTCGTTGAAATTCACTTTTGGGTGTATCTTACATGGTTCTAGGAATAGTTGCCTGAAATTTAGCCACAAAAACATAATCGGTAATTGTGTCTTTTTAGAGGAATAGTAAAATGTAAGACACAATAAAAGAAATGTATAATGCTGTGAATACCTCATCTCAGTATAATAATGTGAACAAGATCAATTAACTTTCAGTCCAAGCACAAATGGCTGTCCAGCGACGAGTCCTTCATCATTAGGAAAAGCACTGTGTCCTGAAGTAAATGTCTACCACAATTTGCAACAAATCATGTAATTATGATATCTTGCTTGTCATGTATACTCTCAAATCACATGAATTATAATAAACACCACTTGTGATGGTTCTCACTTTAATAAAATTGCTTTTCAACTCTGATGCATTATTTCCCCCTAAAATGCTAAGCACAACCAATTGGGACCAAAGACACCAATGGAATTTACAGTAAGAACACTGAAGTACAAATGCACTTAAAAGAGAGTGAAAGCGATTTACCAAGCTTACCGCAAGGGTCATTAAAAGCCATAGTTGTATGTACGAGAAATGATTTGAAAGGATTCTTTTTGGTAAATGCATTTTTGAAGAGTATACCCTTTATCATTTGTTTAAAACCTGGAAAGGGAAATAAGACTGTGTAGTTTATTTATGGGCTACACTCACTGATTTTTTTTTTTCTTTAACTGTATGAGTAATTCTTTGGCAATATGCCTTCAAAGTTAAAAGGATGAACATTAAATTATGTGCAGAACAATTTAGCAAAGACTGCTCAAGCAGCACACAGGAATAAGAATCCACAATTAGAATTTTATTTGGTCTCAGGATTTTAGATTGTGGCAGATAACAATCTATTAGCTGCTGAATCTGTAGGTACTCTGCTGCTAAGTGCTTCATTTACTGCCCCTTCCACAGACACTCCCCATGTTCAGATTTCCATTTAGCAGTTTAAGGAAAATTAAGCTCTACAGGTTCTTGTCAGATGATTTTAAATTCTAGACAGAACCAGCTTCCATATCAAGCATGTGATCATTTATTATAAGCCCATAGAGAAAAAGCAAGTCTGTGCCATTTTCCACTGCTGCCCTTGTTCTACCACTGAAACACAAATCCACTTCAGGGCTTACACCAAACAGGAATAGTGATAATTAAACAATAGGAAAAAGAAGATTGAAGTGACTCCACCTTAACAAAAAACGTACACCATGGTAAGTGCTTCAGGGATACTACAACATAATCCTGAGTGTAGATGTACTGCGTGACAGTTTTTCTACAGGTTTTCTGGGTGTGTCATGGTTTAACCCCAGCCAGCAACTAAGCACCACGCAGCCGCTCACTCACTCCCCCCCCATCCAGTGGGATGGGGGAGAAAATCAGGAAAAGAAGTAAAACTCCTGGGTTGAGATAAGAATGGTTTAATAGAACAGAAAAGAAGAAACTAATAATGATAATGATCACACTAATAAAATGACAACAGTAGTAATAAAAGGATTGGAATGTACAAATGACGTGCAGGGCAATTGCTTACCACCTGCTGACCGACACCCAGCCAGTCCCCGAGCGGCGATTCCCCCCACTTCCCAGTTCCTATACTAGATGGGACGTCACATGGTATGGAATACACCGTTGGCCAGTTTGGGTCAGGTGCCCTGGCTGGGCATGAGAAGCTGAAAAATCCTTGACTGTAGTCTAAACACTACTGAGCAACAACTGAAAACATCAGTGTTATCAACATTCTTCACATACTGAACTCAAAACATTGCACTGTACCAGCTGCTAGGAGGACAGTTAACTCTATCCCAGCTGAAACCAGGACAGGGTGACAGGTTTTCTACATGATGTTATGAGGCTCTTCAAAAACATCAAAATAACAACTCCATCTAACTTGTCTTGTGTGCATTAGCAAAATGTAAGTCACCTTACAACAGATGATAAAAGGTTGGTCTTCGACAGGGTTTTGAGCAGCTGCTCACTCCCAAAACACAAAACTGTGCTGCTTCTACATCACTACAAGCAAGCTGTGACAGTGCCAACATCACAATATAACATCAATGGAAATACAGAATGATAAGATCACACACAGTCATGAAGGGTAAATTGGCTAAGTGAAAAACAGGCTTCTCACTAAGTTTCAAAGTCTGGAAAGGTAGCCTAGCTGTCCATCCAAACAGAGATATAAGGAACAATGGCAGCTATGAGGGATGGTCTCTCCTTAAAATTATTAAAAGGGAGGAAAAGTTAAGAATATTTATTCATTAAGGAAAAAAAAGTTCGTTTTAAATCTTTGCAGTAAAGGTTGAGGAAGATGTATAATCATTTGAAGACTTTGGAAAAAAAACTAAGTGGAAAATTAGAGTTGTACATATTTAGTGGCAAATGACTTAATAGTAAACACTGTTTTAAGTGACCAATTACTACTGATCTTAAGACAGTAGAGCTCTTTTATTCATACTCTGTCAGGGGTCATTATAATAATGTTATAATGAGCCATCTGCAAACTTTCTGAAACTTTTCCTTTTGTAGACATACTTATGAGCCTTTTAACTCCAAGGAACCTGAAAGCTGGAAATTTCAGGAAGATGACAGAATCACAGAGCTTCTCACTTCTATAAAACTAGCTGCACAGTCACACCACCACCAGAAGTGACAGAAGGTCATAATGAAGTCAGGATGTTTCACCGATCTACGTGGAACCCTTTGGTGGTCTCCGTCTAGATGCTTGCATCTCTCTACCACTAATTGGTTCCTGTCTTGGCAGATTCAAATGAATAGAAGTAATGGAGACTGAATTGCATTTCATTCATTTCAGCGGTAGAATATTTAAGCCTTTATAACCAGCCCTGAAATTTCTTTTACAGCCTCCAATTTAAAGAACAAATCTGAAAAACCTAACACTGATACAAGTTCATTTTATTAGCTCTTGCCTAAACTGATATTCACAGAGAACAAGTTTTACTTCGTGGTTTTGGTTTTTTGCCCTTTTCCTTTATTGCGGAAAAAGCTCCATTGGAGAAGGCATTCAAGTCAGTTCAGCATCATGATTATGTCATTCTATCACAAACAATATAAGTGACAGCAGTTTTACCCGAAGTTTAAGATCAAGCCATTGCAAATAGCCTTGCAAGATGCTTTGATAAGCAATCTGAGTAATATATGTTAGTTTTAACTTCAACAGCTTTAGAAGGACAACTGTGGCAGCGATAATATGTACCAATACAAAAAATATAAAAAATCCCACACTTGCTTTTAATTTAGTTTTTGCATAACACTCAGCTTAAGAGACCTGCACTTCTACCGTATGTAACAGCACTAAGACAATAAATATGTTAGGTAGGACAGTCTATTTTCAAAAGCAAATGTAATGCAAAATAAAATTAAACAATGCCCTTACTGGCAGCTCTTTGTGCGGTCATTTCAGGAGAACACAGTAAATACCTTTGGATCATCAGAATGCACATGACTAAGATTTACAATAAGCCCAAGTTGACAAATGTAAGCTGCTACATTCTAACAACTGATGCAAAGAAGAAAACTTGATGTTCCCTGCTCTTCTCTTTTGCCATATAGGAATACGAAAAATTTCACTTGTGATAAAATTCCAGTTTTCACATGAGAAAAAAAAAAAAATCAAAACAATATCAAATCAAAAAAGACTAAGTATTTAATCAAATTTGTTCCTCGTGTAGGAGGCTTGAAAGTAATTGAGACTCTATTACAACCTGTGGTGGTTTAGGCTCAGCCAGCAGCAAGCACCACGTGGCAGCTCGCTCGCTCCTCCCGCCCCAGTGGGATGGGGGAGGAGAATTGGAAGAAAAAGGTAAAAACCTCGTGGGTTGGGATAAGTACAGTCTAATAGGACAACACAAGGAGAGAAGAAGTAGTAATAACTATAATACTAATAAAAGAATGGAAAAAGCAAGTGATGCACTATGCAATTGCTCACCACCCAGAACCCGATGCCCAGCCTGTTCCTGAGCTGCGATCCCTGCTCCACCCGGCCAGCTCCCCCAGTTCTATACTGGGCATGACATCACATGATATTGAATATCCCCTTGGCTAGCTCCAGTCAGCTGTCCTGGCTGTGTCCCCTCCCAGATTCCTGTGAAAATTAACTCTACGCCAGCCAAACCCAAGACACCGCCATAAAAACTTCAAAACAAACAATTAAACAGAATTACTACCTCTGGAATTTCCTTAATTTTATGACAATCAAACACACATTTTAGAAGACATAAGGTAACAGCACTATATCAGCAGCTGATGTTTATTAACTACGCTTCTCACTAAGCATAACTTTAAACAGTTTCACTTAAAAGTTTTGACAGAATTTATCATGTTCTGCATCTTTCCACAAGGCATTCACCTCATTCTCTGCATACTCGCTCTGAATTTCCTCAGCTGTTCCCTTCAAAATGATCAACTTCTTACTGATTAAACACTTGTATATTTTACAGAATAAGCACCATTCTTCCTTAATTTAAATTACTTTTTCTCATTAATACCTTGCTATTTAGCTATAGAACATTACCTGTGACAGCATTACAGCGTATTTTCACTTAACATAAGTCACACTCAGAGACTGAATCCAAAAAATGATGTGGCCCTCCATTCAGTTCAACGATGAGGAGATATTTGTTTCACCTTAGTTGGTATGTATGTTGGAAGCAGAGGGAGGAAAAAAACAAAGGAAGAAAAAAAAAAAAAAAATCAGCAGGAGGTACAAGAAGCAAGATTATATTACCACCTACATAGGGGTTTGCAGCTAACCTAGCCAGCCCTAAATTGTTCCACTTTGCCTGCATTTCCAAGAGGTTCATACTGTGCAGAATAACAGCTCCCACCTTCTCTAACACCCACTAAAGTTCGAAACTGAAAGAGAGGAATTTTTAAGAACTTGCAATTTTGATGAATCATACTGTGCATTTACCTACTGTAAAGAAGCAAGTTACTTTATGATCTATCCTACAGGAGTAACTTTATATTATTATAATAAAAATTCATGCCAAATAACATCATATTCAGATAGTCTCTCCAGGGGAGACTGAAAATATGAGGATCTCTTTGCAAGTCCAAACCTTTGTTTCCACATTATGTTGAACTTGGTAAGGATAGAAGCTGTGCAAATCATTTAAAACACTGTTCTCATCCTCAAAGTGAGAGAGCAAGTATCTTCAGCTTAATTTAATGCAGATAAATTTTTGAGATTCCTTAACTGACGTCATTGCATTAATATGTTTTCTGTGTCTATAATTATAATACGCTTTCTTTTTAATTTAAAAGTAGTTCTACTGAATTGTAATAGTAAATAGAAATTCTTAAATCATTTAGAAGCCTTCATCTTTTGAGTATTTGGTAGTTTGGAAGGAAGATCTGCACACCAACCTTTTCTCCAAGGCACCTAAAGTAAGAATAAAAGAAACACTGCAGAACATGAGAGAAAAACAGTACAAAAGAAGCTGAGTGCAAATCTTTTCATGCTTCTTTGGGTAAAAAGAAAGAATATTTAACAATATTCCTTTCTTAAATGAAAAGCCTTGAGAAGTGTTGAAGGCACAGGACAAAACAAGTAAGCCGTCAGGTACTCACTGCCCGACTCTCTCTGTAACACCCCAGATATCACAGAATTCATAACCTATTTCTCTTCTACACTTCTCTCACTGTTATCTGACTCAAGGCTGAGGAGACACTTCTTACCAGAGCTGTTTTGAAATTGAAGACCTTAACTCCACCAGAACTGCAAAGGAAGCAGCACTGCAAAATGTTTACTTCAGTATTTTAATTAATTTGTAGCACTTTTTATTTTTCCCCCAGAAGTCTTCCAGAAGAATAATTATAAAATTCTGTTAAATAAGGCATATGAGTTTGGTGGAACAGTATAATCCTCTGTTTGCAGAAGTTAAACATCAAATGCTTACCAATGTCACAACCCAGGAGCCTCAATTGCCTCCCTCAAGCTTCCTGAGCCAGACATGCTTTTATTATTTCTCTTTAATGCTTCTCACTGGGGCTTTTCATCCCAATAATTAATTATTCCTACTTCTTTTTTTTGAAACAATGTAAACTTTAACAGCCATCATTTCTTGCAGCAAGAAGTCCCACGCATTGACAGCCTATTGCATCAAGAACAATCTTCTGTTTGTTTAAAGTCCTTCACCTACACTCTCCTTTAGACAGTGCTACAATTCTTCCTCACCAAGAGACAATGAAAAACTCATCTATGCCATTCTTGATCTACAATTTCTATAACATTATATTATTAGTTGTGTCTTGTGTGAGTGGAAAATGCTATGCTACCTACATGTTCCGATTATGGGAACCATTCTGTATATTAACATTCTTGTTGGTCTTCCTGAAACACTTTCTTGTTCTTCTATATCCATCTTGAAATTAAGATAATTCAAGACAAAGGCACTTAACAATGATTTTACAATAACATTGCAGATGCTTTCTGGTTTGTTATTTTTCAACAGTGTATGTAAAAATTCCATCAGTAACTGGATGGCTAAAACTCTTCATGCTCTATTTTGTGAGTTCTTAGCAACTGATATTTCTTTCCATTCCATTCTGTAATTTCCTCCTTCCGTTCCACAATTTTCCCTGAATGACCAGCAGCCAGATAACTATGAAATTCCTTTAAATTGCCAGTAGTTCTTTAAAAGTTGAAATAACAATGTCATTGTATAAAATGACAACTTAGAAGAAATTCTCTTACATAACTAGACTGAAACACAAAAGGATTCCTTATATACATATTATTTTAGTAGTAGAATTACTATAGTTTGTGTCTGCATAATCTAGAAGTATCCTAATTATCTCACCAAGTTTGTAATTTTCTAAAAAGATTCTCATTCACTCCAACATTGCTATTTTGGTTACTGTCTGAGCTATTGAAAATGCTACTAAAACTTTCAGTTTTGCTACACAGCAAAATTACTAGCAATAGGCACTATAAATACTGACTGTAGTCAGGAGTCTTTGGATGGGCAGCTCAGTTCAAACAAACTTTCAAATTTCAGTCCCACAAAAAATAAGAAAAAAATAGGGATGTATAGCCACGGTACTAAAAACTGCGTGTCGTGGTGTGTCATGCTGAAAGTGCAGGAAGGCAAGTTTTGCATCCCCTTTGCTTGTATTCCATTCTGAATCAATACCCTACTTGCTCTACGACAAGATCCACAGAAAAAGAACTAAAATATTTTATTAAGTGCAGACCGAGATAGTCACAAGATACAAATACCAAAGGACCAATTGTGCCACCTATGTAAAGGACTAAAGGTAATCTTATTTTGGTTCATCCTCAAGTCAGCCTGACAGATTTTACCCCATATACTATGCACTTTTTTGCACTTCTCCCTTTTTTTCCACTTTAGAGGCTCCTGAGTAGCAGTTACAGACTGCTGCTTACTCAGATTTTGACAACAAATTCATACAAAATCACTCCAAACTGCATGCAAGCATGTATTTAGTGGTTGTACTAGGAATAAACGTGTCTCTATTAAAAAACCCTACCATGATAAAATTGCC
The DNA here is from genome assembly GCF_000737465.1 of Haliaeetus leucocephalus. NCBI lineage: Eukaryota > Metazoa > Chordata > Aves > Accipitriformes > Accipitridae > Haliaeetus > Haliaeetus leucocephalus. The sequence continues at coordinate 6,467,500 of NW_010972776.1, forward strand.
TCAACATTTTCTTTTTCATTCCAGCTTAGACTATTTCCTGCAGAGAGCTCATTAACTATTTGCAGAACTAGAAAATCAGCATAGATCGTCTGTTAGCTTTATCAGTTGTTCAGAGTTTTGAAGACCAGATTAATCACTTTATTTATACATAATCCATAATTTTGCATTCTAGCTCAGTAGTTTCACTATACCAGTGATCCCCCCTTTTGGGGTTTCACATTTGCTTGTGCACTTGTCTTCAGGTCTTACAATATGATTGTATTAAATAGGAAATGTCTAATACTGCATGTTAATCAGAGTTACAGGTATGACCACAGTAATCAATGCTGCTTCTGCTTTCAAAGTTATTTTCTAAGAGAAAAAAAATAATTCCTCCATTTAACTATATAATTGAGTAAGGAATCAACATGAAAGAAAATCAGCATTGTAGAGAAGTCTACCATTAAATATGAATCAAAGTTGCTTTAGAGATGAAAGAAAATACCTAGTCATCTCCATCTTTTATCTCATCTGATTCAAATAATGATTTTAGCAGATCTGTATTAAAAAATAGCTACTATTCTATGTAGTTGGATGCTATCTTTAAAAACTGTTAGCCTTTTAAGGTTTTAAAGATATAAATTCAATTATGCCTCTAATGCAGAAAAGGCAGCAGCTTGAAAAAAGGTGATCCAGATATCATTAAGGCATTTTTCGCACCTACCTACAAAAATCACAGAATCATTTCATTTGGGAAGATGACCTCAGAAGGTCACCTGGCTGATTTCCAGCCCCCTCCTACACCATGGCTCAAAACTTGGCTAACTTCAATTTTGAAGCAGGTTTCTCAGGAACGTGTCAGCCAAGTTCTGACTATCCACAAAGATGCAGATTTCACATCCTAGGCACCTGTTCCAGTATTGGTGACCCTCACCACAAAATTTCTTTTCTGGGCATCCTACTGGAATTTTCCTTGATGCAACTTGTGTTCATCGTCCCTCACCTACATCAACTTAAATATTGGCAGCTGTATTTGGTTTTGGACTTAAAATCAAGTAGATGAACAGATTTCTTTTTCTTGCTGGTTAGCATCAACTAGAGACTGCCTAACTGAAGGCCTGTGCTTTTGTTATTTACCCAGGATGATTTTTGCATCTTAACACATACATCCCAAACAACCCTGAGTGTTCATGCATGCTAGATGCTGAAACAATTATTCAAAATTCTATCAAAACAGTGAAGTTACATATTGATGGCATTCACTGTGACTAGAGTTTCAGTCTCTTTCTCATCTAATCTCAATCCTTCATTTACATCCCACAAATAACTGCTATATAACTTAGGACAACTTTTAGTTCTCAATAGGGCAGAAATTTGATTTGGTTTTTCATTCAAGGAATCTTACCATTCAAGTGGTAAAGTCATGTTCAGCGCTTCATGCTTTCACTGCTCAAGGGAACATACACTGTTTAACAAGAAACTGATTCCAATATATTTTGTCACAGAGTGATTAACAAAATGAGTCATTGCATTGTTTGAATTATGGGCCTTGTAACATCAGCTGTCTAAACTCAGGTAAGTATCACTGCTGATGAATCAACATTTATTGTTTCCAATTATAACCACAAAACATACTATTTAAGGAAAATTTTTAGCTACAGCACAGCTAGGTAATAGGAAATTTCAGCATAGTACTCGCCCTGAAAATGTATCTTTCTTCCCCTTGTAATTTGTGCCATCCCATTGTTCCCCCCCCCCAAAAAAAAAAAAAAAATTCCACCCTCTGCAACACAGGGGCCTAATTCCACTAAGTACCTTGGAAAAAATGCAGTCATAGATAAACACAGAAAGTAAGGATTCAGTAGAATTTCACAGTTCTCTGAATTTCAGTAATCAGTGTTTCAGATTTACCTCATATTTAAACACTTGCTTGTTTAATGCTTCTGATGTTCTCAGGAAGTCAAAGATAACAGGTGTTATATTATTTAAGATGACTTTTTATGGGAAGGGGTGTATCTAAATACATCTATAACTGGAATAACTGAAGGTGCATCACGAAATTCTTATACTGGGAAGTAACAAGACTATAGGTAGAACCACTGCAACTCCAAATTTGTAAATACAAACTCAATTTTCCAAATATGACTTTTAGCACTATTGATCAACATAACATGTTAATAATGTACAGAATACCTTCTCACATTAGAAGAATGTAAAAAGACTGCAAACCAAAAGAATAAATTAATGGTGAAAGGTGCCATTATATTAAGTCAAATCAAAGAATTTGTTCATGTTAGCTCGATGCCTATTAGAAACCCAACAGCAAATTTATTCCACCATACAGTTCAGAGATATTGTTTCTAGCCTGAGATGATCATCATATTGAAACACATATAAAAATGCTTGATTATTACGATTTTGTGCAGCCAGTTTGTCTGATGCTCTAGTAACTGTAATAAGGAAAGTAGCTTATTGCTGGGCATTCCTAATTTGTACAGAAGAACAACAGGCTGCCAAAACCATCAGATATATTCAAGTGAACAAACCGAAGCTTACCAAAGGCAATTATCAACAGAGAACTGTTCGGAGCAAGGAATAATATAGGTGTATATGTATAATTACACACATTGATTCAATATGGACTGTTGTTACACAACTTATAACTGTGATTTTTATTATTTTTATGAAGAGGAAGACCAAAATTTCAAGAAACTTACTGGAAATGCATAAATTGAGGTCCAGCATCATTAGCCAGGACTGTAGAATTAAAATACAATCAGGGTTGATAAATACCAAAACAAACCAGCTAGCTAGTCATGAGTATGGGAATTGGATTGCTAGATAATAACTCTGGATCTAGAAACAACAAATGTTTTTTACATTACATGCATCAACCTCATTAAGCAAAGCTGGTGAAAGGAAGGAAGAATAACTTATAATTTGAAGTTTTATCTCTTCTTATTATGGCAGAACTTCCTACATCATTACAAAGAAATGCAGTTCTTCAACACTTGTAAATCCAAGGGTTTCTTTCTTGCCTCAGCTTAGAAGCTCCATAATATAACCTCTTGTTGCCATATTAGCTCTAATAGCATCTACCACATATTAGCCTGTGAAAAGTTGAGAAATAAATTTGCAGTTAAAAAAACTAAATTAATTATGTACCTGGATAACATTTTGTTCCTATATAAAATCATTTGGTTCTATTTATCTGCAGTCTTTAACCGATCAGTTTGGAAGCATCCCTAGATGGAAAATTAGTTGTTCCAGGACAATATTATTTTCCATTTCACAATGTGACAGGCATTCCTTGTTTTGCTTCCCTCATTGCTTTGGATAAGATTAAGTATCCAGAAATATTGTTAACCCCAGGGCTGAAGTATTTAGTTCAGAGAAACTTTGATACAATCAATCATGTTTTGAACATAGGGAAGCAGGCAAAGGGGAAAGTTTTAATTACCATTAGTTAGAAAAACAGTCTTGATGCACAATTTGATTACCTTTTGCATAACACTGCCTTGATATTTCAGGTTCATTACAAAGATATATGTATTGAAGTTGTTCAGCATATTGATATTGTATATCCTGTGTAAGTTAACTATTCCAAAATGGCACTAAGTTACAAGCCTTTAAAACTACTTCTGTCGGTTTTTCCATGAGAAAGATAGGCAGAGAGGCAGACAGGCAGGCATCTGTTCTCTAACCATTAGATGCAAACCCCTGACATTTTCAAATTAAAAACGTAAAGTTAATAAGTCTGTATTTCATAAACAAACCAGTTGGCTTACAGCTGCCAGGAAAACTATAATCCTGAAGCAAAAGAGATTTCAACAAATCAGTTCTCTTCTATATCAAACAGAATAAAGAAAATTCTTGTTGTTCAGTAGCGTTTAAAATAAACAAACAAACAAATCCCCCCCCAAACCCAGAACCCAACAGAAGTCCTAAAAATGCTAAAATTCAAAGCCATCTAAAGGTCCAATTGCTGAAGCATTCAGGTGAATTAAAATTGGGTTTCTCACAGCCCAAGAGCTGTCCTCAGCATTGTTATTCTCCTGCTCACAAACTACCTTTCTGATAGAAAAGAAATTCCATACCACATATTCAAAACATATATTTTGCAGCATTCATCTAACTCCTACGTATACAAAATGCTACCATGACAACGTGGGTGCTGAAAGTGAGTTAAGTACATCATATTCTGCAGTTAAATGCACTGTTCTGACATACAAGTATGAATAGTTCAACCTCTATCTAGTGACAAATTTGCAATCCAGGAGAAAAAAAGAAACCCATAAGCATAAGGATGTTCTCTTCATTACACACCAGACCTAGTCATTGGCATGCTCATGATGTCACTTATTGGATTTACTACTGCCTCAAAATCTTTTGTATTTATGCATTTTATCTCCATTAGCTTGGTCCAAACAACCCCAAAATGTCTAATAAGAAAACTTATGCCTTGGCCTCTTATGAGCAAGGTTTGTGCTGGCAGATAAATTTTCATCAGAATTTATCCTAATTTCTGATTGCACATCTAGCTTGAAGCCAAACCCACTCCAGTTTAAGAAAGTAAACAAAACCCCAACACACTAAAGGGATTAATTCCCTAAACTTTCTCTTTTAAGTTTTTCTAATACCAAATGTTAGATGTAAATATATTTAACAAAGCGAACCAAGAATTTTAACAAGCACAAATCAACAGCCAATGTATTAGAAAGAACAACCCAGTTAGTTAGACCTTGGGAGTCACCTGACTGACAGTAACAGAAAAATAAAAATAAAAAACAGAAAAAACCCACCGTGAAATTTTGCGGCTTATATACCTGCTATTTCAAAGTATTACAATTATGGGTGGGAAAAAACGGTAATAATGGAAACTGGAATACCATTCTTTGTCACGACCTGGTGACAGCTTTGAGTAACAACTAAGCATATGAGGACTTCTCACCATGGGGTTCCCTAACCGCTAGCTACACACCAGCTATGTTACGTCCCCACTGAAAGGTCATTGTTCGGGGACAGGGGGAAGACCTTGGAACACGGCTGTCACTTCTTTGGTGTTGCAAATCAGTTTTTCCTCGGCTAAAGCCATCAGATTTCTCACACCCCTACACTGATGGCCTTAATCTCATTCCATCTTCTTTCTTATTTGGGTCAATCAAGAGAAGCTAAGTCCCTGCCCAAATTAATTTATAAAACTAAGGTAGATTAACCTTTAAGGATGAAACTTTAAGTTCGAGTTATTGGAGTTCAATAAGGAATAATGCTCAGATGAGGTTTACTTGGCTAACTAATAACTGCATCATTACACCATAAAAGTTAACAGCTTCCAATTGCAAATAAATTTCCTCCACTGCAATTTGGAAACTGTGTTTAAGAGCATAAAACATAGTTACTTCATATTTCTTAAAGTCTTTGCCACCTTGTTCTGATATTGTAGATTATCTTTTGTCCTGGAGTTCTGGAAAAGTTAAGCAGCTACACTGGTAACTGCTACTCAACAGAGATCAGTTTGGTTTTTAGAGACCACAGATTTGGAAGGTACCCTAAGGGGATCATTTAGTCCTATCCCTTTCCTTATGGGGGAACTTTTCTGACAGATAATTGTGTAACACTTTAAACTCCAATGAGAATGCTTTTGGGGTTTTTTTAGGTCCTTATTGCAAACAAAGGTTCTCTTGGCCACAACATATATTTAGAATTATTTCTGATGCTCCATAAAGAGCCACGTACACTCCCACTGGCCCAGTCTTCCTTATCCTTTATTAATTGTTACTATTAAGGAAAGATCAGTCTTGAGATCTGTGAAACCCGATTGACTATATTGGTCGGAAATTCTAGGACACACCACGTACTCATTTTTGTTTTCCTACAATCAGTGGGTTCCCATTCTTATTATACTGGTGTTCAAAGTAGCACTGTCATTAGCACAGAAGTGCTTCAGTTCCATCTAGCAGAAAATGGCATTGAACAGACTCATCGAACAATGGTGACCAAAGTAACCAATTATGTATAAATTGCCTAAGTGCCTTGGGATCTCTGGATGAGTAACTACAACAGTTGCTAATATGATTAAAACCTGAGCTACAAGGCCATCTGACTATGCTTTAGATTCTTATCAGCGTATCTCCAGATTAACACTAAGCACTATATCCATAACAAGGTCATTTTCCACAGCATTTACACGCTAGAAATCTGACAGGTAAGACTGCTCCTAGGTATTTAAAAAACAAAACAAAACAAAACCCACAGCATTTTCTTACTGAAAGAATTTTTAATGTCTGAGGCTTGCCACCACGTGAAATACGGAGATGTTACAATTTTCATTGCAGAGACTATCAACATGTAATAATACAAATTTTCCTATTTATTAGCAATTCAGAGACTTAATAAGACTAATAAATCTTTTTCCTATTCACATTTGAGAATAGACGGAAAAACACATGATGCTTCAGTGAAATCTTGATAAATTTACAAGATGCTTTATTTTTACCTCTTTCAAAGCCGTTTAAGTTCCTCTACAACAACTGCATGGAATTAAAGAATGGCAGCACCGTATAGCATGTTTGTCCTTTATAGTGTACCCTAATCCTTATCAAAAGGAAGTGAGAAATTTCAAGAATCTTCAGTGTAGTAACAGCCGAACTAGCAAGTTATCTTAAAATTAAAATTGAAAGTATATTCCCTTCAGTTAGAGAAAATGCAGCTACATTGGAAAAGTCAGGAAAGAATACAATAAAGAATTAAGAAGTATAACATCCACCTCTATGATACCATCCTTCCTTTTGTGCATTCCATATGTCCAGAGCTACTGCTTTAGAAAGTCACTTCTTTACTTCCTGTCCTCCTAGTTCAGATTAGCAAATATACAGTATTCTGAAGCCATAGCTGGTGTCGAAATGGAGCATTGCTGCAACACCTGCCACCTATCCTTAGAAAACACGGGTTTTTTTCCCCTTGCCACTCCTGATTACCATTGGTCTGAGCAAAGCTGGACCCTTAGATATCACGTACTACATGAATTTTTTTTCTGACACTATTGATGAGATGGGAGAATAAGCTCCATCCTACTCCAACGAGACAGTCATTGATAATCAGTAGCTACCTCATTTCAGTTACTTGTTTGAGTACAACATGGATGTAGTTGAAGAGTTAACAACCATACACAACACCCTTTGAACTTCATTCCATATGGCTACTCCCACCATAACAGATGGTGTAGCTATTTGTTTTCAGTTTACTCCTGATGTACTGTTTTCTGTCTTCTGTTCAAACGACTGTGGCTAAACAGTGAAAATGACAGCTGCCCATTCCTGTTGTCCTTTCCTTGCAGCTTGCTATCTTAAAGCTCAAGGAGAAGACTGCTGAAGGAGGAGATTGCTCATATGCTGCAGGCTTTCAGATTGCTGTTTTTCCTCCTTCCCACTCCTCCACATTGCAGCAGCTTCTCTTAGCTGAATAGACTCACTGCTGCCTGGGAAGAAAAAGGAGACTCCAGAGAGGAGCCAGGGACTTGTTTACAGCAGGAGCAGACCCAAAACCAAGCTGCAGAAGTGAGAAGGATGAAATAAATAAATGTCTGCTTGAAGAATTTTTGCACAGCTTTTGTTCCCCCAGAGAAAACTACATGTACAAAAGTGTGTATATAGTAGGCTTCAGTGACCTTTAGTCCTGCCATTCCTCTTCCCTCCATTGCCAAGGATACATGTAACTATTTTTAAATCATATCAAAAGTTCAGTTCACATTTTTTAATAACATAGTTTTAAAATAAAAAAATCCAGTTGTTTGTTATACATGTTTTTTTAAACATGTCATCCACACATATTTAAACTACGGAATTTTAACATTATTTGACAGAAGTGTTAATTTTACTACACTTCTCTATTATGTGTCTGTATGTGTGTCTGACTGAACTACCACTACCTGAGATTGCCTTGTAAAACACTTGGGTTCTGAGCTCTGTGTTTGGTAGGTCATGATTGTGAATGTTCACCTCAGTTCCACAAGCTTGTCAGTAAATGGGAGGAAAACCAAAACAAATGAAACAAAAAACCCACCAAAAAAAACCCCAAACAAACAAAAAAACCTCACCCTACATCAAAACAACAACCCCCCCACACACACACACAATTTCAGCATTTCTTTCACAGAAAATCTGTATTCCTTGGGAATCAATAAAAACACCAACCAACCCCCTCCGCCCCCCCAAAAAACACCAGACCAAAAATCTTGAACTCCCTCACCTGTATTCCACAGAGAAGTGAGGAACTAATTCAGTATAGTCACACAATAACCCCTGTTCCCACCTAAGAGAAGTGACTGCATATTTATCACTAAGTCACTAAACGTGTTGGCTATCAAAACTGTTTATCCATAACACTTCACTTTCACTGCAGAAACCAGTAGTCTTATTTACGTTATAACAGAGGTAGAATAAGACTTTAAAAGGACTGGCAGCACATACACTGTTAGGAACTTACATCAATACTCATTTAAAATACAAAATACAGTAATATCAGCATTTGATATAAGAGAGGACTGAGACAGTGGCCTGAAGGATGTATAATAAACCTGGGAAAGGATTTATATGTAATAACAACAAGAATTTAGTTTTAAAATTTCTTCCTGATAGTAGGAGATACAGCATTGCATGTCATGCACTACACTTAGACGGTGCAACATGAACAGGAAATTCTAAGGAATCAAAGGGGACAAAAAAAACCCAACAAAAAAGAAAAAATTAGATGCTCTGTTAAAAACAAACAAACAAAAAAAATCCTGTCTGGCATAACAAAATTGAATTGGATTCTGGTCTCTAGTGTACTCCTAAAAATGTCTGTGCAGACATCCAGGAACTGTAACTATATATAATATTGAGTGAACATGAAAAAGGATGTTAAACCAGCTCTATTATAAAAGAAATTGAAGAAAAAGAAAAAAAAAAAGGAAAAAAGGCTAATTATCAGGAATGCCAATATCACATTTCCCATTAAAAGCTTCTCTCAAACTGCCAAACTTTTTGAAGTTGAGTTTGTTGTTTATTCACAACACTGGGTTTTTTTTGTTGTTTTTACTCCAGATAAGATACAAATCTTATAAAAAAAGTATTTCATTAATGACCCCACAGACTAAAATTTTCTACAGATACTAAATAAACTACTTAGACATCATTTCAGAGAGCTAGGCCACTACATACTGTTGGGGTTTTTTCTTCTTTTCTGCTATATATGTTCTTATTAACTCCCTTAACAGCAAATCATATGGCCATAGGAGAAGATGAATCCCCATTATTACTTTTCCATGTTAGCATCATCTCATTGAAAGAGGAGGGGATGCCTGGGCTGCTGAGAGAGGAACAGAGACGGAATTAAGTCAGAAGACAAATCTCTCCGTCAAAAGTCAGAGATGGCCTACAGCTCATTTTGCCCATAGTTCCAAAGTTTAAGATGAGCAAATACTTCTACACCAATGACATCAAATACAACCAGGTTTGTCTTTTTGCAAAAGCTAGCATCCAAATTTAAAATTTACTTTAAACTAAACTTTGCTTTTAGTTGGGTTGTTGTTTGTTTGTTTTTAAAGTGAACCTCTTGAGTTTAGTCTAAAGCTTCATTACAAGCTTATGATGAAAACAAGCTCTGAAATTCTTTTTTTTTTGGAGTTGTATAAAAATGCTTTTCATTACAATAATATATGACAAATAATACTATTCTATGTTTCACTTTGACTCTTTATATTGCTTTCCTTATTAATTAGCTCTTTAATAAAAAAAAAAAAAAGCCAAAAGAGAGGACAGGCTTCAATTCCACATACAATGATGTGCTTGTCTTTTTCCTACGCATCCAACTGCATGTAATGAAGATTTCTTTAAGTACGATCAATGGAAAACAAAACAAAAAGTCTGAACTCTCTGTTTACTCCACACAAAGATAAATTAAGATGCTTGTGTGAGAGAAGTTATGACAATAGTTCAAGGATTGATATGTAATCCTTTAACTGCATAGCTATCGTGTTTTTTAAACATTTCCATCACCAGGATATCAATACCCAGGCCATAAGCACTGGATAAAAGTGAACAGTTAGGATGCAACATCTTCATAAAATCCCCAGTTAGAAGTCCCAAATTAGGGTATATTCTATCTTATATGCCAGTATAAAAGCAACATCAAAAACCACATAGATGCTTGACTAAAGTTATACCGCTTGCATTTCCTAACTTCAGACAAAGTTACAGTTTCCCAAATGTTTTAGTTCTAGCTAGATTGTGTGCCTCAGGAAATGTTTTATATGATTTCAATCTCTTCCTGACTCCTCCTCCATAAAGATGAGGTTCATATTTAATTCAAGCCACTCAGTCACTTCCTTCTCCGCCTTCGAAATGACATTCTGGCTGCCAAATATCACAGTAACATGGCAGCGAGCAAGAGCTGTGATCAATTTTCAAATTGTACTTGGATAATGGATACAGGCATATTTCATGCAGATTACAAAACGGGGAGGTCTTCAGTGAATTTTCACTACGATATATTTTATAAAACAGAGATGAACTTAGAAAGCAGGGCACAAAACCCCAATCATTTATATAAGATAATGACAACAACATGTATTAATTTACAACATAAAAAGACATCTTTTGGGATTATTTCAGCCACTGTTCAATTAAGACATTAGCTTTCATTTCTTAGTAAGACCCATTTAAAAATCATCCAAATGCCAACATCAAAATGAAATAAGAATTATGTACTGCTAAATTATAAAACAATCTCCTTAATGTAGAAAAATCAATTCTGCAGGCAAGGTGAAATTTGTGCAAATGCCTATTTGGCAAGAAATAACCATTATTCAGTCTTTTTAATATTTCTCCAGATAACTTAAATTTATATATCATCTATTTACTTGGATTCATGTAATTAAAACTGCAGACAAATGACCTCTATAGCACTGTACTATACATAGGTTGATGGTACTTGCTCAGTATTAAGACTGTATTTCTTCCCTGGGAAGTAGCAGCGAGGGCTCACCCTCATAGATCCCAGGATCCTGTGCAGATGATTCACTCAAGCACTTTACCAAACATTGCATTACACACATGAGCGTTGTGAGCATTTCTATCTTTCACTGCTTTTACAGTCACAATTACAGCAGCTCCACTGTGAATCCAGGTTGTCAAAGACAATTTTTCCTCAGCTATAACCTGTGCTCCAAGTTGTTCACAGTCCCAACATTAGGCTCCTCAAAGAGTATTAAAGTATGTTGTAAGTATATGTAATAGCTTCCAATACCAATTTGGGTCTAAACCACTCATTTTGCCTAACAAAGTTCTGTGCAGCTTAGGTCACCTTGAATCATTTACAGCACTAAGGAACATGTAGAGTTGGAAATCCCTGTCTTTTTGATGTTGCCACTGTTACAGGCATTTTTTCTTCTTTAGACCTTACTTAACCATTTCAAGGACCAAGGTCACTTATTTTGGTAAATGATCCATTTGGCAACTCTTAAATCTTATGTTAAGAAGTTATGATCATTTGCTACCTTGTACTAATGTTTATAACATATTAATTCTTTATATTTCAAATGGATTGTGGTTACTCCCCAAGTTGATCACTACACTTGCACCATATCAGAACAGGGAATTTCTTCCACTCAACACTTGCATTTAACATTAAGGCAAGAAAATTAAACAAAGTTCATGCTGCATTTGCTACAGTAGTACAGAGAGTTCTACATACCCAAGCTAAAGGACACTTAATCTAGTGGAAGGTGTCCCTGCCTGTGGCAGGGGGGTTGGAACGAGATGATCTTCAAGGTCCCTTCCAACCCAAACCATTCGGTGATTCTATGACACCAAGCACTGCAAAAAACTTTCTGCTGCTATTCTAGACTATCTAGGTTGAATCCACTGTTTCTGTACCACGTCAATATGTAGCATAAACATAATCCAATTTTTGAGTCTGTATTAGCCTCTACATTGTCCAAGATGCCCAATGGTTATTCAAGAATGGCCAGCCAGGCACACAATCACTGCCCATTTCATTGTAGAAAGACAATTTTTCAATCAGGAAAAACTGATACCCTGCTTTTGTTCTGAATCTATTTGCAACATCAGATATGAAGTACTAACAGTTTAGCATATATAGTAGATACTAATCTAGCTGGATGTAAACACATTTGCAATTTTTGCAGAGCTGAAGGAAGAATAGGTGTGCTGAAGTGGATCAGTCATTGTCAGAATTAGTGCAGTTACTTATTATGTGCAATGCATACTGTCACTGGAAAGGTTATGTTTCCTTGGCAACTATCAAATACATTGTTAATGTCCCTGAAGAATTTCTAGTCAATAATGATTTCAGTCCTTTAAAGCTTATTTTTTAAACTAACTTTTTGGTTAGTTTAATCCAACCTCCAGTTTGTGTATTTGATTATTTTCAGGTAGCTGAACATTTTTATGAAGGAAAGGTTTTAACCTATGTCTTAGTTCTCTTCAGAGATTTAGAGCATCACATCTGAAGAAATCAGAGATGTCAGTGAGAAATAAAAACTTGCAAGGAACCTACCCTGTCTTTCACAATAGAACTCTAGAATCAAAATGAATTAAGGTGAACACTGAAATTACATGACAAGCACTAATTCCGATTTATGTGTTTCTCAGATAACTACTACATTGAGAACATAAAAAGCATATGCTGTTTTGTTACAGAAATAAGGACAATGATTGCAAATACTGAAGTAGAATGATAAAAAACAGCTTTAAATTCAGCTGGCCCCCAAGAAGTTTTGAACACCCATAAGGCTACTATAGACTACATCCTACTGAAAATCAAGATTTCATTCTTAATTAAGAATTCCAAGGTCCATGTTTAACTTAGCACAATAAGAACAGGTATGTAAACTATGACATGGTTAGAGTCCTACTAATTTAAGAAACATCTCAAGCATGAAAACCTCAATCATACGTTGGAAAAAGAAAATATATATTCCTGAGAAGGAAAAAAGACTTGAAGGATAAATAAAAACAGTTTTATCAGGTCCTCTTGTTCTCTAGCACCATGCTATTTCTTTGCCTTCTCAAAGCAGCTGTTTGAAAGTAGTTACATCAGACTCACAAGCAGTAATGGAAGAATGACCTCTTCTCCTTACCCCTTGTTATATATTCCCCATCAGAGTCATATTCAGCAACAAAATTCAAGTTCTTAGAATTATGTTGCCAACTAAATCAAATAGTGTCCTTCAAAAAATAACCTTACAATTAATTAAACAATATGAACTTTAAAAAACATGCCAAAAAAAGAACTTCTCTCCATGCCAAGTTGAAAGACATTTGACCTTGTTTATGTAGTTGATAAGGAGAGTGTGGGGTTTTCAGTTATTTCTCTTTTTTATTTCTTCCAGAGGCAAGGAAGAGAATCCTAGCTCAAAAATCTCCAAAAAGGCTGCAAATTAAGGAGTAACTTCTCTATGATCACTGATAACAGTAAAGCAAGGATCTGTGGACATGGCCATATCCAGTTGTTGTACTTCCTGTGGATGCTGCTTCAAAAGGTACCCAAGCTAAAATTTCCTTTCATTTCTCACCATACCTGAGCAAGATTCTACCCCTTAACTGTGCAAAACAGGGTTTGTTTGGGTTTTTTTTCTTCATTTTAAGAAATTAATTTGGCAGATCAAAAGTAAACCTACCTCTAATATCTGTATAGTGTTCAGCATAGGAAACAAAAACACCAGAAAGGAGAAACTGAGCATATTATGGTTCTTCTGGGCCTTTGAAGTGGCTGCTTTTTGTCAGCATGGGCTTTTACTGTTGCGGGGAAAGGAAAAAAAACCCAACACACAAACCAAAACCCCCCCCCCCCCAACACAACTCTACAAAAGGGCATTTTATCCTCTAACTTACTGTATATCAGCTCTACAGTTAGTAAGTTTTTAAGATACAGAATGATTCCTGAAGAGAGATGACAATATTGTTTCTCAATTCAAGTCTGCAAACCATTTAGCTGTACTAGTCACCAACGCTGCCTAGGGAAACAGGGGAAATCAGCTTGATATCAACAGCCGTAAGCACACATGAATGCAAAATACTTGTTTTCTTAATTTTATTGATGATGTCACAAGCATCATTTGAAAGGCAGAAAAATCAGAAAAAACATATTCCAAGTCAGGCGACTGTAAGCTGCATTAAATAAGACATTGATGGTAGTAATATGGATTAGTGATGTCTTCCATTGTTTCAGAAAACCACAATCAAATTTCATCTAGAGCAGAATTGATGTTTTTCTTCATCTCCCATTTTCATTAAGTATTTCCAAAGATATGTAAAAACATATAAATGGTCCCTAAACAATTGGGCAACTAGTGGTATGGGCTACTGGCCAAAGTGTTAGTTTACGTGTTTATTTCAGAGTTCTCCATCTATTATGTTACCATCAAACAAAAAGCACCTATAAATGTAAAGAATCATGCAGAAGAACTCTTGGAATATTATAATACTTCAGCAAAATAAAATAATAAAAAAATCTTGCAAAGTAGACCACATTTATTAATTTTTGTGTGCTGTAAAAAGTTACCTACTAAGTGTTGGTAGCCTTCTGGACACTTAAAGGAAGGCACTGCTGCAGCTTTCTGTGCTACAGCACTAGCACAGAGATTTCAAGTCAGCCTGTTGAAGCATCTGAGCTTGTATGTTTGAGGATTTAAACAGCTAAGCAAAATTTGAAATTAAACCAAATTAGATTACGTATGCATTGTAAACATTTACTGACAAATTACTGCTATAATTGCATCACGTCAAATCAAAGAGAGGTAGTACAGAGAAGAAGCGAGACCAGAACCCTCTTTCATGTGAAACATTCTATTTTACAAATATCTTACAACAATGACTGCAATAAAGGTAGGGTAAGTAGCAGTACAGAAAAGGAAAAAGAATAAAAACACACACGGCAGCAGGAAAGAGTGAAAGGAAGACATTACAGATAATACTGAATAGCTTGAATTAAGTGTCAACCAGTGCCATCAATTTGAAATCCGATAGCTTCACATTTTGAAGCTATTAGTAACAGCCAGCATCCATGCTTTACCGCAAGACTTCTGACACCACTGGGGGTTGCTTTTCCTCCTCCAGTTCTAAATGTTATTCTTATAGTATTAGGAAATAACTGGACCATTTTTAATACCCCTCATGATTTTTGCCTCTACGTGCTACTTACCTTGGACAGCACAAATAGTGACTACCTTGTTTCCTTTAAGTTTAATGACAGGGATTAAAGGGCCTATGTACACTAGTACTTCAGACTGAGCACTATAAATCTTCCCCAGTGGTCAGCATCTTCAGAAACTTGATCATAATTTGCTGATTCAAGATTCTCCTGCCACCATCTATATTGCAGTGGCCTTGAGGACTGCTGCTATCTCTGTATATGCTTATCCTTTCAGTTAAGACTACTATACCTCAATTTGTGTCACACCTCATCAGTTACCAGTTTCCTTTCTTCAGCATCTTTGCAAGGCTGTTATCCAGATAAAAGTAAGATCTTATTACTTAACTTTTCTGTTTAGTTAAGGGTTAATTTTGCAAGTATTCACCTTCTTGTAAAGCGCACCTTAACCGACCTTCCTACAACTGTAGCAACCTCCACAGCATTTCAACTGTACCTCCACAACATAATCACAGAAAACTGCCTTTAATATAACCTCCAGAGAAGTTTGCAGACTAAAGTTGACACTGCCCTGCTGTCATTTCATCTTTGTTAATATCAGTGCACAGCAAACAATTCTTCACATATGTAATTATGTTATTTCTAGAAGATAATTTGAATCTGAGAGAAAAGTAATTTTTTTTCTTCACAATAAGAATTTTCAAGAAAAGTGTCAATTCTAGGACTCTTCCTGAAGATAAGAACATTTCTATTATGTTCTGTGTTCAGAATATAATTTATGATGTCATTTCTGTTATATCGTGCTAACAGGAAAAAAATTCTTCATGCCCGATGAGTAACAAAATACCTGACAGAAGATTACACAAAGTTGGGAAGTAATAATAACGATGATAACAATGACAGATTTTTATTTCTATTAACTCAACATGAAGATGAACTACAAAAGAGTCATCAGGAGAATATACTGAGAATATATATCCTTGTTTGTAGGTTAAAGTCAGTATCTTGTAAAAGATACATCTATTTACAGAGATCTTAATATTTTCTACTGACAAGTGGCAGATACAGCAGAAGTATACAATAATATTTTAAATACTTGCTATGACAACAAGAAAATTTACTAAGGAGTTCCAAAAATTAGGTCTGTTTAATTAATGCAAAACAGCCAAACCCCCTACACCTTAGAACACGAAGGTCTTCACTAGATTTATGCAAGTTGCTCTTTTGCTGGTGTCTTATGAGACAAATCATATTTAACATTATTAATATATTACTTTCCTCAGTACTTTGTCACCTGAAAATTTTTAAACTATCCTAATATTCAATTCAATGGTTCTGTTGTCACACATGTCTTCTGTTCCCTAGTGGTAGCACTTTGGTCGGGGGTGGGGGGGGGGGGGGGGGTCGGTTGGGGGGGGTTTTTGGTTTTTTTTTTTCCCTTTTTTTTTTTCTTCTTTCTAAACACTATCCACAAGAAAAACAAAAAAAATGAGCCCTTCATTTTAAAATTAATATCTCCTGATCTAGCAGTAAATGCCTATACACTATTCAAAATAACAAAAACAGGCAAAAGGTCTTAAGACTAAAAACAAGCAAGCAAGCAAGCAAACCAAAAACCCGTATGTGACTAGTACTATCTGCCTTGTGCTTCTTAAAATGCAAATATCATTGAAGTGCACTTGTAATTGTTGAATATCAAGAAATATTTGGGGAGGGACATTTAAATTTGGAATGATACAATTCACTTGAAGAGATGAGTTGTGTTTTTTATAGGAGTAATCTATGATAACTAAAACCACTAGAAGGCAGTCCAGTTATTTTCTTCAGAGCTGGTATTTTTCCTCACAACTAAAGCTTTGCTGTAGAAGAATCTCAGCCAAAAAATAGTTTATGGGAAAAGGAAGTCAATTGGTTTTGTAAGCTATAAAGGTCAAAATACTTTTGTGAAATATTCCCTTCGGAAGCTTGGAAACAAGCTTTTTCTCCAAAATTTTATGACAGCTGGTAAAGCAAGAAGACATATGCTTTTTTGTATTGCCTAAATAAAAATGACTGATCTGACTTATTAACACTGATTCTCTCAAGACGAAAACAAGAGTTTCCAGCAATTTTATGCAGTTCTTATTACACATTAGCAATATCTGCTTTTAGATAAGCAATATTTATCCTCAACATCTGTTTGCAGGATCAGTTAAAGGATTTAGAAACTGCACTTCCAAATTTATTAGCTTACATGGAAACTATTTTTCAGTCTATTGAGAATGATTAACTGAAGCTTTTAAGGCTACAGAAATAAAAACAAGCAGTAAGGTCTGAGGAAAGTCATGCCTGTAATTATCAGATTCATAAACCAGAGAAGTTCAGTTACTTATATTTTGAAAAAGATTTTAGAGTTTTCTTTTCTATACACTTTTAGATTTCAAAACCAGGAAAGAGACTATACTATATTCTGATAACAGAATAATAAATTCATTGTAGTAGATAAAATCCAAAAAGACTAAATAAAATAGCAGACATGTACAAACAATAGCCTAGTAAAAATATGTACAGTAAAAATCCATACAGCTTCCAGAATAGATGCAAGTAAGCATAACAGAAATAAGAAAATCTACAATTTAGAAATAAATAAGAAAATCAACAATTAACTGGAAATCCTTTGAGAAAGTAAGTCTATTAAATCCCACTCAGATTCTCTAAAATAAAGAAATCTAGAATAGCTAGATCTTTCCATTTATATAGTAATCCTCTTTGTTCGAGATAGAAATTGAAGAGTAGCACTAGAGAAGCAGACCTCCACCACTGTGTCAATTAAGTTGGTTTAAGTTTTCACTTGTGGACACAAGAACAGTTGAAAGCCATGGGTGTGTTGGCCACATTAAACATTCTGTCTAAAGAGATGTGCAAGAGTATTGACCTAGAAGGTCGAAAGGTGTTCAGGCACTCATTTATATCACAGACTTTTCTTCTGCAATCTGCTTAACTCCCCACTGAGCAGAGGCCAGACTTGAGAGATTCCTGAGAAAAGGCACTAGGCAGACACATTTTATCCAATACTTGCAAGCTCTCTGTCAACATCCAGAGACAAAACTAAAATTTTGTGCATATAAAAGCTGCTTGGCTTAAAATACACAGTAAACAGGAACTGGAATGTTATTAATAGCTTCAAAAATAGAAGCTGTTTGACAGTTATACTACTTGTGTTCCTCATACAGACTACCCCACTTTCTCACTATTATACATAATGACTCCAATACACTATTCTCACTTACATGTTTAAGCACGTAACTTTTTTTTTTTTCCAGGGAGCTTTTTCTACTTCTTTAACATAATCCAGGTTTGTAACACTAGGACGCTCTCCTTATCATGAAGCACGACAACAAAAAAAATTCCAAACTTATTCAATAAACAAACATTTTAGTGCTGACAGATGAGTATCTTTCACTGGTCATAAAAGAATTTTGATGCAAGTATGGTGTGCCAGCTATCTTAAATGATGTTTGTTTTGCATGAGCCAGACCCTAGAGCTCATATAGCTATTGCAGTAGGACTTGCAGCCAACCAGTGCCTGAAGAACAGCTACTTTCCCCTTTGCTTCAACACACCACAGAATAAGACGACCAGTTATTTTATCAAAAATAAGAAATAAAATTAAAAAATAACTAGAAAATAACAAGAAAATCCCAAATAGAGAGAAACTTAGAATTTCTAGATCACAGAAACCAAAGCACAAGGTTTTTAAGACTCTCCCCCTCTGTCCATGGGGAAATAGCAGGGTACATTGTTTCCTCCAGTCCAGAAAGCCTCAATAGCTAAAGAAAGACTTAGGCAGTGCTTCTTAACTCCTCTCTCCTATTAGAGCCGTGTCCCACTGTGCTCTCTACACATCTGAACTCCTTACTTATCAGCTTCTTCTAGTCTCTTTACCAGAAGGACATGCAAATTTTGTTCAGTTAATCTTAAAGACAGTGCAATCTCCCTCTCCTCCTCAGCAGGCTCAGTCATGACTTAGAGTGCACACACAACACAACATAAACCAGAAGCTTTCATCTTTGTTAAACTACAACAGTTCTTTGAAAGACTACAGGTAATCACTAACAAGTTCAGCAGCTCTACCACAGAAGTTGCAATATTGATAATCTCTTCCAGCTACTCTCAAGGCAAAAAACCCCTACTCTCAAAGGATGAGCACTGTGCTGAACTACACACAGCAAGTCCTCTCGTAACAGTTCAACAGCTACATTCCTATGTTACTTTGAGGTATCCCTTACTTCTTCCTGAAGAATTTCCTGGCCTCTAAACACTAGCAGAGATCAAGTATTAAATTAAAATCAATGTTACCTTTCCACAGTTTCTCTGCTTTCCTTAGAGAGTGTCAAGCATCACAGCACAAGCCACATACAATGCTCTGATAATTTTGCACTTTGGCAGCAAGCAGAACTTTGTACACAGTTTAATGTTAAATGGGATTAATATGTATGAGGTTGTCATTTGATGGTACAGGAGAGAGATTAAGCTATGTAAGAAAGTAGGAGATGAATTAATTTAACACTCTCAAAAGTTAAGGGTATGTTTACTTGACCAAAAGTTAAATTGGCGAATGTATTTATGACTGCAGGCTACCCCAAAACTCTTAATGGTTAGTTCAAAAATTGTATGCAGCGAGCAGTCTCATTGCCACTTCCACTGCCCAGGCCATAAAAAGCCCAGAAGAACCAACAGGGCTTAGGGAAATACATATCTAGTTTTCCCACTGCATAGGAAAAGGGGAGTAACTATTTTGTGGTTTATTGCTAAAAATAGTGAAGTTAAGATTCCACCTTTGATGTATTGGGATGGGATAAAAAACAAAGCTACAGAAAAACATCAGAACTGGATGGCCTGCACCAAAGGTGTCCAAACAGAACAATTAACTCTCCAATAAAACATCATCCGTTGTTACATCTTTTTACTTTGGATGGAGAAGGGACACTAAACAATGATTTAATCTTAAAAAGAGTAGTGAAGGAACCGAAGTTTTTAGCAGGAATTATCAATTGTACACCAAATAATCCCTCAAATTTAATAGCTCCACAGCACAGAAGATTAGATGACCCTTAAATAAAGTCAGTGTTGGTGGATTGCTAAGTATTAGACAGGGGGAAGTCAAAGTATCCTGTAATGCTCTCACTTTCTAACAAGATTCAGCACAGCAAACACCAAAATCTCCCTGACTAAAAGAGAATGCAACATTTTGAAAACAGACCGTAATACAGACTTCTCAAGCACAACTGAGAAGTTAAGCTAACTGTAGAACCTGTGCTGATCTCTCATCACCCAATAAAATGAGACTTTGAACAAAGAAATTTTCTAACCGTACTAGAAAATAAAATAAAAGTTTCCCTCTCCACAATGGAATTGCTGGTTCACCACCAGCCATTGAGTACCCTTCTACTAGGGTAGAAGAAATAGGACAAACTGTTTTCCTCTTCTTCTCTTTATGAAAATAGGTGGTCTTAAGTATTACAGTGCTACTAGATCGAGTAGAGTTAGGAAGTTTTGTTTGTTTTGGTTTTACTTTACCTAATACATCTAAGCAATAAACTGATGAATTTGTCTTGCTATGTTTTTTTCCAAATGCAAAATATTACAGCCCACTGACTTTTCATCACACTAAACATTACGTGTCCTTCTTTGCTGAAGCCTCACAAAGCTCCATGAACGCAAACATGACTTGCAGATGTTATACAATTAGCTTAGAGACTTTTAGTGCAACACTGATCAGCCCAGTGTTAGATACCATCTACCACAGACTTTAGAATTTGAGTTTTGGGATCTACTGGTGTGCATGCTCATTTGCTGTGCTAATTTGTACAAAAGCACCCAACCAGCCAATATTGGTATATGTT
This sequence comes from Haliaeetus leucocephalus, assembly GCF_000737465.1. Taxonomy (NCBI): domain Eukaryota; kingdom Metazoa; phylum Chordata; class Aves; order Accipitriformes; family Accipitridae; genus Haliaeetus; species Haliaeetus leucocephalus. The sequence continues at coordinate 6,488,517 of NW_010972776.1, forward strand.
TCTCAAATTACTCCAATAACCACATACATCAGAAATTAGAGCCAAGCCAAGAGAGAGAAAAGGGATAATGACAGAACAAAAGGATCAAAAGGAAAATGTTGAGGAAAATTGAGACAAAATACAGTGATTTAACCCACATTATAGTGTGATATCTGAAGTATGAAATTCCTAAGAAAAACTCTGTAGGATAGAACAGCAGATGAGGCTGCTGGTCTTTGAATCGTAACATGCCAAGACAGCTCTTTAATCTTGCAGCCTATCTATAGTAACATTCTGCAGTTCTACAGAGCTAAGTTATTTTTTATTTTCCTTTCACTGTTCTTCCTGTGCTATCTAATGCTAATGTGTAAACTGAGTAATAGACTCTCAGCAAAAATCAAATTTTCCAGTTGTTCTTATTCCAGTGCCTACGCTTTCTGAGAATTTCAATAAGGCTTGTCAGTGAAGGGTCAAACACTTTTTGCACCATCCTGCCTCCTACCCCTATAGTCCTCCAAAGATGAGATGAAAGCATAATGATTACTTCAGTTGTATCTTCACACATGCTAACTGCAGCCAATGTTTTGTGTCTGAACAGATGCTTTCCTAGCCTCAACAAAAATTATATTAAAAAATACAGTATGTTATTGATATGGATGTATTTGCTCATTAGCCACATTATGCATTAAGTGCTATTTAATGCAGGTAACTGAGGACAAGTTACAGTAAACTGGAAAAAAATCGGTATATTCACAGTGAAAAACAGTTACTGTACTAATAATTTGCCCAAGCAGAAGAAAAGTTGTTAAATTACCTCATACTACCAAATAAGCTTGTGCAGCAACTCATTCACTTACTAGAACTGAAGTGGCAAATACAATTCCCACTTTCGGACCCTTCCCTGTGAACAGAATGTGAACAAAATTCCAGCTCAAGTCCACGTAGTCTTTAGTTCCTATATATTGTTTCACTGTTCTTTGGTATTAAATTCTGAACATTTCGGTGAAAACACATGAGACCCCCAATCCTGCAGAACTTCAGTAGACTATATTCACACTGAAGATGGGTTTGTCAGTATCAAGCAGAAGATTTACAGACTCTAAAGCTGAACTACAGTCTTGACACTTTAAGTTGTAAAATTCCAGTGGACATTAGAAATCCATTATTAATACAAATTAAAAAGTTAAATGAACTTGTATCTTTCCAGGATATAATCCACTATATAACAAGTTCATGAGTATTTTAAGAAGGCCTCCAAAATTTTATATATACTTCAGAAGCACCTTTAACAATTACAGTTTCCAGAGTTAAGTTACAGATCAGCTCAAGCGTAACTAGCAAAATTTTACAAGGCTATTTAGTTTTCGTGCAAACGAAGTATACAACTTCCCCTACACATTTCAAGCTCAGTTTTGGCATTCTCACTGACATCTTCCTTATAGGTACATCTAATGCCTATTTGTAGCTATGCTAATCCAACAAGATGTTTAGTTAAAAAAAAAAAAATTCCTCCACCAATAAGGAGGACTACTCATGATCAGCATTTTTGCAACTGGAAGTCATTTGTTCTTATTTTGACTATTGCTAATTTCTAAACACAGGCCAAACTTCCTTTTGGACAGGGTAATTTCACTGTTTTACTAGAAATTTATAGGGAGAAGTTCAGCATTATTTTAGAAAGTACAGGGACCATGTGTAACCAGGCCTTACAGACAGCCATACCATCTAGTACAGCAACAGAAAAAAAGTAGCATTCACCCACTTTTAATCTCAATCAAAGGGGAATTCTCAAGAATGGTTAAACAGGCACTTGATCAGAGTCCGAGGAACGTCCCTGTATGGATAGAGAGTAAAGTGGAAGTAACAATTCCAGCTTCCTTCTAAAAGTGCGAGTTATTTTAGATGCAAGCTTTCCTGACGATTTCTCCTAAATTTAACTATTAAATTTTTGACAAGAAAAGCTATCCCTACCCTTATGACAAGTATTTTAGCAATTCCTCATTACACTGAGCAGGATGAGTATGTGATGCAGAGCTACACCTCCAGGAACTGAGAGAAAACAGAGGGATTAAAAATATTTTGCAATAAGGAACTAAATCTAATCTATAAAATTTGACAGAAAATCTAGAGAATTCAAGATAGGATGTTCTCTTGTGGATTAAAAATATAAATTATAATATAATTAGATCATCTAAATTACTTTTAACATTTATTCACAGAATAGTTTTTGCTAACATTTGTTGTCCTAAACCTTCAGCTAGTTATTTCAAATACACAGTTTGAAGCCCAATTATTTTGCAGATTTATGGTAGCTGAACATCAGAGCGCAAGTATTTGAAGACCATCACCACCCCATCTGCAAGACAAAAAAATTGTTTACCTCAGAAGTTCCAGACAATTAAAAAGGGCAACTTTGAAATCCAGTAAGACATGCACGTGTGCATGTACATGCGCACACTAGCAGTGTATCCTCATACTGTTCATTCTAAATCACCCTGTCTTCCAGTAAAAGAAGTCATAATGCAAGGCTGCTACTGTATCAAGCAGCCATATAACTAGAGAAAACAAAGCCTGTGTCCAAGCCATTTGATTACAAGTAAATAAATAATCACAAAATTATTTTGTATTCTGATGTCTTCCCTTTCCTATAAAGATCTTTGTGTAAACTGAAAGCAAAACCAGGTCTTGATATTTAGTACCAAGTTCACTTCAGTAAGCTTCAGTAACCAAATCTGTCAGAGGTAAGACGTATCATTATGTACTAAATTACAAAGCTCTTGTCACCCAATTTGAGACACAAAATTGGGGGCAGTGGGGAGGGATTTCCATTAAGCAAGTCACTTCAAAGCAGTCACCATCATCATTTTCAAACTCAAATGATGTCACACCACCAATAATGTTATATTATGCCTTATTCTTCTTTGCCTCAGTAGTAACACAAAAATCAGTTAAAAATATATTCCCGGCAGCCAACTTTTTCAAGTTGGAAAACATTTAGAACTCACGTGCCTACATGACCCTTTCCTTCTATTCATTATTGTCCTACTTCCAAGATCTTATTTCCACAAATATTCTTCACATACCTTGCTAACTTTCTTATTTCCATCTTCCTTACTGATAGTGCAGCTAGGAATTAATGCATTGAGTTTGTCATCCAGATGATGACAGAGTCATCTCTTAAAAAATAAACAAAGGAACTCTGCCTTCTAAGGTTTTTACTTTCATTGGTTCTTATTTCAAAAAGAGTAGGGAGAAAAGGGGAAGGCAAAGGAAACTCACTGTGTGCTGGTATGAACTGTAGCATTCAAAAGTATGGAGCAGAAAGTAAATGAAGACAGGGATATTTAAAAAGAGGTAAGAAATACTTCTTGTACAGGTACAATATTAACCTTTTTTGAGGGTGTGGACAAGGGAAGGGAATGTTTCCTGTATTCCTATACGTGGCCTTAAAGCTCAGGCTCAAAAGGATGAGGAATCTTTATTGTGAAACACTGCAGAAAGTTTAAAATATGTCCACAACACAAGGATTTATAATCAGGCAATTCCTCTGTAAAAACAGTTATGATAAAACAAGTTATCCTCAATTCATCAACTGATAATCCTTGTGTCTCACAGGCTGGCTTTCTTGAAAAGAAAAATTGATACAATTCCCTGTTGAGAAACTAATCCATATCCAATAAATACCATCTCTTTGTATAAATTTAAATCATGAAGCATAAAATTTTTCAAAATTCTTGTCCTAACTATGCAAATGGTTTGTTTCTTTAGAGAGCATACCTCTACATATTCAGTATGATGCATTTAATGTTTCTTACATAGTGCTTATTGACACCCCAGAAACTGTTTAAATGATTCTGTTGTTCCTTCTTTTTGATCTCTGTATCAGTGATTAATACTGAACTGTAATATCACCTTTTGGGACCGTAATCTGTTGCCAAGGATACTAGGGATATGATTATTGTAGACTAACTGAAAGACTTCTCTTTGTTAAAGAGTGCAATTCAGACTCAACTAGTGTTAATTGCACCTACACACCTCCTTTCATCAAGATATTATGGAGTACTATGAAAATTATATACCAACACTCCTGTGATTCAAATCCTGTTTCTATTATACAGGCAGGGAAACTACAGCACAAAAGCTCTGAATGACTTGCTGAAGGTCAAAACTTCAACTGGAAATGAAATTCAAGTGTCACCCCACTTCTGGCTGCTAACTCTCTTTTAAAGAGGCAGTAATGTGTGTATTTGCCTGGCCAAAGACAGCCTTCCGCTATAAATTCTTATTTTGTGTGAGCTGAGCTATACAGTTGTGAAAGCTTACTGTATTCCTCAATGCTATCAACTTAACTTTTGTATCTGACCAGGCAGAAATACCACTCTAATACAAGTTTTGTCATTCCTCATCAGCATGGTGCAGCTGCTGCTGTTACCTTGTTTTCCAAAACTGGCACCTCTCAGGAGGAAACATCATTTAATTAGCTTAGGTTACACTCCAAAAAGCACAGAACTTGAAAGAAAACTAAGCCAATGTATCAAGAATTAAATTGTTGCAATTATAGTGATAAAAAAATGCTAGGGACACTCAGTACGGGGTGGGGTGTCATTTTATTTTTTTTTTTTTTTGTAAGAATGGGTTTCACGATATTTTCATGGAATAATAGAATATTCCCCTTCTTACAAGAAAAGCTCTGAAGCTTGGTATCAGTCCTGTGCACTCAGTCTTTTTGCCCCTCTTATCTTTAAAAGAAAAGAAGGAAAATGGGAAGGCGGGGGGGTGGGGGTGGATCTTTTTTCCTTCTTTTTTTTTTTTTTTCCTTTATCTTCAGCGAAAGAACAAAAAGCATACATTTACCAAAGGTGGAATTCAACTCAAATGTATCCATCAAATATTAGGAAAGATTAAAACCATCATGTTATAAAGGAAGGAGAGAAAATCCTGAAGAGTTAAAACAGCTTGAAGAATATTAGGCATGTATTTGGAATTCAGAACTTAGATTTACTGCTGCAGGAATTTTGTCACAGTTCAAGAGCATACCTTCTGTAACTGGCCTTGCATGCAGTTCTGGTTCACAGAGTTTCAGCAGTTCATTGGAACTGGGACAGTTTCTGTCCCATATTTCAATCTATATGCACCCTGTTCTACATAGTTTGACACGTCTTGGTACCCCAAGATTGACTTGTATCAAGCAGCACTATAACATATATTATGAAATAGCTTTAACCTTTTACAAACTGCCTCCAAAAAAACCCCATAGTCAACTAACCTCGTGTTTTCCATGTTGAGCAAGAGTAATCTAGGACTCGGAAAAATCAGTATTTTTGGATAACTTCCAGACATATCATCAACCAAGCCTTCACAAATGTATGCTTTTTTTTTTTTTTAAACACCATTTTACTGCTGAAACTTTGCCATTTTCTCTTTCATGCCTTGAAAAGTTTGAGGAGTCATCAATGTAGTACTCTCACATAAGAACAAAAAATACGAACAAGTCTGGAAAAAAAAATAATCCTACTATTTATCAGAACTTGTTCAGTAGCATTCTGGGAAGTCCCATAAACACATAAATAAATAAATCACCTTTCAGCTGATAATAACTCTCAGCTAAAATTCAGTATTTGGGCTACTGCAATCATTGTAGTTAAGTTATTGAAACATGCCACCACATGTTTAATTTTGAGAGTTTAAGTCAATTTCTCATCTCATAGCTAGTTTGATTTAAAAACAAACAAAAAAAACCAAAAAAAAAACCAAACCCCCCACCACCCCCCCCCCCCCCCCAAACCACCACCACCACCAAACCAAAAACAAAAACCACCCCCCATCTTTGTGGTATTAGCGCTAGAGTTTTGGAAATCAACTCTGAAGGAGCCACAAAATTCAATTCCCACTTTAATTCTACACCCTTCGGGTATTTTTGTTTTCTTTTTTGCTCTTATCCATCCAGTTTAATACATCTACTACACAAGGAGCTAAATTCCAGGCCAAAGATACTCCACTCTGGATTGGTCTTCCAAATGGGTATTGCAAGGTACTTTTCTCAGATGGGTCTACTAATTGCTGTCATTAGAGGACTCCAGCACCCTAACTGAAGACAGTAGAATTCAAATTAGCTTCTTATTTGTCATCCAAAGTGGGGCATCAAATATTAATTTTCATGGCAATCATTATTTTAAGCTTATTCCTTCTCAGCAAGTAGTTTAAAGAAAAGAGAGAAGGATACAGCCTCCTCCAGCATGGACATTTACCTCGTAGCTCTTTGTGCACACAGGACACTCCGTTACAATCTTGTGCTTTTAATAAGAACATTTTGCCTTTCTCTCCAGCAGTATTTGACACAAAAACCATAGATGATCTACATGAGATCTTGTGGACTCTTCTGCAATTCTTAGTGATGCTCTGCTGATGTGGCCAGGAGAAACTGTCAGATGTGGGACAACAAAACAGTTACTGCATACTTTTATCTTTTTTCCTCTATCAGATAAGTATCCACTTTGCTCATTTACTCTTCTATAGGATGAACAATGCCCCGAGAGTCATATGGGCTTGTTTCAACTTCCTGTCACTATAATGGCTTTTATTTTTTGTGACTTTTTTTTTTAACCCACTGTTCTCCACTTCTGGTATTTAAGTTACCACTTTCATCTTTAGGAGACTTAAAAAAAAAAAAAAAAAAAAAAAATTTGGACTTAAGCAAACGTTCTGGGGAAAGCCAAAATAACCTGCAAGATTTCAGGGATTACAAAATATTATCTAGCAGATTATCTAAATTGCAACTTTGTGGAACTATAGAAGGATGCTTTTGGTGGGAAAGTCTCAATGGTAATTTTATCTCATAGTAGCAAACATGCATAAAAGGCATGGGATGTAAGCTTTCTTCAGGAGTATCATAAGATCACCTGGAGGAGAAAAAAAAAAAGACAAAACAAAGAACGCAACACTCAAAAAATTCTTCTCTTTCTCTTTGGCAAAAATAGGAATTACAAGTATCCTAAAGGAGTAAGGATTCAGTTCGCTGAAAAGCATTTTTTCCCCATTTCGAAGAGGAAGGTAAGTGTTGTTGCAGTTTCAGTACTTACCAGTTGTTATCCCGTACAGAAGTCTACACTAGTTATGTAAAAGAAATACCTACATTAATCAATAGACTGAGATCAGCAAGTATTTATTAAGATATTGCCACCAGGGAATATTTGACTGGTAATAAGTCTCAGTGGGTAAGAGGAGCCATGAATGCGTCAAAGCATTTACCAAGGTGTGACCCATATAAATGAAAGCAATTGTGTGCCTCTTTTATAGCTATTAGCTCTGTAGCTCATTTTCAGCTGTCAAAATAAAAAGTCTTTGCACAAACTTCTCTCTTATTTACTAGACCATCTCAAACTAGCCTACTTATTTTGGACAACAAAAACCCCTCAATGCACTATCATTTCGATTCCTGGTTTGGTCCTGGTTTGGTTATAACAATGCAATATTCAAAAATTGCTTCAAGTATCATTTGAGTTCAAAGTGCTTGCATCATCATAATAACTGGCTAAAGTAGTTCAGATGAAATCTGTGTCCAAGCTAATAATCTTTTCGAAGGGCATTTTGTGAAGATTGTTTCTGAATTGTTTGTAATCCACAACTATACCAGATACGCTTCCTTACCGGCTTATTCACTTGGCTCTTTTGCAGCACACCTGCTAGGCTGCCCCAAAGTCAAGTGCCTCTGATGAGTCCATCCAATTGTTGAATGGAGCCTTATTCTTTTTTCACAAACTCTACTGTTCTTTGCTCAAAATTGCAACCCAATCCCTTTTGAAGTGTTGAAATATTCCATGGAAAATTATTTTGCATCGTCCACTTAGAGTGATTAGGTTACACTTCCTTGGCAAACAGAGTGTACTCAAGTCTCCTGTGGTTTGTCCAATGCCATTCATTTGTCAGTTTAGACACCTGCTTTGAGATGACAAAAAGTCTCTGTGTTTTAAGGCTTGGTACAAATTTCACTAGTGTTCAAGCTTCTCCTTTCTATTGAAGTTTAACTTGTCTTATTACACAATTCTGCCTGCCATCTGGGGAACAACTAGAATTTCTGAGACACATGAGGATGGGCTGTTCAGAATTTATTTCTCCTGATGAGGTTCTTTTTCCTAACTTCAGACTATGGTAATTCTATTCAAGAAACCTAATAAGCCTAATCTAGAAATTCTGAAGTGTTCGAACTCTATCATAAATGCATGCTAACACTAGCTTTTGCTTTTTTGAAAAGTAAATGAAATTCTAAAAGACTTTAAGCTGCAGGAACCATAGGATTCCACTGCATATCTTACAGAGACTCAAAGTTGAAAAGCGTTTTAAAGAAATATTAGCATTTTTCAGCTATAAAACCCTGGAACAGAGGGGCTTCAAATTAGGTATTAGCAGCCTCCTGCTGCAAATATACTTTTTTAGTTGTAATGTCACTTGCCCCTTTTTATATATGCAAGTTCGTAAGGGAAGGTGTTTAAATAGAAGACAGTTGGATCACACTTTATATAAAGTATTTGTTTCTTAGCTGTTACCCAAATGGAGTCTTGGTGTCTTGATTCAAGAAGAGTAGTTTCATGGTAAGTGGAACTAGTGTCCAGTACCAAAATAACACGTAAGGGAAACATATATATATATATATATATAGGCCATATAGGTGCCTGCTACTGCAGAACATTCAGCAGAGAATCAAAGCAGAAGTTGGTTTAATTATCAATTATTAAAAAATCTGATTTCAGCAGGAAATATCATTCAGATCTCCCATGCGAAAACTAACATATGAAGAATTTGAACTCAGACACATGATTTGCCAGTTTGCTTGCTGTTAGGGAGAGGCAAGAAAAGTTTTCAGAAGACAATTTCTATTTTTGTCCATATCCTGCACCTGCTAGTGAGAAAGTGCAATTCTGCGCACTTAACAAATAAGTGGAAACCCATCACAAGAGATACGAATCTCCTTGGCAATTCCTGGCAAAGTTGTTTCGGGTTTTTTGTTTTGTTTTCAAATGTGCACTCACAACACCAGCAGCAATCAGCCTTCTGCCTGTTACTACAGGATAACAGCTGCACAATGAAAGTGCAGCGAATCCAGCCGAACAAACTTACAGTCCTGAGTGAAGATCTTCAGTCTCTGTGGATCTCAGGGGAACCAAACTGAGCAGCCTCTCGGTAGCTACGACAAGTTTAACACAAGAACTTACATTTTAAAGGGAAGAAAAGGTCTCTCAGCAAACTGTTCAGCTCTAGCTACAAAGGTGAAGAATCTGCAACATTACACGTTAAAGAGGCAAAATGGCATCATTTAAGGAAGGAAGAAATTGTGGTACAAACATAGAAGTCTCTTAATCACTTGAAAGAACACCCTGTAATATGCAGTTGCTTTGACAGTGTGAGGCTCATACACAATGCAGTCTTCAGCTGTACTGAGTGTCTTTGAATGGTCATGTTAATTAGAACGTTACCATCACTGGTAACTCACATCATGGAGAATATACTACAATCAAAACCTAAGCATTTTTTCTTGTTATCTTAGATACTGTGACTGACCACAAAATTTGTGTTGTTTTTGCTTCAACTAACAGAATGAGATTTATGCACAAATTCTCATCTCAAAGTAAAGGAGCATTTAAACTCTTGAAGTTAAGCTGAAAGACAGGTCCATTTTAAATATCAGTCAGAGGCTATATGGTTCATGGTTTCCATACTGGATAAAAGCCTTCCTTGCAAAATTCAAATACTTCATTGTGTGCTCTTTGTAAGGTACTGCAAATACTTAGCATTAGTGTTACTAGTAGATATGAAGTGGCTTAAAATATTAGTGTATTTACTCCTTCACAAAACTGACTGATGTGATTTTATTCACTTTACAATATAAAGCTGTTTTGTGATGCAGGTAAGGGATTTAATTCTTCATGTGTAAGAGACTGCAATGACAATCCTCTTACCTCAGTCCTAAGCATAGGCTGCTGTTTTTAAAACATTTGTGTTGCTTGTTTTACCAGATAATAAAATCTACTCTCTGTGCGTCGGCCAGTAGAGGGAAGCATCACATTCCTTAATCTAACATAGTACAATGTTACCGTAATGCACCACCACAAATTTGAACGTTTTATGATTCAGCTCAAAAAAATACTTTCCCAATTACGCTTTTCAAAGTTATGACTTACTTGTACTGGACAGGATAGATGCTGAAACTACCAAAGAAAGCTGCAGTTCTCTCATCAGATGATGTCTGTTGTTGGAGCCCACTGAAGTACTGCTGCATCAGGAAGGATACACGAGGGAGCATTCTATGAGGGGGAGTTTAATTTTGGCACAAATATTTTATTCGGACTGAGAGTTTGGTTTGTGGCTGTTTGTTGTTTTTTTTTTTTTTTTTTTTTTTAAGATATTGTAAAACTCAGTTCTTCCCTGATCACAGTGGCAGCTAGAAACATTGGGTGAAACAAATCCATAACTATTCCATGCTTTCCTGTTTTCATCTTAATTATGTTTCCAATTCCAAGTTGAAGGGATACAAATTCCTTTAAAATAAGTTGAAGCAGTAAATTCTGCTCAGAAGTCACATGAAGGTAAGAATTAGTAGAATGTGTCCCACCGATACATGTTTTCTAAAGCAACACCTGACATTTAACACTGAATTGACTATTATAATAGTGCTTTTCTCCGATTTGTGAAAATCCTTTCTGTTCCTAGCATATTGATTTTGGTTTGTTATTGCCTCCTTCATGAGGCCAAATCTTTAAGGGAGGTCTCCACATATTTACTATCAGTAAAGCCAAGAAATCTAATGCACCTCTGTGCCTCAGCTGCAAATTATAACTTGACAAGTGATTATTGTTAAAGAAGATTCCAACCCATTTACAATTTCGTACATAAGAACATTAACATTAACCTTTATTAGGTGATCAACACACATAATGGAAAAATACTTCTAGCAAAGATTACCACATTTCAGGTCTCAACTCACTCAAGTTCACTTAACAGATTAGTAGCAAATTTGCACACTCACTGTGTTACTTTCATGCTTAGGTCTTGTTTCCATCACCAAAAAAGTAAACAAAAAAAATTACTACTGTATTTTCATAGCAATGCCTGAACAGCTAATCAACTGTCAATAGCAACTAAGATCTTAATATAAGCTGAACTAGGTGAGAAGTATATTTGACCAGGAATACTCATTTCAGCTTGTTATTGTCCGCTTTAATTTACTACCAGAACCTGCTAAGTAATTTGAAGGCAAAGTCCTTCTGTCTTCTGTACTTAACAGAGTAGTTTGGGATATTTGCCTTCCAGTGCTTTAGCTTAGATAGAGTTAAACCAAGCTGACTACCTTGAAAAGACTTTTTTTTTTTTCTTCTTTCCTTCAAACAAAATTTAAAAGGTCATCAACAAATTTTGTCTTTAGGTACAGGAAAATTATTAAGCTTAACTAGGTATGGAAAAGCTGCAGAAGGGATGTGCAGTACTATTTCACATGTTGCAAAGCTCTTGTTGCAGGTTGATATAAAAGCAAACATGACTCGTTTCAGCAGCTTTAAGAAGATCCATTCACTCAACAATAGGAAAACAATGAGATTCTTTGCAAAGCAACAGAATTAGATGTGAAAAAAGCAGATTAGCAGCTGAACAAGTGTTGGTGCTTCAAGGCTATTATCATAGAGTCAGGGAAGCACTGCATTTTGCAGCAAATTAGTGACTTGGCTTGACCTAAAATCATTCCCATATTGAACATTACCGTGCCATAAACCTATCATAATTTTAAAAAGCAAAGCAATTCAAGAGCAGAAGGCAAATTGAGACTAATGCCATATTTTAAAATAACAAAACTGATTTTTCTTTTTCCAAAGTTTTAATTTTTCCAGAAATCACAGAAAGACTAACACTTGATGTCTAGTTATGTAGCACTATGAAGGGAAACAAGAACAACCAAAACAGATTTCAGCATTAAAAACCCTCTTTTAATCCATTGCAACTTCAATTTTTTCTTTTGTATTCATTCCTCTAATTAATGTCAGTACTCTCTGCAGTGTCTTGTTTGGGAACACTGGAAAAAGCTGTACCAACTTTAACAATAACCTTTCTTCTCTTCAACCTACTCCCCTACTAGTTTCATTTGCTTTTTCCTTCAAATAAAACAGTGCCTACACAATCTACCACTCATAACAGAATAAACACTGACTACCCTCCTTTTTCATGGCTCAAAAGCAGCAAGGGGAGACAAAGTTAATCTCCAGTTTTCTCTAACCTTATTTCTAACCAACTTCACATATCAGGTAGGTGAGTCTTTATTACTGTGCTAATAGACAGTCTACAAACATTATTTTTAGGGGTCATACTGCCAACAACTTGCTGCAAACCTTCAATAACAGACAAGACCTGGATAAGGGAATCACATTTCAGTGACATTACTAGTCCAAATGTAATTCTTTCTTGGACTGTGATGACAGGCATTCTCTGCTGAGCATGACCACTCAAGCTAGAACTGTTTCTGGTATACATGGAAACTTAAATGGTCATTAATTGCTCTCTCTCTTTTTTTTTTTTGAGATGTAGAAACGCTTTGTCCCCGTGATTTCTGCTCCAATATTTATCGCTGACAATCCACAGTCATTTGTTAGCTTACAGGAGACAGGAACTAAAACTAGGCTTAAATTAATAAAACCCTAGCCTTCAATATGGAGCATTTATTACTAGTTCATAAAATTGTACATCTGAGTCCATTTCGTAAGTATTCTTTGGAAAACTTTCATTAACAGAACTTACAAATGGCAGTAAGTCAGAGAAAGCACTGATTAAGGGATGATTTAGTTCTTCTAGTTCTTTCTCTGAAGCTACTCAAGCATGTTACTGGACTCTTTCCTCCATATCTATCAGTATATTTATTAAATAAGGATTTCCGTAGTGTTCACTTGCAGACAATATTTAGTTCAGTGTAGTCATGCCTTAACCTTCTCAGTCTGTAAAGCAAGCACATTTATTTTCAGATTGGCTTAATTTTAGGCAAGTGTTAAACACTATTTCTCTTTATAATATTGCCTTGGTAACTTTCTATTAATTTGGTTTTTTTTAAATTCAGAATAGAAGGGCAAATTCTCTAAGGAGGAGAAGAAAAGAAATGAAATAATTAAAAAAAAAAGTTTTCCTGAGATTCATTCCTTCTAACATGGAATTTGACTAGCAATTTTTAGCCTGCCATTGACTAGGAACATCCAACTAACATTTGTATGAAAAAGCAAACGCATCTGTTCTCAACTACTTACCAATGAATTTGCTGGCTTTAGTTAAATGTACGAGACCAGCTTTGCTTCGATTTTCATTCATTTTGTTGTCACTACTTGGATTTTAAATAAGGCTAGCATCCCATGTAAACTGCTTGTTGTTTTTTAACAGCAGTTTTCCCCAGAGTTTTAATGGGCTATTTGTTCTGTCTAATTGCCCAAGGAAGAAAAAGCTGTATTTCAAATATCAAAGTGGATATACGTATCTGAGGACGTTCTATTCCCAAGTGATCACATTTAATCTATTCACCAGTTTACTTACAAAGATATCAACACTACCCCCACCCCAAACTTCAACATTGTAAGCTGAAGAGTCTGCAATCTCTTCTCAGGCATCGCTATGACTGACATCCTTGAAACTACTTCTTTAAGAATTCCACTCAGCTCCTATGTCATTAGGAAGAATATGAAGAGTTATAAGAGTTTGGATAATAGCAAACAGGTATTTCTGCTGATATCTAGGGTAAGAACAACTCCACATGTACCTATCTCATCACACTCCACACAAAACCCAGTATTTATCGCATGAGAATTTTAAATTACTTGGCTTCAGTTAATTTCTTGTTTTATTCTTTAGTAATTAGATGAAGAAATTATGCAGCACAAGTACATCTTGCTCTCCACCCTACCACCTTACAATCTACAAGTCTCTGGAAGTCATGGGAAAAAGTTTTTATATATTAACTCTGTTAATATGAGTGTATTCAAGTACAGTGCGATGAAAACAGTAAGTTAAATTCAGCAGTATTTCTGTAGATGGCTTTCTTTTATGTGGAAGTATTGCTTTCCAGTGATGGCTGAGTCATACCTTAGAAGAATAATGGAAACACAAATCCTAGATACCCAAGTTCAATAATTAAAAGCATAAGCCTTCAATATGCCACCCTTTCTGAAAGGGAAACAAAAAAGTTAATTCCTCTTGTCTGGACAAAATGCATTCTGTATTTCTTAAGTCTGATTAATTACATCAGAAAGCTTGAGTGGAAAAGCTTCAAAAAATATTTTTTCCTTATCATATGCAAAACTTGAGCATTAAGTTAATCATCCTATTACTTAAGGCTACTTAGTAAAACTTGTATTGAACAAAAGAACTGTTACACTAAGAGATATCAGTAGGTGGATATTTCTGTGCATTTTTGCTGGTTCTTAATACTGTTCTAAAGTTTGGAAAAAGAAGTGCAAGCAGAATAAGCATTCTCAACATCTAGCCACGGATTGCTTGTAGCCCAACAAGGCCACTTATCTGTGATTGAATTTAGTTGAGGTATTGCAATTACAGATGATTTCAGTTATCATGTATGTCTAAGTGAGTCACAGTGAAGAAAAAATACAATAAAATAATAATTTAAAAAAAACCAGAAATCCTGGGTAGCACAGATACACGCTTTCTGAAGTTCTGAAAAACTTGAAAAATTCAGCTGAAGCACAAAACCAGAAATAATTTCAAATGCAACTGCAGTCTAGTTCTAGTAATGACAGATAGCTGTTTTCAGTATCTAAACTCCTGGAATTGCAGGACAAATCTTGTTATGACAAAGTTATACAGATCAGTAAATCAGGGGAAACAGCTAGCCAAATCTCTGCTGATGATTTATATGCCACAATCATCCTGTAAACTCACGTCTATGCAAAACTTAAATCGAATTGCCACAAAGTTGGGGGAAGGGGGAATACGTGGCTAGATTAACATCAAATTAGAAAACAGCTCACAACCAAATGGGTAGCTTTACTGAAAAACACAGTGAAGAAAGGAAATAATGCACCAAGTATCTTTATTCCTAGTTGGGTTTCCTTCCCCCTCAAAACAAAAGGGAGATCTACTGTCCTTAAATTCACCACAACTTAACATATTATTTTAACCCCTACATAACAGTACTATGAACACTTTTCTTTAAAGGTGGCTTGTGATTACAAGCAAGATGCTGACACCTCTGGACCTATTGCAAAGCCCATAATTTTCACTTAAGTCTTGGAACACGTTTTAAGCACATGCTCTACTGTAAACACCTGGAATGGTTTGGAAACATGGAAGAAAGAGTGGAACAGAAGAGTATTTATGCTGTATGGATGTATTGAATACTGCAAATACTAGTCCCAGACTGGACAGCAAAAGAAACAACGATCACCTTCTGGACTGCTCATGTACTTCAGAGGGACCTGTATCTTACAGAATTTTATGCTAAACCAGCCCCAAACTGTTCTATCATATTTTATATAAACAAACAGTAAGGAGGATAAACTTTCTGGCTGAAGACAGGATTTAATTTCACACATAGCACCTCAGGTTAGTACAATGTAAATGTAGCCTTCAAAGTCTATCATACCAGGCAAAGTAAGAATTAACCTTGACTTCTTAATAGTTACCAACAACTTCGTCATACTAAACAGTAGCTTCATAATACAGTACTACTGCTGTTCAGTGAAACAAGTCAAAAAGGTGATCCAGGTCAAGCATGTTATGAAGAGTTTTCCAGTGTTCAGATATATTCACATGTGTCCTTCAGTAGCCATTAAAAAAAGAAAAAGAAAAAAAAAAAGATACACACACAAACTCCATCTTTCCATTTTGATTAGGTCAAGTTCAGTTAATTCTTTGAGACAAAATACAACTATGCAACTGCTTTGGCACATTTCCTTTTAATAGATTTCACCACAGGGCAAAACAACATCATACTTTAAAATACTAGTGCTAAGCATATATGAGTTTGTGAATACCAGAGAAAACAATATGCTTAAATAAGTTGGAACAACTTTTCATTTGTTCACATTCAGTATCTTTCTTTCTTTGCCCCTGATTACACCAAAATATTGCTACTTTCATCAGTATCTGCAAGTTCATTTTCTTCCTCCTGAGTCCTTAGTCAGGTTTAGAGCAAGTCAGTCACTTGCATTATTATTAACAATTACTGTATCCAGCTGTGCACAATAATAAATATATTTTCATTCGGAAGTATACAGCAATATCTTTCATAAATTAGTTTTGCAGCTTTTTCCTCTAGTTACATACTTATGGATGTTTTCATACAATGCCTGGTTTCCTGTTTCACCACAACTTCCTATCTAACAAAGCTCCAGAGGACATAAATCATAATGTTATCCGTGACATAGTGTTAAGCCTAATGTCCTCTCTGTAGACTCAGGAAACAGTGGGGTAGTTTGATGCTACTCATATCCATAATAGCATACCGAGACATGCAAAAAATATATGCTGGTTTTATACATGTAGAAGTAAACACACACGCACACAACCAACCACCCTGTTTTTTAAGTAATTTTATATTCCTGGAAAGTTTGGAAAGTTCCATGGTCTGGAGTTTAAAAACTGTGGAAAACTTGATGATCAGGCATGAAAATTATGATAAAATATGGTATTTTACACAAACTTCCTAATTCATACTGTTCTTTATTTCTTTATGCTGTTCTGTGCTACAAAGGGCTCAGCTGCTTTGTAGGAACACTGATTTCACCTACACAAGGGAGTCTGGATCCAAGTTAAAGTTTAATGAAGAGAACTACCTAGCATCATGATCACGGTATTTCCATATCTAGGATTCACTGTCACCCTAATAACCAGCATTGGTTTAATTTTAGACTCTAAGTCACCTCTGCTTTTTAAGACTAACTTTCCTTCATGCACTCAAATTTGAGACCTTTTGAGAAGAGACTATCTAAGCACACACCAAGACCTTCATTTCACCCCTAGGCACTACGGAACATAAACCAAGCATCCATCATTAAGAGGAATTATGGAATTGTGCAACTGGGACAGACTAAAGATAAGCAAGTCTCAACAGATCTACTTCCGTTTTCAAGTTAGGCCTCAACAGTCTTGCTTCTACTCCCTGCCTAAATTATATATTCAAACAGATCAACAGCACTATGTAGTGGCAGAATTTGTAAAGGACTTAAAATAGAAAGAAAAAGGAACTGTATAAAGGAGATTCAGCTGACGACTATGAAACTGTCTACCTCTGTCACTTACAAAAGCTAGCAGAGAGTTTGGTACTGTCTCCACACAGCTTGTACTGCCAGCTGATTTCAACAGTGCAGACACATTCTTCTTACTCATGTGCCTATTTCCAAAACTTACTTCTTAGAAACGTGTAGAACTGGACTTCCATTATGTGCTGATAAAGGTCAAATCCAGAATTTCTTCAACAGAAATCAATGTTCTCTGTGTAGAGGATAAATGTATATGGATAAGACATGAACACACTCATGCCTCTTCAATACAAAGATGTTTTTGTTATCCATATGTATCTCCTCCCTTCAGAGATACCTCTCCAAAACCTATGTTCTGTGTACTACTGCAAGTAAGTGACATATATTTTAACTGTAATGACTTAGTGGTCTCCAAGTGTCAGAGACCATTTCTAGAAAGTTTTCATTGCAGTCTCAGCTTCATCTTCGATTATCTTGTTGACTTTTTAAATACCTAAAGAGGCAATACTGTCCCATACCATTAATTTGTTAATCATTTCTACTCTGGCTTTCAGGGGGAAAACAAACAAACAAACCAACCAACCAACAACAAAAAAAAAAACCCCAAACGTTTCTTCATCTAATTACATTATGCCCCTATTACATGCTAGAAAACAGCATTTCTTAAATACAGCAGTTTCTAGTAGGGCTTCAAAGTAAAGTTTCACAGCACAAAAATAGACCTGAAAACACAATTAGTATAAAGGCATTAGACTGTAAGGGTAAATTCATAAAACATTAGCCATTGAAGTCTACATTTAAGTCTAGAACACAGATTTTGGAGCTTCAGTGTAAAAAACTGAAGATCAAAATGATCTTCTGTCACTAGCAAGAGTTTGACATGACTAAGTAACAGACCACTTAAACTGATGATGAAATCACATTTAGCACATTTAATCATGTTTAGGTAATTTTATTATTTCATAGAAAGCATCTCTTTCCGAAATTATTTACTTCACTAAAATTTGCTACAATATTATTGCCTCTTGTTAGCAACCATCTGAATTTTTCTCAGAATTTTCTTATTTAAAGTATATTTACTTCACTCTGTTTTGCATTCTAGTACAAAATACTGTAAGAGCCTGGAAGCATTTGGTGCTTTTCAGCATGTTCATGAAGAGGCAGGTTCATTTAAAACTGTATTTCACAGAATTACTAGTGTACAGTGATGATGCCCATTTACATTTAATGTTTATTTCCAGAGCAACAAGTAAGAACATTAAATACAACTGAAAATCTGGCATTCAACAAAGCTAAGTGGAAATAATTAGCAAACACTCAACTCTGAATTGGTTTTCATCTGGAGAAAATAAAATGATAGGGCTGTAGCCCCTAACTCTTGTCAAATCTCCACAGATAAATTATGATCAAGGAACCAGCAGCTAACTTCCTAGACAGCAGAGCAAGCTGAGGTATTAGAAAGCTTAGAAGTTATTTTGTTTGCTTTTAAAAAGGCTACTAAAGTGGCTTCTGAACAGTCAGCCTTGCTCTGTGCTAAAATCAGCCTTTTGCACCCTTAGCTTCTTCCATTTCTGAAGAATTACCTTGTACCTAGCTGCCACAACTGCAGGGCTTGTTTCAGCCTGGGGCAGGAGTAGGGGCAATTGTGCCTTTCCCAGTATCAGGCAATACTTAAATTTCAGAAGCTGAGCGGTTTCATATGCAAGATAACGATTAAGATGTCTAACACTGTTTCTGAGTCCTGGTAACTTCAGCCACAACTGTTACCTTACATCATCATTGTCCTAGGTAAACTTAAGAAAAACCTGTATATATTAACATGCTGGTATGTAATCCACAGTTCATAATGGCAGAATTATTTTTACTTAATACTTGAAGTTAGATATAAAAGCTGCTTTGTAGGAGTTTTCAGCATATTTAATTGTGGTTGCTTAATGTAATCAGTTGCTCCATACCAAGGGATTACTCTGTTGTGCACTGAATTTGCAATTAACATTTCCATATAGCTGAGAGATCTGTTTTGGAAAATTACAGCACCTGAGAATTTTTTTTCCAGTGCAAATTATAAGTGCACGATACATAAGTATAAATCATCTGCTATACCTATTTCAAGTTAGTGATCCAATGAGTGACTACAATCATCAATGTTGGGGGTTTTTTTTCAACTTTCCCCTTTTTCCATGTCATTAAAATAATTTTATCCTATAGACATACATGCAAATACAAGGTAGCATTAGAAATTATTTAATCAGCAGGGGAGGAAAAGAAATTATTTCAAAAAAAATGAGCTAGCCCAAAAGTGCAACAAATCATTTAAGCAGACATCCTATGTTATCCAGTTTCTGTCAATGGTAATGGCTTATATTTCGAGTAGCCAATTGAGAAGGCAATCTTATTCAGCGTGACTTTAAACATCTCTGAAACTACTGCCTACAAAACAGATATTAATCACTACTCCAGAAATCACTTGGAGGACCCTGCAATAACTTGATGAGTTTGGTTATTCACTGCTTAAAACCATAAATCAAGCATCTATACCCAGCATCTGTTCTACAACATACTTTTTTTCCACAGAATTAACTGTCAAGATATACACTATTTTTCAGTAGCAAAATCCATCCTTGTTTCTTTCGATCTTATTCAATGGATAAGCAACCTTAATTTGGGGTGCAGTAGAACAGACATCACAAACCAATGTCACTCTTCAGAACACATACTTACATTCTTATCTGTAAAACTTGGTTTGAGTAAGAAAGTAGATTTTATTTTTCATCATGGGACTACTTAACAGTTCCAAAGAACTAGATATAGTCCAGAGGTGGTTTATATTCAGATCCTGAGCAGATAAGAAATACCTTTATTATTTTCAGGCATAATTGCCAATATTTTTATTGCTATGCAAATTAATATTGTAAAGAAAAAACATCTGGTCAATATGGTTTAGGGATTCACCTAGTGTAGCAATTCTCATTTTCATGTATTAGACACATGCAGTTCACTCTTTCTCCCTTTTTAAAAATCAGTGCACAGCACCAAGTGGAACAGTACTTGATGGCAACACTGATGTACTTGAGGGTAAACACAGAATTGATACCATTTCTCTTCATGTAATATGGAATTCCCTCACTGATCAATGCATTATGTAACACAGATGAGTTTATCCACTTGATATGTGCCATTATGCCTTTGTATTTCAGGATATTTTTTGTCATGTATGGCTGACTAGTTAAAGCATCCACCCTGGTCAAACATACAGGACTAATCTCCCAGCAATTCTTTCTTTCTATGACCTCATCATTTTTTGAGACAGCAACCAGTACAAAGTGATTTTTTCCTATGCGTGCCAACTGCAATTTGGCAAACAAACTACATACTGTATAGCCAGAAAGCAAGTCTGTATGGAAGCCAGCAGCCACACCACTGATTTTTGGCTGCAACATTGGGAAACAGTAGAACAACTTACTTAAAATTAAACATTCCCCAAGTCACTAAACTCAAAATACGTATTTCTGAACATGGAAGTCATGACTGGTGGAAAGGTTCAAATAACTGATATTTCAAAATAAGCAATCTACTCAACAGTTGCTAAAGGCAGTAATCGAGAAGACGCATACTATCTTTTTTAAATTCCCTTTTTAACCAAATTTCACAAAGACATCTCAGAAGACAGCTTCTACAACATCTTTGAAGACAATCAGCAAGATAGAGAAGACATCCATGGTAAATTCTCTACTGAAAGGAAAAAGCAACAGCATAAACTTATCCTTTATACACCAGGGAACCTGTATGGGACAGCTGTAAGCGCCTCATCTGCTGGAATAATTTCAGAATTTATACCTTACATATGAGAACCTGAGCAAGACAGTTAAGGAAGTCAGGCTTCATGAACTCTGCTGCTCATAAGATTAATTATCCTTTTACAGCCGCAGTTTGTTTTTATTTTTATGATCTTTCATAACTCCCAAAGCATGAATTATTTGAATCTGAACTTACTTATATTTGAATAACTGTAATCCAAGCTTGGAGAAATCAAGGCAAGTTTCGCAATATTATCTAAGCATCATACCAACAACTTGGAACATTACAAAACAAAATAAGAACTTTGCATGTGTGTAAATTGTGTTTACATAATGCAGCTTGGTTTTCACAAACATGTTTTGTTGGAAGCTTTCTGCCCACTCATATTCCATTCAGGCTTAAATACCTTAAAAGAAGGCAATTTTTTTGGAAAAGGCTAAGATCCTCTCAGATACGGGGAATGGAAGATACAAGGCTCAAAGTAGAAAACAAACCCCCTCATCTAGTGATCCAGATCTACCCTATTAACAGGCAGGAAATCACATTGCTACCATAAATGCCTGAATTATTTACTTGATGCATTTATTTGTAATATAAATGATATTGTGCCTGTTAAGTACTCGGCATTCGAGTATCTCATAATCTTGTTGTACTTACATGGAGTAAGTATCCATTATTGCTTGGAACACTCATTTAGCCTGCTCAACTGACTGCTTAATGAGGTCTGGAAAGTAAAAGTCTTATCTGCAAAAAGCCAATGTAGAAAGAAGCATGCATGCACTCTTTTTTTCCAAAGCAAAGAAAAGTATTTGTTCAGTCTTAACGTGAAAAGGAATTAGATTAAGGAGAACATTCAGAAAAACAGAAAATAAATAAGATATTAAATACATATATATAGTATTTTCTAAAAATGAAAGCATTGCTCTTTTCCATTTGTTGAATATTGTATTGTTAAAATTTTGTTTTTATAAATACCATCAAGCTTTCAAAATTTCTCCTAGAAGCTATGCATTCTCCCTCACCCCCACCAAATGAGTTCTTTAGGAATTCCATGCAGCAACAGGTCTAGTGCAGCTCCTCTTAAGAGCTTTTTTGGAGTGTTTATAATGAGTCGGACCGGTCTGTGTTTCAGCTCCAGAAATAGAGCGGGACATCATTAGCTGCATTCACTCAGGTTTTAATTGACATACTAGTCAACACTAAGTGTTTAAAGGATACTGTCAGTAAATGCTGGCTGCTGCCTACCTTACACTCACTACTCATTTGTATCTACATGCAAGACTTGCAAAGCAAACCTGTTATTGTTAATCATTGCTATACCGCTGCTGCCAATGCAAGTTAAAACAATATCCTTCACTTTATAGATGCACAAATTGGATCAGATAGAAATCTGAAATTGCCATTGAGATCATACAGACTGTTTCTTATCATGTATCTGCAGCAAACACTTATGTCTCTGTGAGCAAGAGGCCCTCAGCCACAAGTATCTGCTATCTAAAACATTTCAAACTGAAGCGTAGAATCTACATGGCAAAAAAAAAAAAGCGTTGAGTGCAGAAACCCAGTTATTTTTTTAAGAACCATTCCATGAACTTATACTTGTCTGTCAACTGGAAAACACTGTTTTAAGTAGAATATTTTTATAAAAGTAATTTCAATACTTTAAATTTATGCCTAATGACATGCTTATTTTGCTGCTTAAGACCTACATCTTGATTTAATCTATATTTTATCTAGATTTACCTTTTTTTAATTAAAAAAACCCAAACAACACAAAAGCCCCATCTTCACTGATCCTGCAGCAAACAGAGCACTTAACTGTTTCTTGTCAGATGTCATTACCCAAAGATCTAGTATATAGCAATTGTTACATTTGTAGAAAGATTACTGGCACTACTGAAAGCTTCCTTTTAGTTCCTGTACTTGCACAAGGAGAAACTAAATAATTGGTCAATTATTCTGATGGGGAAAAAAAATTGTCATTCTAGCAAGTGAAACAGATTTGCTTGTACCTGCTTTCTTAAGTGTGCAATTTTGGGCGTCTCCCACAGCTGACAAATTAACATTTTATTTTGAGTAGTGTCATGATGAAGCATTCCCCCAAAAAGGAAGTATGACAACAAGCTGTTTCCTGTTTTCTGCAAACTGTGTGGTCACATTATTCATAAAGTAACTAACAACAGCTTAAGTTTGTCTACTGAGAAAGCATTTGTTTTCACATACTGATATACTCAATCAGAAGTAAAAATACAAAAACCCTAGCAAAAACCTCAGGAAAACTGTTACATAAAATCCATATGCTTTCATTTTCTATAAATAATTGTTCTTTATTGTTCACATAGGTCTATCCTGTGCTTATGACACTTGTCATTCAAGGTTTGTTGTTGTTTTTTTTCCAAGACCTCATTTGTCTCCCCTTACAGTGATGTTCTTACTAGTATGACACTAGTTGAATGCATTTGGTGTGCCAATTATATGAAGTCTACACATTGCTGTTGCCATTTCATGACAGAACTGGTGTCATTAAAGACAGAATACAGTGAATTTCTTGATTAATTGTAATTGGGGAATGCTAGGAGCAGCCAAAAACTGGAGAGGCTCTAAGCTAATAAAACTGAACCGCTGCCAGGCGTTAGCTAGGTATATAAGGTTTTTCAAAGCAAAGGGGTGGGTGGGAAGCACACATATTCCTAGCATTCCTAAGTCTTTAAAGATTACATTTTCCCATTCTCCTGTTACTCCTTCCCTCATCTTTCGCCACTGTTCAGAAAGCTATACAGCTGCTGTGAACTAGGCACATGGTAGAACAAACAGATCTAAAGGGTGGAGCAGTGCTGCCCCATGGTGAGTCAGCACGCAACTATTTCTGAAGTGAAATAAGCTTTTACTTCACACTTTAGAAATCTAAATAGCCCTTGGAAGAAACAGGTCAGTACATCTTAGACAAGTGTAAATTCTGATATAAAACCACCTCTGAAACAAGATACCAATACAATGGTAAAATATTTCTTATTATCTCTTATGACTCAGGCCAAGTTAGTTTATTCATAGCTTTTGGCCATGTACTACACAGAAAAAATAAGCACTAGAACATTTACTAGAACAGTCAATGTTGCAGTAGTATGTTAAGATCAAGAAGCACAAAATTTTTTTCTTAGAAGTGTCTGCCCTAATAAACAGCTTATAATTCCAAGATAACCTGAGGATACAGCAACAATGGTCTATTCACTAGTTAATTAAGAGACTCCTACATGAACTAGCCATTTATCAATATAATTAATAATTCTAACCTTCTATTACTGTTTCAGGTTGCTCCAATTTGTACAAAGCAAGTATTTTAGTACTATGAGTTGCTGAATGGGAAGTTCAGTCAAGTTTTAGGTATAGACAAGCAGAAATAATATCCTATGCATCTGAATACCACTTGCAGTCATCAGTAAAAGATTAATTAATAAAAGAATTAATGAAAACCATGATTTTATTGTTCCCAGTACCTTCATGTGCAATAAAAAAGTCACTAGTTAACAGATTTCTGCATAAATGACAGCAATCATGCCAACCAAGAGTTTTGACACATTTTAAGTTCATTTAAAATGCAGAAATGCAAACATCAATCTAGAAATTCCCCCCTCCAATCCACTGGACTTCAAAATTTAGGTTGGATGGAGAGGGGGAGGGAATGGAATTATTAATTTTAATTAATTTCAACCAATTCTCTTTGTTAAGTAAACCACACGGCCTTTCAACTCCAAAAAACCCAAGTTTTTACCACTTTTCTAATTTCCTACTGTATATTGTTAAAATTGCAGCAATTTCAAACTTCTGAGATTAACAGATCCCAGATCAAAAGGCAATACACTTTTTGAAATGGACTTCCCCCCCCCCCTTTTTTTTTTTTAAACACCACCCCTGTCTAAGGCTTCTTGTATGTATGCTATTTTGCCTTCAGCCAGCAGCTGAGGAAACTTGAGGGTTTTTGGAACATAAGCTCTGCCAGTAAAGGAGGACTGCTCTGTGACCTTACATTTATGAAACTCTTTTCCTTCCTGCTTTAGAAGTACATTAGAAATTTTTCCTTTGAACTGACTGTGCATTCTGAAAGTACATCTGTAATTTTAACTTCTGTCCCTTTGGACTGCTAGTTTTAATTCCTCCACAATGTGAATAGCACAATATATGTCTAGGTATAAACTATTTCACTGATAGAAAAAAGCGCCAAAAATAAAGCCAAGATTGTAAAAAACGTGAGGTAATGTGATTAAGTGCTCTACTGCATAGAATGTATAGTTCCTGCTACAAAGCAAATGTTCTGGCAGGGATTCTTTAAGCCAATAATGACCCATTAACTTTTTTTTTTTTCCTGGCCATCTGGAAGTCACTGCACATTGGTAGAAAGCATCAAGGAGGTGGAACGAATACTTGTGAGATCTTAATTTGCACTTTTAAACTAAAGGCCATCATTCTTTAGAACTCTCAAATTCATTAACAAAATCTGCAGAGCTACAAAAGTAAGCTGACACATAGACAAAGTATTGCAAATTCAATATCTAAATATTGACATTTATAAATATTTTATTAAAAATGCATTTACTTATTAATATTAAATATAAAAATTAATTCTAATACAGCTTGGGCATCTGATTAAGAGGTACATTAGACAGTATATTGCAGTATGTAATTTGGATTCATCTAACATGGATAAAAGCACTAGCTATGCTACTCACAAGACGTAATGAACTCAGCACCTCCACTAATTTTCTTTCTGCAATCTATGAACAGTTACTGTCATAGAAGTAACATTCCTGAGGTTATGACTTATTTTGCCAAAAGGTGTACAACATAATGAAGCAGATTCAGAACAGCTGACATCTGTAACGTGATAGTTACTTCCCAACAACTGCCGTTACGTTGGAATCATACCTTAACTTCCAAAAAGGATGACATACAAGCACAATATAGTGTTTATGTAGACATTTCTACAGGGAAAAAAAAAAAATTCTGAAGATGCTATGTATGCTAGCTGCCTGGACCACTTCTTTTCTTCAAAATGGTTCTACAATCAAACAGGGTTTATGTTTTTAATAATTAATGTACATGTTTTAGAACCAGACGTTTCATTTCAAGATAATTTTGCATATCTTTTTAAACCATCTTTTTATGCAAAATAGACAAAAAAACCTGCCAACATAGGAACATATTTTAGGCAACCGTTAATGCTCTTAATATATTTCATTTTAGAGAATCAAACTTCTCTATTCCTTTGTTCAGCTGTCTGAACAGGATACTTGATTTTAAAAAAGCAGCTCTAAAATTCTCCTCTTCATGTCATTAAAACCAGATTAGCATAATCTTGGCTGCTGTGCATCACTTTAACACCTCATTAGCTTCAGTTCTAAATAAGAATATATAAGCCCAGGAACTAATGTTAAGTTACTATATTCTACTAGTTCCAATAGTTATTCCATTATGTTTCCCACAGTTAATTAGTAAATACAATACGCAGAAACTGACAGCAAAAGGCATTGAATTCTGCATTTGAACTACAGATGTGAAACTAAACAGAGAAAATCATGAATTATCAATGAACAAGATTATATACATTCTGCTTTATTGCATTAGAGGGGGAAGATAAGTGTGGCAATACCAAACTGTTTGTAGACTGCAGAAGGGCAAAGCTCAGGAAGTGCTCTGCTAAGTACTAACCCTCTTGGTGCCAGTGTTTAATCAGTGGTGCTGACAGCTCGTCAACAGAAGTCTGAACTGGGAAAAGCAGTAGTCAAAGCACAGCACTACAAACAGTATCTAGAATAGCAGGGGATATGTGAACTAGCAATGACATGCTTTGGAGAAGATGGCATCAGTTTCCAAAAAAGCTTTCCCATCTTAAGAATGAAGCATCTGGTACCTGCCACCCCTGCAGTAAGAGCATTCATCTTGGCACTGGAAGGCCAGTTCCGGCATTCTGCTCAACTGAACTGAACTTGGCATTTTCATCTCCCAGATAGTGCTCTGGACTAGAATTTTTTAAAATTTAATTTTAGACATGCCAATCACTTCTGATTTTCTTGTTTCCATGAAAAGATTATTAGCTTAATATAACCCATCTGCCAGGGCAGCCACATTGTAAAAGCCCAAGGTTCAGGTAATTGGTCAGGAACAAGCAAAGATTGTTTCATCTATCTCAGTCAAGTGTACAGCTGCTTAGTCACTGAGTAGTCTTGATCTGCTAATCTGAGATGATAACAAACTTATTATGCTAGCTTATTTTAAATATAAAAACATTTATACAGAAATAAGTGTTGGACATACTTGAGCGATCACTTGCCTTTCAAAGCTGGTATTAAATTTAAGGAACTCTAACAAGCTGCTGACAAGCATCTCCTTCTCTATTTTATACATTATACTGAAAGATGAAAAGATACTAGGCAGGACATATACAAATAACTGACAGGAAAGTTTTTCCCAAACTACTGTTATAGGGTGAAATTAATTTCACAGTGTCTATAAAGTAGTTAATTAATATTCATACTATATATCCCTTTATTTACAAATGTGAGTCTACCGTGTACTTTTCCCACCTAAAAAAACCTGCAAAAACATCCAAAGACTTTCAAAATTGCTATAAAAATTATGTAGTTCTAGTTTGGGATATCACAGTGTTTATCCAGTAACTTGCCCTTAACTGCTGCGCTGTATGGAAATTAAATTAATAAACATTTGAAAGCTTAATTACTAATCAACCAATGATACAACATTGTAAATTTCCGGGCTTACTGTGTATTACACTTCAGAATGACTGCATTATGAAGCTGTGGGTTTCTTCTACTCCTTTATAAGCTTAAGCTTACTACAGTGAACACTGAAAACATTACTTACTGGAATATGAACCTAGAATGTGAAAAATAAGATCCAGTAAGTTGGTATTTGTTCACATAAGGAACATGACAGCTAGCCAGTGAAGTTTTCACTGATATGCAGCAGAATTATCTGCCACAGCCCTGACTCATAAGCAGCTTGCTGGCTGTATTTAGCAGCAGAGGAATGTTTAGTTGATTAGCTCTCCTGTAACAATAAATAAGATATTTTTTTAAGCCTGTGGAAAGTACTGTTGAGGATTTCAGGCAGTGTGATATAATCGATGTAAAGCCTGAGACTCCCAATTAACCAAAGCGCCTATTAGGAAACTTAAAATAACATGCCAGTTGTTAAAAACTAGGAGTTGTTCGCAATTACATCATCTCCCTTATCTAAACATTATTATGGTTAAAATATTTTTAACTTTAGTCTATACAACCACAAAAAAGTGACTATATAATTATATTAAGTGATTCAGTGACTCATCTCAAATGACTGGTCTCACAAAAACCACACAGAAGAACTGGGGTACTGTGCTCTGAACCCTAGTTTTACTGAATTGTTTTTCTGTCATAAAGCAAATCTGTGTAACAAGACTTAAAAAAAAAAAAATGCACTAGAAGACATACTCCAAAGGAAACATTGTAAAAGCTCCTACAGCATACTCCGATACAATGTTTGCTTGTTTAGGTGTGCCTCAATACTAAGGAGAACCACGAGAACTCAGACTAATCAGTTCAGAGTCTAAGCAACATGATGTCATTGCTATTGATAATATGCTGACTACTGTTTTTTTCAGTAAGACAAAGGTAACATTGGATACTGCGGTGCATCAAGATGTTTATTCTGCCTTAGCCTGTTTGAGCACGTTCACAGCCAGCACTTGTTGAACCAGCTTCCAAACAGAAATAAGTATAGTTTTCTAATTTTAGAAAAAAAAAAACCAAAGCCAAGAAACATTGTGCTTTATACAATCCAGAGAAGCCATGATGTTCTAATATCCACTAATGCAGAATATCAAGAAAGCTATTCCTAAAGAATAAACAACTTCAGCAGACTTTAAATATATGCACTGTCAGACCTACTCATGTCTGCCTAGATGTCATTCAAGGCCTAACAAGAAAACATCACCATTAAATTATACCCTTAAGAGAGATTAGAGAATGAGCAATAGTTTTTCCTTTTTCTTCTGAAAAAAAGACTGTTTCATAGTACTTTCAGACAACCACACCTTCCCTTGATTGCAATGATGTTAGAGTCAGACTGTTTAAGGACAGAATTTGAACTAAGTTAACTCTTATTATTTTTCCTACACTTATAAATTAACTCAGGGTTTTGGCTCAGTGTACTATTACCAGTCTCTCAATAAGCTTTAAATAGATTCCTAACCATAGATACTGTCTTGGGACAGGCATTTGTTTATTAGAGAGAGAGGAAAAGAAAGAGCTTTGTTAAAGTGCAGATTTACTTCAGAGAAGTAATTTCAAAAGTCAATTTAACTGGCTAACCAGGACTAGTAAAATTATACTAAAATTAAATCAGTAGAGCACAAAGTATAAAAAGAGAAATTTGAGTCATACTAAGACTCTAATGCTTTATGAGTTATTAAAAGCTTTTAAGAAAATTAAGTGGTTTACAGCTACATTAGGTTCATTAAAGAAGGATAAAGAAAATAACTAACAAAGCCACAAATGCCATTTAGAACTCACAGGATGACCTACAAACATAAGTTTATTTAAAACTCTATGCAAAAAGAACCAGAAATAAACAAAACCATTTATCACTATATAAACTGATTTGTCTAAAAAGAATTAAATCCAGAAAAGCTCTTCTGTTGTCATGAAACTAGAAGTACTGTATCTTGATACTTCCCATATAAGTGAGTCAAAGCACATCCCCTTCTATAATTACATAGTACAAGCCAATACTACTACAAAAATATACCCCCCATCACTTCCTGGGTCACTTTTTTAGGCACCTTCAGCCATGAACAGAGACTGCACAAACAAGACATGTATGCAGCTTAAAAATAAAAAGCAGTAAGTTAGAAGTTAACACTCATAAAACATAGCTTGGATTGAACAAGTCATTTCATTAAGAACAGTACACTCACCAGGCTAAGAAAACACCCAAAGAATCCTTTCTAGCCAAACAAGCAAAAGCCTGGGAGATAAAAATTAGCTTTCACTGGCTGGAGCAATACAGCCTTACTATTGTTACAGGGCTATCTTTCATTAAGTCCCTAACGTTTTCAGTTAGAATTTCATGTGTTTTGATGTCAGTATTTTCCCTTTTCAAGCCTTAAACCACCAAAAGGCCTACCTCAGCCTGTAATTTTGCTTCTTCACCTCACATGGCTCTGTTTTACAGGCCTTCTCATAGCTGTTCCTCAAAATTTAGCAATTTCCTCAGCAGCTGGAGCCAAGATGACGCAGCTGGAACAGATCAGGGCAGGGAGTTGGATTCCTGAAAGCAACAGCTGAAGGGTGAAGGGGTTTTACATTGCCCTCTTACCTATCTTCCATCTTGTACCAATGCAGGTATTTCTGAGACTGCATGATAGGCAGGATCAATGAACTGAACTAAGTTAAAACCAACTGTTCTTAAATAAGGTAAATTTTAACCCAGATCACTTTTGCAATCCACTGAAGAACAGTCACATGAATGTTTGGCATACACAAAGGGAGCACCAGGAGATGGGAAAGGGTAACAGGCAGGAACCGAAAAAAAATTCTTTTTATGGCACTGCTGACTTTTTGAAGTGAAACCAAAGTTCAGATAAAATTTGAAGCAACTGCCAACTAATAACTTTCCATTAGTATAACTATAAGAACTATACATAGAAAAGGCAAAGTAAGCAAGCACTTCACAGCAAAGACTTCAGAACTAACTGAACTATTACCTACACATAAGCAGTCACCTACCCATATATACTTCTAATGCCCTCAGGTTGCTAAAACTATTTCCTTAATAAGGGGATGGGAGGCTCAAAAGTCCTTGGAGGATTTAAAGAGACAAATTTCCCCAAGACATAAGCATGATTTAGACCACAGAACACCAAATTCCAGCAAAGACACAAATTCCAGCAGAGACAGTGGCCATGGAGCTCCATGCCAGTTCCACTCCTTCCTTAGGCTGCAGTGAAACTATCCTCCGTGAAGTCTGGAATGACCTTCTAGCCAAACTGGGAAACTCTGACCTTTCTTGTGCCATTAGACACCTTTAGCAGCTGACTACATAGCTACCTCACTGCACTCTTAGCTTCCTGTTACTGCTCCTGATTCTCTTTCAAACACTCTGTTGGATAGTCTCACCTCTCTCCAGCTGTCTATGCAGTCTCTGGACTTTAACTCTTTCCTCCTGCTGTCTTCTCCCTGGCTAATTTCATCCACAGATTTCTGTACCATTTCTATTCTGAAATTGTAAGATTGTCAGAAAAATAATTTTTTAAAAAACTGGATAGTAATTATTCCTATAAACTGAACCTATATTCTTCTACACAAGAAACCTGCAGTTCTTGCACTGTCCTTATCACTGTAGCATTGTGTCACCTTCCTATAATGCATTAAGCAATGGAACAAGCATCTGTCACATGCTTGTGCTCATGTTCCTCTAGAGGTATATGTCGGAGAGTGTTTTGTTTTGGTAGCTTTGTATTCATACTCCCATCACTGAGGATTCACCAGAGAACACAATGCCAAATGGTTCTGACCCAGAAATAGGCAATAATATACACTGATCTGGCTGACAAGCTTAACTTGCCCCCAGCCTATAGACCTTCCTCTTTTTGCACAATTTCAATTGATCTTAAAACACATGGCTGTGAATTGTTGCAGCCTGAAAGCAGACAGTATTCTTCCCTAAGTCAATGTGGTAGACAGGAAAGGATAAAAATCTTGCCAATTGTCACAGTATAAACTGTCACATCTCATGAATCAGAGCACTTTTAGTGGAGAGTTAAAGGTGAGAGTAATGAGGATTTGGTATTATATTACTGTTAGTCTGGTAATCTCTCATGGCCCTGTTTGTCCCCTATTCCTTATGTCAGAGCTAGGGATACTACAGACAAATGAATTAGCTCGGTAGACTAATCTGGCAGAAAACTATGTATTTTTTTAATGTATTAATTTTGTATCACATAAGGTTGCTGAACAAATACTTTGCATGTGGATAAAGAGAGGGAAATAAATACCACTCACTACCCTAAGAGTCACTTCCTCTTAAACTAAATGAAGTCTAATGTGTGTTCTCATCATGTGAAAAATCACATTCTCTTGGGCTAAGCCTCAAACCCACCTTCAGCTATTTGTCTGACTAAAAACATACAATTGTGCATGTGCAGGATAAGATCAGAGTTAATCTTGCTTCTCACTGGTGTTATTATTATTTTACCACACTCCATCTTCATTCATTTATAAAGAGGACTAAGTAGACAAGCAAAAAATTTAGATTACGTGTTCCAGAAATTTGCTTTTCACAAGTAAGTTCATTGTAAGTAATATTTAAGGAATTAACAGACACAAAAGAAAGAATAATTCAGAACAAACCAAAAATGTAGAACAAGAGAAGATACTTTATTTCTGTAAGTCTCACACAACACCATCTTGCTAGAACTGTGCAAGATGACAAGGAAGCACATTAGACTTCAGAGCTAGGTTTTTCCATCAGAAAAGCTAGACATACAGTTTATTTCAGTGGTAGTTATTAAAGATTCTTACAAGTGAAACACAAATATTAAGTGAACCAAAACCAATATAAGGAGTACACCAAATACCTTCCTGCTCATGGTAATTTTTCTTCTCATTCCTCAAAGTTGCAATACCTGCTTTTCAAGATATTTAACTAAGTAAATCCTTTAAATACCATGAAGAAATTATATAATAAAACAGGTATTAGTTTACCTACTAAACAATTGCATCATATAACTAGCTTACCTCCCTTTAAAGAAGCTGTTTAAATAATCCCACATTTTACATTAATTTACATTAATCATGTAAAAGGACACACCTTTAAAATGTGTCCCACCATTCTCCCCCAAAATGGTCTTTAGTGGAGTTAGCATAGCTATGAAAAAAGCCTTGATGCAGACCTGGTGACGGTAATCCCTTCATACAGTGTATATACCACCAATAAACAATATGTGCTACACCCAAGGACAAGAACAGTTAAAAAAAAAAAAGAAACAACTCTTTCTAGCAAGGGAAAGTATTATTAATATGCTGGACAGGCAATTACTATGGGTGAAAATTCCATGATTTTTACTTAATTCTTCTACTGCACAACTTGAACAAAGATTTCTTAACATGATCTTTAGCTTTAAACAGGCCAATTTTTGTTCATCTACCTGGAAGCTCTTCATTAGCATCTACTAATGCCTTAAATGTGTATATTTCCATCAAAATGAACTTCTTAATTCAACCCAGAAACCTACTCGTTGGAGTATGGGCTATGGCAAGATACATTTAAAACTATTCCACTGATTAATCTCCTGTACTGTAGAATTCCTATTTACTAAGCTTTCATATCACTTAGAGAAATTATAAACACTATTTGCTTATGATACAGCTTTCTTTGTAGACAAAATAAACAAAGTCGGAAAGTTACCATGTAGCCCAGCCTGACCATTAAATAACCAGTTCAGTTCTGTCCTGTTCTGACCAGCCCTGGATTAATTACAAGCCATGTGCGAGGGATTTGCTAGAGAATGGCTGCAGTAGGGTATTTAGTTTTTGTGAAAAGCTGTGAAGATGTAGAAAAGCAAGACAAATAGAAAGGTCTCTAGTGGTGAATATGGTCACAGGAACCCACGCAGTAAATAAAAGGAGTAGTAAATTAAAGGAGTTTATATTGAACTGTTTAGTTATGTTTGAGAAGTAAATTGTGCTGTGAGATAGGAACATCAAAAAGCATTTTCTAAACATTTTGGGGAACATGCCACAGCATGATAAGCTGTGCAACTCGGCCATCGGTCTGTAGGGAGCTATGCAGAAGAGACAACAGAATCCCCCCTTACCCTTAGAGGGGAAAACAATGCCACATTCTGAAGAAACATATTTTCTGCGGCCTTCTGCTGAACTACAGGTAATGATAGAACATGCTCTCTGAATTACACTGTCAGATACAGAGAGTACATAGGTGCTTGGTGTATAAAATACTACAGATGATAGAAAAAGTGTAAAAATTTAGTAGCTTTTACTAAGACTTTGAATACTCTATTTAAATCCACAACAACTATTGGGATTTGACTCTAAATCAAAAAGATGTGCTATATTGTTAAAAATGGCAAGGTAGCACATATAAGTAATATTAAATGTATGTTTGAAAACTGAGACATAGTATTTAGTGGCAATACTACATCTTTTCTCTCTCTGTATAGATCGTCTCCAGTTCTTCCAGGCTGGGAAGAAAACTCAGTATAACAACGTAACTGTCTTTTATTCACATAGCGTAGTTGTGTCCTGGAACATAAAATGTGAAAAAATGGAAGTACTAACCCAAGAAGTTCTGTATGCTACTATTAGCATCATTATATGGAAAAAAAAAAAAAAAAAAGGCAGTATGCATTTTGCTTGCCAGCAATATTGAGAAGTTACCGCTAGATGCAAAGTTTAGATAACAGTTGCACTAATAACCACATCTTGTACCAGGTAAGACTACAGATTGGTATTTTAAAAGCAAAGGGGGGAAAAAGAAAATCAATTATTAACTAATTACCATGTATATTAGCTGCTTCATGTATTACCTGTTTGTTTTGTTTTGTTTTTCCTGTGGGAAAAGCCCAAAATCAAGTAAAGGGATTTCTTCCTACTTATTTTTTTACATCATCCCCTGATGTAATCCTGTGCAATTTTTTCATACATGTGTTGTTTCTAGAAAACATGAATGGGGCATGAATGCTCTTTTCTTACTGTTCTGTTAAAACCTGAAAGTAAAAAATCATTTGGAGAAGATAAACCTAGTTGTGATCTAGCATTTTAGACTATGTGGTCAAAACACAGAAAATGGTGAAAACAGAATTCACCTAAATTAGTTAATTACTTCAAAGACGGAAAATGCTTGTAACAAAAAAGTAACACATTGGAAAATATAAACCTAAAAAGCATATTGATGTTTTGATTCCTAAGTATTAGAGGAGACTGGCCTGGAGTAAATTAAAATCACTAAAGATTTGTTCAGATTAAAACCATAATTCAGTTTATTTATGGATTTATATAAGTCACTTTAATGAAGAAAGTGCCTTGACACAAGTAGACCCCCGTATTTTAATGTATCATTTAATAATTATATACCTCATCTAGCACCAGTGCTTTAGGTTTTAAATTAGAGCTAGACATAGTAAGTAAAGTTGAACTATAGGTCTGCTGTGACAACAGAGATAATTACCTCACTAACATATGCAACATGAACACTTATTTTAAACAATAGGTGGATAGCTGTCAGCTTCCTCTTCCTATAAATAAGTACAACAATGTGTAAGTTGACTTAAAATTGAAAAGTTTATAGCCTAATAAGTGAACTGTTGTGCAGCCACCTCATTACTGGTTAAAACCAAAATGTAGCTGTAGCCATAGAAAATTAACCTTGCTGAAGCTGTAATCCTTATCCATCTATAGAAATGTTCAGAATTAGCTGTGCTTTTAATTATCATTTGTGATACTGTTCATGATTGTAACGTGAAATGTCACTTTGTTTTAATGGTTAATATAGAATGTTTTAATGTACCTTCAAATCACTAACAAATTTTGTATAAATATGATAGTAACTTCTTGTGACTTAATTTACAGAAACACTACAGAATGCACAATTTTTGCCTCTAACAGACCAGGAAATTACTGCTTTAGATTAAACAAAGCTTTAGCAAACAAGTATTTCTTGGCATTATCTTATCAGTGAGTGGATTTTCTCTGGATTTAGGTTTGCGAATAAATCATATTTATTAAGTAGTCAAAGAGAGTATTTTTTAGAAAATGAGGTTATTTTGTCAATGGGGAGTATCTATTCACATGCAAATAATGCCCTTCATTGATTTTCATTGCTTAGTAGTTAATACTTCTAATCCTATTTTCCTACCTGTTAAGATAAACTATATACCCTGTGATTTTCTTCTTATTATTTACCACATTCTCATGCACTGCAAAAAATCTTAGACTGACTTCCTTCTGAAGAGAAATTTTGGGATTTTTAAAATTCCTAAATGTAAATAGATTCCAACTAAAACTGCAAAAAGGGAAGAGAGGCAGGAAAGTAAAAACTGGCTGAGGTGATGATACTGATTGGGAAGAGAGACAAAACAATTTGAAGGAAGTTTACAGCTCAACAGGAGTAATGGAAGGATTGTGGTATGTTTTCTGTGTAGAGCGGTTGTGCTAATGATACAGAATTTTTGGATGAAAAGCTGGGGAATGTACTACTGGGTGACTTAGCAGCATGCTTCCTGTTTGTGGTTAAGTTAAATACTGTTTTCTCTCATGGTAGTATACAGAACAATTCCTTTTTTTTTTTTCTTTCCCCCAGTGCAGTTAGAACAAAGACTTCAACGTTATTAACTTTCTTCTTCAATACTAGAAACCCGAAGAATAGAACATTTCTCAAGGACTTAAATCTGAATAGTTGGTTTGGTGACCAGTTGACTACTGCTGTTTTAGAACTGCTACTATTAAGCAGAAGCCTATGCCTTCTCAGCTAAATGGAAATTCTATCACTGAATTTATAAAATCTCATAAACCCAGAACCCTTTTCTTTTTCAGATATACTTGGAGTGTGCGTCTTCTGGAACCTTGCATGATTGTATTTTTTACATGTTTAGAGGGAGGGTGCTAGAGCAATAAGTTCTTATACTGCTGTGTCAGCCAGTCTTCTTCAAAAGCCTATTATTTCATTCAAATTCAGATATAAAATAGTACATGTTTTGGGGAAGCTCAAAATATCACATGCCTATCAGTCTATGATCATTTTGCTGTAAGATTTTTTTTTACAGATGCACATATGCAGTTTTCTGTCACTGTTAGCTGTTGCGGTTATGTGACTGAATGCGACTCTGATTACACATGAAACCACAAGGTGAAATGTTAGCATCTACATAGAAGTGGCCTGTTGTAGTTACATGTTTTCCATGTTGTGAAGTGATTTTTGTAAAATGCATAGCTTTAAAATACATTTTCTTCAAAGATGAAGCCAAGTTAAGAACAGTTTGTACAACTACTAGTTTCCACCCTCAGGCCATACTATGTTGCTCTCGGAGACGGGCCAAAATACTGCATTGCAAACTGACTGCCAAGACGATCTGAGGTTTGTCTGGTTGCCTTAAGCAGAGTTGTGGTTTTCTGTTTTCTTTTTTGTTTTGATGTGGAGGGGCTTTTCCATTTAAATTTTCCTAATTGGGATAGTTGCATTATTTCACCTCCCTCCTTTTGCTTAGAAATGCCTGCAGAGTTTATATGCGCATAGGTCCTTGGTTCATACATGGAATATTTTTTTCCTCAGTCCTGGAAACTGGGGGGAAAAAAAAAAAGAATACTAAAATGCTGGAGTATGACTAAAAAATTTTCAAAAAACCCATGGCAGGCTTTAACTTCTGCTAAGGAGGCTGTGAAGTAGATCTAATGATGTTTGATTTATAGTAATACATACAAAAGCAGGTCTCCAGAAAATCCCGTAGCAATGTTCTGTACAACTCAACTATTTTATGTCAGAGCTGAGCACTCTGTGTGGAGACTTGCAAAATTTTTGTAAGTTGGAGTTAAAAAAAAGTGACAATAACTGTGCTAACCAACCAGCCATTTGTCCCAGGAGAGCAGGCAAACAGCAGGAGGAAAAGAGGAACTAAGAATACTTGTGGGGTAGCTATTTCATCATATGATGTAGCTATAGCCTGACGGTTGCATATCTTTTCTCCATCCCTTAGACAAGGGTACAGTTATTATTGCATACCGGCACTGAAAATAGTAAATGTTTTGTGTTTTCTTTTCAATGTAAGGTGCATATTCCCTAACCTGACTTTAGTACTTCTTTTCCTGTTTTGCCTAAGATCGTGAATGTGATTTGAGTTTTATTCCATCAAAAACTAAATTAACTCAATGCCTGAACATACATTTCCTCAATTTTCTTGAGTTCTGCCATGTGCGGTTGTTTTCACTCACACTGTAATGTATTTTTGTAATGTTCTGCCTGCTGCTCTTGAAGCTTACAGGTCAGTCCAATGTAAAAGTTTTACTGAAGAAGACTTGGCTAAAGCAGTATAAGTAGTACTGTGGCAAATTCAGAAAATTTGGGTAAAAAAAAAGCTCTTGAGCACTTAAGAGTTATGCTGAACAAATAGTGCTACAGAGTTTGGATTAAAAACCCTTAAATTTGTGCACAGAGATGTCAGGCGGTTGGAAATTATTTTCTCTGACTCTGGAATGACTGACCTTTCTGCTCCAGTTATGGGTGCTGCTTAATACAGACTAATAAAGACAGCACAGAAGAACAAAAGGGCCATTAGGGCTAACTGAAGAGAAGAAAAAAAGAGATCTGAGCATTTCTTTTTAACTGAAACTGGCAAATTGTTGTTAAACTGTTGCTGTAGAATGATGCACTGTAAATTATAAACTGATGTAGTTCGAAATAATGTTACATTGCTTGTCACTGCAAACAAGTGATTAAATTAATGATTATTTTGTTAATTTCATAATTCTGAAGTTATGTGTGGTTAAGATAGCATAAACTGTGCCCAAATACTCACTGTTAAAATCAGCAAGATTAAATAAAAGGAATACTTGTACTAAAAAGAAGAGGTGCAAGCCGAAGGAAAGTTTAGAACTGAGCAGCTTGACGGAGCTGGACTTTTTTATAACCTACTAACTTCTGCTGCAAAGATTCTACTCTGATTTTAAGACTCCTGCAAGTTTTAGAGCTGTCATTTTATTTGAAAGCTGGTATTGTCAGATTTTATCAACAAGTTTTCACTGTTGGGATTTTTAAAAAAAAATATTATTTCATCCAGTACTCTGGAAAGCCTCAGGGAGTCACAAGAAATGCAGACAGCTACAAGAATCTCAGGCATGCTTTAACTATGTGTGTATTACACAAAGATGGGGAAAATTCACTGTACTGATCTCACTTGCCTTTTTAAAAGAACAAACCCACTGTGGGACCCTTTTCTAGAGGGCAATCAAGTAATTACATTTGTATCTAAATTTGGACTCCAAAGATTGTGGATTACCCTTGTCCCAGCAAAACAACAGATCATGATTGTTTTCACGACTGTTTTCTCAGTATAACTTAACAAGCATAGATTCACCTATACTAACACAAAAATGTGTATTTTTCTTTTTAAAGTAACGATTATATTAATACAAAGACATCTGTCAACATGAGCCCTCTAATAATCAGACATGTGATCCTTGTTTCTACTATCCACACCAATACATCCACACTGACAGACCTTCAGTTTGCAGTGAGGCTCAGCCAAAGGGATACTCTAATCCACAGAAACGGTTTAAGCAATTTTTCGTCAACCATGAGCACGTGTAGACGAGTCAGATATCGGGGAATGGAGTTCTCAAATCCGAGAGAGAAAAAATTAAGTCTTTTGTTTGGGATAACAATAGTTCAATTTTAGTAAAAACACAACAGTTATCCCTTGCTTGTCGTGTGTTTCCAAAATAAAATACAGGGAAACACACTTAAGGCAGAGCCACCTCACCAGGAAACCCTCCGTGTGTGAAGTGCCCCGGCACTCCTCACAGGGGCCCAGCAGCTCTACGTGAAGAAGAGGAGAAGGAGACAAGGCTCTTCTCGAAAGCCCGTACTCCCACAGCCGGCTCCGGCCGCCTCAGCTCCCTGCCGGCCCACGGAGCAGTCAAACTCCCTCTGAAAGGAGACGGCCAGGCAGCACCAGTCTCGGCCTTCCCTCCTCCCAGCCACCTGAGGAACGACTCAGCCGGGAGCCCTGGCGACAAATCCACTTACACGCCGGCTCCGTGCTGCCAAAAGCAAGACCGTTCAGTTCCGTTTCACGGTTCGCTTTTCTAGCGGGCGCTTCTGCTCAAAACCCCCGAGCTCCGCCATTTCCCCACACGGCCACCACCGAGCTCCCTCAGCTCCCGCCCTCGGGGCGGTGTCCCCGCCGCCCCCGCTCTCCTCAGCGGCGCACGCGCACCGCCCCGGCACAGGCGCGGTGAGGCCGGCCGGCCGGCGCGCATGCGTGGAGGCGTTCGGCGTCTCTGAGGCGGTGGATTGGGAGGAGGCGGCGGGGCGGTGGCAGGACCGGGAGCTGCTCCGGCTCCGGTCTGCGGCGGGGAGGGGACGGGGAGACGCCCGGTGGTGCGTGTCGGTCCTATGGGGCCCTGAGCGTACAGCCCCCGGTGAGAGAGCGCGTTTCTTTGCTGGGGCGCAGAGCCTGGGGGGGGGGAGGATGGAGGGTCAGGCGGCTCCGGGCGCTGGCGGCGGCGGCGAGGAGCCCCTGAGCTCTGGCAGGATGAACCCGAAGCGGAGTGGGCGCGCCGCGGAAGAGGAGAGCCGGAACAAGCCCAAGCTGGTGAGCGAGCTGTGGGGCTGGGAGGGGGGCAGGGGACGGCCTGGGGACGGGGAGGAAGGCGGGGGAGGAGGAGGAGGAGGCTCGGATGCCGCCCTGTTGCTTCCCCAGGAGAGGATCTGGGGCGGAGGGGCGTGCGGCCGGGCCTGAGGGAATTAAAGTCTCTTTAAAAAAAAAAAAAAAAAAAAATCTTGTGAGTTTCCGTGACGGTTTTTGGGTGCTCTTTGGAAGAGGGAGGTGGCAGCTGGAGGGGGGCGTGCGGCGCGCTGAGGGCCTCGCTGTGGTAACGCGCCGGGGGTGGTCGCTGACAGGAGCCGGGGACTCCCCTGTTTTCCGTGAGGGGGGTGATGCGGGGGGGCCGTCCCCCTGGGGAGGGGTGCCCTTCCAACGCTGTTCTTTTAGCAGGGCCTGTTGGTGTAACCTCCGTTCAGCTCACCTTTTGAGTGAAAGATCACAGGGTTATTTGTTTTTGGGTTTTTTTTTCTGTCTGTGTTGAAGCATCCAGAACATGGGTGATTAGGGTGCAAACGATGTGCTTCCCGAGTGAACTGACTTAATGTGGAAATAACTTTAAAGTTTGGATGTTGTCCAGTCTTTTTGGAAAGATCTGGCAAGCTTTTGAGCACACAAATCCTCTTTAGGACTGTGGACTTTGTTCATTATGCCTATGCCTTTTGATTTAAAAGAAGATATTTCTGTTTACAGACCTGATAACTTGCAATATAGGTACATTTCAAAGCCAACAGCACTGGATTGCATCTCCCTTTGTAAATGCAGTAGCAGCAAAACCAGTTAATATGACAGTGTTTCCTTTTAATTGTTTACATCTGTTACACTTACTTGTTTTAACTTTGAATCAGCTCTTTTTAGCTCTGTTTTCTGATGGATTTTCAAGAGCAGCAGTGTAGCCGACACTTAAAACTTACCTGACTCTTCTTATTGAATAGAGTGCTAGTTATAAACTTTACTTAATCTGTGCAAGGATTTTCCCAGGTAGTAGTAAAACTAAGGCAATATATAAGCGCTCCCACCTTGTGTTCCTTTTGTCAATTAGAGTGCAGTAGAGCCTTTGGCTGATCAACCTGGGAACTGTGGGGGTTTTTTTGTTCACTGAAAACTAAGTTAGAATACATCTGGGGAAGATGTTAAATTTATAACATATGAGGCATTGAAAAGTTACTGAAAGTTACAATTATTTAGAAGGATGACAGAAAACCAGAATACTGAGTAACTTGAAGTGTGCTTGTATTAAGTGACCATGTATATCTTAGCAAAAGGTAACCAAATATGATGTCTTATTTTGTTTTATGGTGTTGTTGGAAACAAACTTGTACTTCCTTGCTCGGGATAAATATAAATAAACTTCTTCATGTAAACAAGATGTTTGTTTATGTTTATACTACCTGTACTATTTCTTAGCTGAAGTAGCTAGGAAGGCTGCTTGAAGATGCCTGCAGGGAAGTGATTTAAAAATCACACAGGACAGTGCTTCTATTGGAAGCTGTGGGTACAAATTTGAATTTTGCTCTAGCAGAGGAGAAGACTTTGTTCTGAAAGAAATAGATAATTTGAAAAATCATAGTGAAATGAGCTCAAAATTGGGTTGAACAGGACAACTATTTCCATTGCATGTTCTTTTCAGTTATTCTAGAATCACTAGAGTAGACTTTTATTGTTACATTTTATGGAAAAAGTAGATTATGTTAATATTTGACTTCATATGCAGTCATATGCTTTTGTTTCTTGAGGGGATGAGTACAGTCCAGCAGCAACAGTAATCACAGTAGTGGTATGTTGCTTGAATCAGTTACCTTCTGAAAGATAGTTTTACCCTGAGATAAAGTAACTAGCCTCTGAT
Source organism: Haliaeetus leucocephalus (assembly GCF_000737465.1). Taxonomy (NCBI): domain Eukaryota; kingdom Metazoa; phylum Chordata; class Aves; order Accipitriformes; family Accipitridae; genus Haliaeetus; species Haliaeetus leucocephalus. Next base: position 6,530,755 of record NW_010972776.1, read on the forward strand.
GGTATAATTGAGTGAATGGGTTGAATGGGAAAGTAGGCATTCTGGACATGATGTACACAAATGGTGTATAAAACTGACATCAAGAGGAATTTACCTCTAAGGAAGAAAAGGGATGGTATTCAGGTGTGTTTTAAGTTGAGGTGGTATGAGTGGGCATCCAGATTTATCAATTACTGCCATGGGTTTGTGAGGGAAGAACAAGACTGTAAACAGGGAAAGGCTTCATTCATTGTATAGGAGAATGATCTTACTAAATTTTGCTGGCTTGAATTTTGAATGAGGAATTGGCTCTACTGAGGCTAGCAGTACCTTTAGGGACTCAGAGAGCAACTTTACTTGTACCTCATCCCTGTTCTCTTCACTGTGCAAATAAGATGAAGGTATGTTTGGGACTTCTGTAAGAGAAGCCACACTATTTGTGCCAGTGTTAAGTTGTCACAGAGTCTGTATACAAAGTTTCTCAGGGTGTGGTCTGGAGATTTTCTTGGTTCAGCTTCGTAACTTACAATTCATCAAGTTTCAGTAGAGTTATACAGATGAATCAACCTGCACTCTGTCAGTTTGTTGTGTATAATTCAAGGAACTTTACAGTGTGCTGAGAGGAGCGAGTGTGTCTTTTCCAGAACTTATTTCACATGTCAAGTGGAGTGCTGAACAAGGGCTTAGTGGGCGAGGGTATGCAACTACATATAACAGAGGATTTATTTTTAGCTTCTGGCATAGCAGCTGAAATTAGGCAAGTCATTGGGAAGAAGTCTAGGGGAATGATTTTTATATGATAGACTAAAAATGACTCTAGATGACAGGGAGCTGGGAAAGCTGAAGTCACTATTTTGGGGGAAGGGAGGCTCTACAAGAAGGTAGAAGTTTTTTGTTTCCCCATGCTGTCTGTCTGAAAGTAAAAGGTGGGCAATGGTGCTTGGCCTGCAGAAGCATAGTGGTTTGGTGGTTTTTTCTTTTTTTTTTTTTTTTTTTGTAAGGACTGAAGCCTGATCAATGACATTTATTCCTGATTGACAGGAAGTAAGACTAGGCTATCAAGAGAGGATCTATGCTAGAAAAGAAAATGATGGTTTAAAGTATTTTTCTGTGAGATAATTGATGCATATGTAAGCACACAAATAATTGAAGCTATATGAGAACTAATTAAATTCTTTTCTGCTTTAGGTCAGTTTGAGAGTCATTCAAGTTTCATATAATTTGTTGAATGTGACAGAACTGTACATTGAGACTTTAGTTGCAGTTTTTGTACTACTAGTGTGTAAATGGGAGTATTTTTTTTAATTTAATGTCTTGTGAGCACTTTGACACATCACAGCTGTGAAAGCTCTGATTTAATTTTTTTCCCCTCATTTTTTGCTGGCACAAGGACTGGAGGTGGGAATGAGTGCCTGGTGTTTTTGTCATTATTTTTGTTTACAATGAAATGGGCAGAAAAAAATTTAATTGTTTTGGCAAACAATCATCTGATCTCATGCCAGCCCTGAGAATAGGCTGGCATGAGATGGCAATGAGCAGTTACTTTCTTAACTGGGTTTGGCAATGTGCTTGTTTTGCTTGTTTAAAAGTATGCTTGTTATACTAGGGGAAATAGACTAAATTAAGGTTGTCAGGGAGATTGCTGGCTTTGCAATGCTTGTTAATCCTTAACTTAGATGTTGTTTGGTCTCCTTAACACTTCAGTATCACATGTGAAGTATATAATTCTGTTGTGTACCTAGCAAATCAAAGTGCTTGAAAGTGTCAGGTCTGATTTGACATAGCTGTTGTAGCTTAGCTGAACCCAAAGTCTTATCAAGTTGTTCATCTGTTTAGCTGAGAAGTTGAAGCCAGGCTTTTTACAGAAGTTCACAGGAGACGGAGGTCATAAAAAGCAGCAGGAGAGGTTTTTAGAGGGGAGACTGAGTATAAAGGGAAGAAAATAATTTGAAGGATGATTAAGCATTGGCTGACCAGAGACACTGGAATCCCTGTCCTTGGAGGTTTTCAAGACCTGGAAACCCGGACAAAGCCTTCAGCAGGCTGGTTCGAATTCAGTGTTGACCCTGCTTTTTGGACAGGAGTTTGGACTAAACTGAGAAAGGAATGACATCCTTTCGAACATCTGTGATTCTACGAATCAGTACTTGAAAAGAGGTGTTATAACAGGATTTGTGGTGCTTCCTGACTATTAAAACACTGGCTAACTAGAAGTTAATATGGCCAATGGTTTTTGGGTGTTTTTTAATTACAGTTAATAATATATCATGTTAGTGTAGTATTAGCATAAATAGAAATATTTCTGTGCATATGGTGACTAGTGCCTTGCTAAAAGCATTCTGCATTACCCCCAAGTTCACTTCAAGTTTGTGTGGTAGTTATTCAGTGATAGATACTCCACTTACGTACAAACTAAATTTCTGAAAGGGATTGTCATCTGAGTGTGATGCTGTCTTGAAAAGTGGATTAGCAGAAAGATCTTGTATAACATGAAAAACATATTGTTAGGGATAAAGGAGAGCAAGTGGGTTTGGTGATTCATCAAACAAGGAGCAAGTCATACTTTGTTTTAAGAACAAAAATTGTTTATGCTTACTACTGAAGTCTGTTAAACCCTGTGAGCTTTGAGATGAATCAAAAGCTGTGAACTCAACGTTCTGACTAATATGGCATAAACTAGTGTCAAACAGTGGAATAAAAGCTTTTATCAATTAGCTTTAAAACAGAAGTAAACAGAGTATGTTTGGGAGGATATGTTTCCCAGCTACGTTGCTCCGCCCATATCAATGCAGGAGTTAATGAGTGCTTTAAATTATGTGTATCAGTCACTGTCAGACAGGCTATGTGCTCCAGGACCTACCTTGCACCATCAACTTTGACTCCTAAGGCTGTTTGATGTCATTCTCCTGTAGAGAGTTAATGTGCTTTTACACATGACTTGCTTAGATGTCTATATACTGCATACGTGAACTATGAGTCAGGTTGAGCAGAGAATTTTGGCAAATGAATAAAATATATTACATTTGAGATCACAGTGTCTGAGTAAAATCAGTGGATGCCTGCAGAGGTTTCTTGCTTCCAGTGTATGCTTGAGGAAAAAGAGAACCAAAATGCTTGTGTTTTAGAAGACTCTTGGTCTTATTAGTTCAAAGTCAAGATATTCCAGCAAGGGAAGTAAGTTAGGGTGCAGCCATTATTGAAGAGTAAAATTGATGTCTTGGGAAAATTTGGTTCTGTTGCTGAAAAGTATACTGATTCCACTTCTGACTATATATATACTGATGATGGTAGAGTAGGGCATGCTTGGTGCTGGTGTTTAGGTAAATGCTTTAGCTTTTAATGTGAATTGATACTGACACTGTTTAAACGAGCTGATAGATACAGTGATAAGCCTATCTGCTTGTGGTATTTAAACTTCCTGAACTACTACTTGTAAGACAAAACTGTAGAGCTAACTCTGTACAATACAGGAAGCTTTGCAAACAAAGCAGATTCCACCTAGGCAATGTGAAAGACAATTACAGTGAGAATTGACAGTGTGCATATCAAATAGAAGTGATGTTTTCTGAGATTTTAAGCACTGTGGTGCTGAATATCCAAGTTATTGAGGATGAACTTTTGTTTTTTTATTATAAATAGCCTGTAAAGCATGCTAATGATACTATGATTGCCGATGACCTGCTAGAAGGAAAAGATAGGCTTAAAAACGTTGGTTGGGTTACAAGATTACTTTATCTTTTCTGCATCAGTTGCAGTTCTTTAGAGGTAAGCAATAATGGCTAATAACTTTCCTCTAATTCTGTTAATCCCTGTTCAAATTTAGAGGTAAAGTAGAATAAGAGATGGCAGTTGCTGCTGAAGCAACTGACAATTTCAGTTGGTTATTCATCGGTTTACTTGTTCAGCCTTAAAACCACAAGAAGTTAGGAAATTACTAAAATGAATGTTTTTATGCAGTTCCTTACAACTTATGTATCGTGGTCATTCTTTACGTTCAGTTTTTTTTTAGACATTTAGTAACTATTTTGGCAGAAATAAGTTTGTCATTATAAAGGGTTATGGTGGTAGAACAGATAATTTTGAGAGAAGATTAACAGTTGAAAGACTTTCTTTAGTATTTGTGTAGCAATTTATAAAGTTGCAGGTAGGCAAAGCTAACTTGTGTTAAACTTGCATGTTATTTTTTTGTCAAACTGATCTTTTACTTAGGATCTTGTGAATCAAGTAGCTTTTTCCTACAGTATTGGAGTGAGCACCTCTAGGTTTCCGACTTTCAAGCACAACTTCCTAATAGGTAGATAAGCAGAATCTTGCTTGACAAAAGTAGTACTAACACAGTCTGCAAGGCAAATACATTCTACTTGTTAACTATTAATTAATTGTATGGGAGAAATGGGTGACAGTTAAAGTGTCAGCTTTTTTTGAGGCAGCAGTGTGGGCTTAAGCAGTCTCCATAAGTGTTTGTGTGGCAGCGGGACAAACAAGATCATGAAACTGAACCAGTCAAAACACCTCCTTTATTATTTGCTAGAACTACTAAGACTAGTGTTATGGCACACTAGTGTTCCTCCTTTTTCTATTGGTTTGTCTAAAGTTCATCCACTAGTACTATTAAATCATGATTGTGTCTGCTTTTCAGCCATCTTATGATAGCTGTTTAGTTCGACATGGTGTAAAAGCAACACATTTTATGCACATGGACAGATCTGAAAAGGATCTGCTAGGGCAATTAAATGATATTGTAACCTACATCGTGATATAAACCATGAAATCGCCTAATTTATAGAAATAGAGAAATACCTTGCGAGTTCAATTCCTGAACAAACGCACACATAGGAAATGTTGTATGGTTTGATACAGCTACTGAAGGTCTTCAGTCTACCTGGGTGTGGTAATATTTGGTCTTAAGGTGTAGTGCATACTGCAACATCACCACACCTTCTCTGTTATATAAAACAAAAATGTTCTTAAGAGTTTCTAATAGATATGGGCTCTTCCTGTGTAAACAGGAAACTATTTTTGTATTAATTTCAGACTGTTTGCGGGGGAGAATGGGAGAAGAGGAAGTTCAAGGTGATGCATGTGACAGGTGGCTTTCTTTAATGTTCCCTTCTTGGACCTTTTAGTGATCCTCAGAGTAAATCATTGGAGGCAAGATGGTATTGGAGAAAGTATTAGGTATGCTGAATGTGTGATGCATGTTTGCTGCTTGTATGTGTTCTTTGCATAGTGTTATCGGATATGGAGGACATCAAAGATGGAAACATGTTTTTATTACTGAAAATATCTTCCGTTTATATTTTGTGTGTTCAAACTTGTTTTGAAAGTGTAGAATGTAAGTGTAAAAGTTACCAGCTGATTAAAAAAGAATTGGAAAGAATCCTGCCTTCTATTCCTCAGTGATTTTTGTGTGTGTGTGTGTGTATATTTTCTTTTAACACACTTAAGTCTTACTGCTTTCCTAATTGTAGTGAAAATATAAAGTTATCTCTTTATAACAAAACCAAATTAACATATTTAGTTTACCCTTTTATGTGAGAATAAATACAGGAGAACTTGCTTGAGGAATGTGAAACTTTCAGGGCAGCGCTACCTCGTAGTTTAGAACAAATTTCTAAATAAAAAAAGTTAAGTTTGAGACAGTTGGGGAATAGTACTGTAGAATCCCAACACTTGGAGCAATGGTACTGTTGCTGTACAGCCAGTAAAGCAGCAACTGTAACTTTAGGTTATGTAGGCTGAGGGAACTGCAGTAAAGGTACCGGTGAATGCAGGTTGGTTTGAAAGTACATAGGCCCATTCTCTCTCATTTCTTTGTTCAGGGATTGGCTAGTTAAATGTTAATAACTTTGTCCTGTATGGACATATAAACAAAACCACATCATTATGCATATTTAGGCATGAAGATGAGAGGAAATAACCACAGACCCTAAATGTTCTTGAGGATACCTTTTTGTCATAACTAGTTATGTGTTTACAAGTGGCTCTGTGTAAATTCATGTTGGTCTCTCAGGGATGGTTGACCAAGACAAAATAAGTACTTTGGTCAGGAAAAATGTTAGTTTGCAGTCTATTATTCTTTCTTAATATAGTAAGAACTAATGATGCTTGTTAGAGTATGACCTTTAAAGATGCCTGTTTTGTATTTTTTCTTTTTTCTAATGAGTGTAGCTTTGTGAGGAACCAATACTAAGCCAACATGAGATTCATTAGATTCTAGGTGCCTAACAGCAGATACAAGTAGTTAGTTCTTGTACAGTATACAGCATAGTTTCCTGCTTTCCTGTCTACATTTTGGTTCTTCATATTCTTCTGCTGTGAATTATTTTTATGCCTATAAAATTGAAGTAAATTCTAAAATACTGTGGCTTCATAATGGAACTGTGCTGGATGTTTGCATTTGTAATTGTGAGTGCATGAGTAGATGAGGACTTGACAGTTGTTAATAGTTGAGGCAGTTACACGTAGTGTTCCAGTTGCATTAGAACAGGTAAGTATTTGCATAAAGCAGAGAAGAGACAACAACATATCAGGCTAAGCATATACACTGATGCCATATACATTTTAATTTTTATGCCAGCCACATTTAGGGGGTACATTAAAAACAAAAGGTTTAAATATAAAATCTGAAATTCAAAGGGTAAACCCATGTCAGCTGGCCAGGTTGAAAAGTTAACACATGAACTCAAATTAACTGAGATCCTTTAGTCTGTGTCTGTCCCTCTTTGTAAGCCATATGGTAGCATGTCTATCTGATTTTTGTATACACTGAAGTAAAATTTTCATACAATAAGAAGTGTTTTTATAATTATTGCAAGTCTTTGTTTATAAAGGCGTTAGCCAGTCACAGATTGAGTGAACTAATGAATATGATGGATTAGTAGAAGGTATTTTATAACCAGACTTGAGATGGAAGTTGCAACCAAAGCTTCAACACTGAAGCATCTAGTAACTGATTTTATCCTAACTTTGGTGTTAGTACAGTGCTTTATTTCTGGTACTGCTGCCAGTCTTAATTCCCATAAAACCAGATTCTTCTTTCTTTGTGGTTTTTTTGGTATTATTAAATAATGGGGCAGCAAGAGCTGTTGGTCCCAGGCAATCCACTTTACTAGAACTGCCTCAGTTCTTCCTTTCCACTCCTCCATGGCAAGTGGATCTCTCACTGCTTTATTCTCATCAACAGAAGAAAGTGAGCTGAGGAATCTCCTTTTGATTCAGCATGTAATTTCTTGGCTGAGCTAGAAATACACCAGGCAATGTCTGATGCAGTCTGTCTAACCTTTACAATTCTCCATTCTCTTATTATTCCACTGTCTTCCAGCAGTGCAGTTTCATTTTCATTCTCCAATTTATTTACAGCTTGATGAAGGCATTCCCAACCTAGAAAGGTAAAGAGTACAGCGGTAGGCTTTTGTAAAATTTCTGTCTGTAAACCAGATATACAACTTTAATTTTCATATTTTACAAATAATGCATTTGTGAACTTCTGACAAAGCTTGGGTGGGTAAGACAGGATTCCTAAACTCATTAAGGTTAGTTTACAGTATTCTGTGATTCAAACTAATTCCTGAATGGCTTATAACATAAGCAGTAATTCCATCAGTTAACATTTTATATTGAAAAACAGTTGTTTTGTGAATTTATGGGAAAACCTTTGTGAAATTCATGTGGGTGTTCATGGGTAACCTAAGCACGTGCCACACTTCAATATTATGATAAACCATGGTTTTTTGCTTACTTTCTCCTTTAGCAGAAGATAACAGATTCTCCATAACCTGTTAAAAGCATCTGTAATCCTCCTGAATTCCTGTTACTTCTTAACAGAAAATCTCACCTGTACTGATGTCAAATGATACTATTGGCTTCCTCGTTATTATGTACAATATAATTCCCCTCTATTTACATGCTGCTTCATTTCCTACTTCCCTGAAGGACAGATAACCTTCTCGGGAAGCTATTATAAACAGGAAAGAAGAGGAAAAGGAACAGAAAGCCCTTGTATGTATCACAGCAGCTATAAATTCAGTTTAACTTGATATGCTTTGACTATTGAGTTACATTATGGTCCATGCCTGCAGAAATTACTTGATCTAGAATTTCTGTTCTTCAAGGAAAAGCCTAAGTTCCTTGCTATGGCAGCAACATTGCTCATTTTTCCAAGTTTTAGTATTGCATCGTTTATTATTGGGGTGGGGGTGGTAGGGGTGGAGAAAGTAACTTTATCCTCAACTTTTTTTTATGTAGGGATCACATACTACTCTGATCAAGTAACTTGCTCTTTGCTAGGAATTCTGTGTCTCGGAAGCCAGACAACATTATTCTAAGAAGTTGTTAACATGATCCCTGTTGACCATATGTTCCAAGACTGCTGGGTACAGACAAGATGAATAACGTTCACTAGTAATTGCTGCTTCTTTGGCTCACTGCATCCCTTCCACTGCCAGTTCCTTTGTGGGCTGTGTTTTGGTTGGTTGTATTTTCTGGGGGTTTTCTTACTATTTGAAAAACAACCCAAATAAAGCAAATACACGTCCTTACTTCCTCAAAGCTTATCTAAAGAAAAATACTCCTTTTTCAAGGAGCTGCCCGCTATCCAATGAAGCTCTTCACAGTATAGCCTTCATGTCAACTTTTGCAACTTGCTATGGCCTTCTACTTTATTTTTAAGTGTATCAATGTGCTGCAAACAGATACATTCTACCAGTTTTATCTTCCCCTCAAGTGGTAACAGAGGGAAAGTCAAATGTGCTGTGATGCTTACTGCAGTGTTTAGTGTACCCACAAGAGCAAGAGGTGTTTTACAAAACCAACAGCATGCTCAGTTAAGAATCTTCCCAAAACTATTTCTGCATATAACAGGAAGAAAAGTATATATAAATTGAGCCTGCCACTTGTACAGGGGTATTAGGCTATACTTGCATGCACTGTGAAATAAGAAGCAAGTAAGCAGGAATTAAAAAAACCCATTGTGCACAAGTACTGAAAATTTTTCTCAAGCAGTTTCTGCTTCGTTTTCAGAGTGATTTCAAAAGAACTCTATCACTCTCAAGTTAACTGGTTATTGCTCATCTTGAAAGGAAAACCTAGGTTTCAACAACAGATTAATCCCAGGTTCAAAGCATATAATTGTAGTTAAAAGGGCTGCATGTCTACAAAAGGGTAAAAACAAACTCTGACCACTCTTCAGTAAGAGTGAAGGTGAACCTTGTCACAATAAAAAAGGTGCCTCTCTTTAGGAGGTGAGGTGTAAAAGGAGGAGGCCTATTCTCACTACTCTTAATTGACCGAACTCAGTAGCTTTATAATAGCTTTCATTCAGTCTGAGTAGCTCCACAATGTGTCTGAATGAAAAGATCAGCCACTTGCAGTCAGGAGAGCCCAGAATAAGGAAGGAAGGTGAACAGCAATTTGATGCACATGAAGTATTGCTATCTAGCAAAACTGGCTTTGTTCTGCTGCTACACTGAAAGCTAAGAGCTCAAATCCACTGCTTGTATCGAAGCATAAAATTGAGATAAAGTCTGTACTTGCTATGTCAAGAATTGTTTTGACATAGTTTTTTCCAGTTTAACTGTTCCAGAATGTTTCAAAAGCACTTCACAATATTATTATACCAAAAAGCAAAACCCAAGTTCCCTAAAAACTCCAAGCTCAGAAGTAAAACAATTGCTTTTTTGAAAAACAAGCAGCAGAGATACAGGGCTGAATATGGTACCGAGGAGCACACTTGGCAGAAAACCAACAGGTGTGCAACCAGTACAGTAAGCATCTAAACCATCCATTTACTGCACTAGGAGCTGTTCTGTGTTCATTTTTAATTAAGTCCCAGAAGCTGATCCAATGACTATTGAAGTTTAGCAAGTGATCTCAGTCTGTTTTCCTAGGAAAAAAACCCACTGTCTAATTTTCTTCCAGACCAACTGATTTGCTTGCCGTAGGTGCAGTAAACAGAATATGCTGATACTGACAAGCAATCCTGCCCAATACCAGTACAACAGCAACTACTTGGACAGATGGCTTCTTGTCTAATAAAGTATATCTGGCACTTTTACAGGCACCAAATATATGTACAGAAAGCTATATGGGTGTATCAAAGGATTTTTGAAATTATTCCAATGCACTTCTACTAGCATTTTACTAAAGGTACAGCTTTTGAAATAAGCTTTCTTATCAAGCAAAACATGAAACATAGTTGGCACTCAACTATCTGAATCCTGGTTGTTTTTTTTTTTTAATACATTGTTCTTTAAGAAAGACCATTAAAGTATCCATTACCAACGTTATTAGATTTGAAAGTGAAACTATTTAAGCCCAAAATAAAAGGCAATGCTAGTCTGCAGATGACCCCCCAAAATAAAATGTAGATAAGCAACAGTGTATATGCTTAGCCTGAGAATTCATGTACATGGAGTAGAATTCCTGTACTTATTTTCCCTGTTTACACTGCTGACAATTGGTGCAGACCCATATGCTGTCATCATATTGTCAAATATGACTTCCTTCTTTTCTTTATGCAAACACTCACCTGTTCTAGTGCAACTGAGACACTGCATGTAACATGTGAGGTCTTCCTGGAGGTAGCCGTAGTGCCTATGCAGAAACTTTGTATCAATTTCTGTTGCTACACTTAGTTCATAGAGATTTGCGAGACTGCCCAGAATCCTTGAAGTGGAAGATTCTTAATTACACCTTTTTGGGCCTTAAGGAAATGTAGCCATGGAGTTTTGTACTTATGTGTGTGAGTTGTGGTTGGTGGTTTTTGGTTGTTGCTTGTTGTGGTTTTTTTTGTTTGTTTTTGTTTTTTTTTTTAAGATGTGTCTTATAAAACTGTTGGTTAATGATTATGCAATGCCACACGCATTTCTAAATTAAGTGCTAAAACCAGTGGGTACGAGTTCTGAACAAAAATGGAACCTTCAAATTAAAATCAAAGGCTTTAAGTATTTCTTCTAAGGGCAGGGTTTGCCATGTCTCTTAACCTTTGTAAAGATCTGGATTAGTAAAATATCTCTTAGAACATTAAACCTGCATATTGAGGCTAGTAAGCTAGTATGCACTTCATAAAAGCAGTATTGCAATGCTTGTTTGTTGTAAAAATATGAAGGGAATTATGACTTCTTTCAAAAGCCTAGTTTGTAAAACTTTTAAGTAGCAAACTGTTGCTTGAGAGTTTTAAGTGAGGAATTTAAAAGCTGTAGAGCATCCTGAAGAGAGACAGTTTGTTCATCTATACTGAAAAGCATGCTATACTTTCATAAGACATTTTTCCAAGATGCTCAAAGGAAAACCTGTCTTGCATGATCACTAGATATCAAAATAAGAAACAGATCCAGGTTGCACGAAGTGCTATATAAAGAACTCACCAGTTACATAGCATAACTGTTATATTCTGCTGATCCTGTGCTGCTTTAGTGATGATAACTTACCTGATGTGGTTGGTGCAGAGACTTGATGGAAAATATTTGGACTCTAGCAGTAGCTCTGGAAAATGCCAAAACTTACTTTATTTGCCTCTGTACTGGCTAATGTGAAAACTACCTCTGCTAATAGGCTTTCTGAAATTGTTTCTACAGTAGTTTAAACTGATCTGTCTGTTCTGATGCCACCCTTGCCCTTTTGTCTCATGACCAGCAATTTTGTTGGCTTAGACTGACATGTAACTGCAGCTTTTGGAAAAAGCTTTTAATTTTGCTCTGATTTTTAAAGCTTACTTGCCAATGAACACCAATTAATTTGTGTCTGAAACAAACTTTGCAAAACAGTAATGTCAGTTTGAGCTACAAATAAAAAACCAATATTAGTTGAATTGTCTTCTTCAACTCCTTTGTATCTTCAGTTACAAAACTGTTGAAATTAAGGCTATCTAAGCTTGTTTATGGTTTTTGTTTGTTTGTTTTCAAATTTTGAATCAATTTGCTTTTTGCTAAAGGCTTCTTTGAAGTAATCTGGAAAAATGGAGTTTTTTGAACAGTCCATTTACTTTTGGAGTGTGATAGTGTTCTGCCAATCAGACAAAAGTGAGGAAGTAATTTCTGTTTCTCTCAACCTCTGTTTTTAGTCAGGCCAGACTGTTCCTTAGGGTGTCTCTATTACCCTTGCACAGAGACATGATGTGGAGGTGCCCCTTTTCCTCATTCATTGAGGATCAGTCAATGGCATTTGTGAGGATGAGTGTCCAATATGATTAATGTGCCTCTGGCCTGTCTTTCTCTCCCTCCTGTTTGGGAGCAGTGCTGAGGCACTCAATCTTCCAGCACTGTGATTAAAGAATTGGTGCCCTCTGCTGATAATAATTACCAAGTTGGGTGACCCTTTGGCTTTATGTAGCATGAGGAGTTGCCTAACCTCTTTTCCTAGTATTGCTCATTTCTGGATGGTCAATCTCCTGGGAAAGTAATAGAGTAATTGGAGAAAACCAGGCAGCTTCCTGGTTGGGAAGGTGGCTGACATCCTCCAGTCTAACAGCACTGACTCTGTGCTGTCAACATGAATAACTTTTCAGCTTCATTTTGGTAGCCTTGTGTAAGGTGTTCACGTGCTCCTTGGTCTCACTTTGTAGTGCCCCAGGGAATGTTTACCTTTATGTTCAGGTTATAGATTAAGCCTTAGTTTAATAATTTAAATAATACAGATTTGAGGAATTTGTGACGTGAACAGCTGCAAACCAAACAAGAATTTTCCATGTGGTGTCATATAGACTAAATGCAAATGTGCAACGATAGTAACAAAACTGTTAGTGTTGCTAACTTCAAGTATCTTTGGTGAATTACAGCAATAATTTCAAGTTCTTTTTGAAAGCATCGTGAATGCTCCTTGAAGTGCCAAAAAAATTACTGTAAAGCAAACATTTTATGTATTATATTTTTACTAATTTTATTAGTAATGCCAGGTATACTTTGTCATGGATAAAGGTCTTTAAAGTCCTAAAGGAGTGTGTAGTTCTAGTTTCTGCACATCAGCTAATGGGACTTGGGTATCTTTTCACAATTTCCTAGGTAGCTTTTTACCTTTTAATTGCAAAACTGCATATGTTAACAGGTGGCTAAATTGTCTAATGCGAATGTTACTCAGTCTCTGTACCAAAGAACAGAGGTTGTAGGAGTGAATTCAGTTTTGTGGCTATAAGACCTAGACTCGAGTTGCACATGACTTTTAGCACTTCAGATATTAACCAGTTTTGGTTTTTGTCCCTTTAAACTCTCTTGGTTCAGGTACTCATATGGGAAGTTATTCCCTTCCTGGTTGTATGCAAATTTATTTGCAGCCAGTTAAAAAACACTTATCCTTGAGCAAAGTTTTACAGTGTCTTTTGCAGGTGTTGAATTCCAGGTAAATTTTAGAAAATGGTCATATCATCTTAGTTTAAAAACAAGAAAGTTGAGAAGGTCAAGTTTGTTTGTTACCCTTAGAAAATTAGGATTGCTGGTAGCTGTTGGAGCTGTTACCTGAAGTTATAGCCTGTGCAGAAGCGGGTGTTGCAGTACACCGTAATTTGCCTGAGCAGTGTGCAATGGAGTGAAAATTGCTGTTAAATTTAGAAGTTACCCAGCTGATCAGTTTCATTATATATGTGGTAAACTGTGAGTTGCTTTTGATTTTATTTTTTGGGGTGGAAGTGAGAGTCTTGAGTGTAAGAATTAAGAAAGTGGCAGAGTAAAACTTAAATATAATGGAAAGATCAATCAACCCTTGTAAATGCACCTTAATTTACAACTCATGGCCAGCTCAAGTGATATGGAAGGTTTTATTAATACATACGTTAGAAAAGGATTTAAAAAAAAAGTAGACTTGCTGTGAGTTTTGCATTAAAAGTTAATGCAATCATCTCAAGTTGTTTCATTCTTTGAATGTTGACATTGTTACTGCAGTAGCCTGAACTGACCTTGGATGAGGAAATAGTAATTTATATACAAATAAATGTAGTGAACTATGGTGAAAATCTGCTGGGTTTATGTGCAAGATTTCAATTACTCTGAATATTAACATGGCTGAGACTAACCTTTTAAGATAAAAGAATAGTGTGATGCAGTTGCGTTAGTATGTGCTATGATTTTTGGGTGCCTTACTGTCATGATCTGTCAGTACTTATGCAAGTAGTGGTACACTTAGAGTAAACTAAAATTGGGAGGAGTAAATAGTTTTGTTTTTAACTATTGATGGACTGGAAAGACTATGTTCAAAAGGGAGGAGCTCTGTCACTTAAGTCTTCTAAGTGAAGAACTAAGTATATCAGTAGGAAATAGCTCTTTGATATAGGAGTTGATGAAGTTCCATGGTTTATGTTGATACTGAAGATTAGGAGAGAGAGATGATATGCTGCTGTATTAAATTGTATGTGTGTTTATACATATAAATATCAATTTGATATCCCTTACAGAATCATAGAATGGTTTGGGTTGGAAGAGACTTTAAAGATCATCCAGTTCCAACCCCCCTGCCATGGGCAGGGACACCTTCTATTAGACCAGGTTGCTCAAAGTCCCATCCAACCTGGCCTTGAACGCTGCTAGGGATGGGGCATTCACAGCTTCTCTGGGCAGCCTGTTCCAGTGTATCACCACTCTCACAGTAAGGAACTTTTTCCTTACATCTAATCTAAATCTGCCCTCTTTCAGTTTAAATCCATTACACCTTGTCCTATCAGTACACATCTTTCCTGTAGGCCCCCTTTAAGTACTAGAAGGCCACTATAAGGTCTTCCCAGAGCCTTCTCTTCCCTAGGCCAAACAGCCTCAACTGTCTCAGCCTGTCCTCCTAGGGAAGGTGCTCCAGCCCCCTGATCATCTTTGTGGCCCTCCTCTGGACTTGCTTCAACAGGTCCATGTCTTATGTTGGGGGCTCCAGAGCTGAACACAGTACTCCAGGTGGGCTCTCATGAAAGCAGAGTAGAGGGGGAGAATCGCCTAGTGCTAGCCAGACTTCTTCTGATGCAGCCCAGAATGTGATTGGCTTTCTGGGCTGCAAGTGCACATTGCTGTTGACTCATATTCAGTTTTTCATCCACTAATACCCCCAAGTCCATCTCCATGGGGCTGCTCTCAATCCACTCATCACTCAGCCTGTATTTGTGCTTGGGATTGCCCTGACCCAAGTGCAGGACCTTGCACTTGGCCTTGTTGAACTTGATGGGGTTTGCATGGGCCTGCCTGTCAAAGTTCCTCTGGATGGCATCCCTTCCCTTCAGCGTGTTGACAGCACCACACAGCTTGGTGTCATCGGCAAACTTGCTGAGGGTGCACTCAGTCCCACTGTCTGTGTCACCAATGAAGATGTTAAACAGCACCAGTCCCAGTACCGACCCCTGAGGAATGCCACTTGTTTCTGGTCTCCACTTGGACATTGAGCTGTTGACCGCAAGTCTTTGAGTGCGACCATCCAGCCAATTCCTTATCCACCGAGTGGTCCACCCATCAAATCTATGTCTCTCCAATTTAGAGACAAAGATGTCATGTGGTACAGCGTCAAATGCTTTGCCCAAGTCCAAGTAGATGATGTCCATTGCTCTTCCCTTATCCATCAACACTGTAACCTCATCATAGAAGCCCACCAAATCTGTCAGGCATGATTTGCCCTTAGTGAAGCCATGTTGGCTGTCACCATTCCCCTCCTTATTTTCCATGCGCCCTAGCACAGTTTCCAGGAGGATCCGCTCCATGATCTTGCTGGGCACAGAGGTGAGACTGACTGGCCTGTAATTCCCCACATCTTCCTTTTTTTTCCCCTTTTTAACAATGGGGGTTGTGTTTCCCCTTTTCCAGTCATTGGGAATTTCCCAGGACTGCCATGACTTCTCAAATATGATGGATGGTAGCTTAGCCACTTCATCACAGCTTAGCAAGTTTCCTCAGGACCCACGGATGTATCTCATCAGGTCCACAGACTTGTGTGCCTTCAGGTTCCTTAGATGGTCTTGAACCTGATCTTCCCCTATGGTGGACAGTTCTTCATTCTCCGAGTACCTGCCTTTGCCTTCTGCGACTTGGGTGGTGTGGCTGGAGGACTTGCTGGTGAAGACCGAGGAAAAAAAAGTCATTCAGTATCTCAGCCTTCTCCATATCCCGGGTAACCAAGTCTCCTGTTTCCTTCTGGAGAGGACCCACATTTCCCCTAATCTTCCTTTTATCACTGACATACCTATAGAAGCTTTTCTTGTTGCCCTTGATGTCCCTGGCCAGATCAGATTCTATCAGGGCTTTAGCTTTCCTAACCTCCTCCCTGGCTGCTTGGATAATTTCTCTGTATTCCTCCCAGGCTACCTGTCCTTGCTTCCACCCTCTGTAGGCTTTCTTTTTGTGTTTGAGTTAGTCCAGGAGCTCCTTGTTCATCCAGAAAGGCCTCCTGGCATTTTTGCCCAACTTCCTCTTTGTTGGGATGCATTGCTCCTGAGCTTGGAGGAGATGACCCTTGAATATTAACCAGCTTTCTTGGGCCTCTCTTCCCTCCAGGGCTGTAGCCCATGGCACTCTATCAAGCAGATCCCTGAAGAGGCCAAAGTCTGCTTTCCTGAAGTCCAGGGTAGCGAGCTTGATGTGTGCCCTCGTTGCTGCCCTAAGGATCTTGAATTCCACCATTTCATGCTCACTGCAGCCAAGGATGCCCTTGAGCTTCACATTCCCCACTGGCCCCTGCTTGTTGGTGAGAACAAGGTCCAGCATAGCACCTCTCCTCGTTGGCTCCTCTATCACTTGGAGAAGGAAGTTGTCATCAATGCATTCCAGGAACGTCCTGGACTGCTTATGCCCTGCTGCGTTGTCCCTCCAACAGATGTCGGGGTGGTTGAAGTCCCCTGTGAGGACCAGGGCTTGTGAATGTGAGGCTGCTCCTATCTGTCTGTGAAGGGCCTTATCTGCTTGGTCTTCCTGGTCGGGCGGCCGGTAGCAGACCTCCACTATAGTGTCACTTGCCCTTTAATCCTGACCCATAGGCTCGGTCGATCTCTCATCCATCCCCAGGCAGAGCTCCATGCACTCCAGCTGGTCATTGACATAGAGGGTGACATTCCCTCCTCATCTCCCCTGCCTGTCCTTCCTAAAGAGCCTGTATCCAACACTCCTGTCACAGGAGCCATCCCACCACATCTCTGTGATGCCAATAAGATCAAACAGCCCTGCAAGTGTGCACGTGTCTCTAACTTCACATGTTTATTCCCCATGCTACATGCGTTTGCATAGAGGCATTTAAGTTGGGTTCTCGATGAAGCTGACTTAGTGGCTGGAATTCCCCTATGCTGCTCTTCAGGTGCTTTCCTGCTGACCTGTGATCCCCCTCCATGCTCTGGGCATCTACTCCTGGCACTGGCATCAAACTGGTAGGAGTGGGATGGATGGAGGTTCCCTCCCCTGGCAACTTTACATTAAAGCTCTCTTCACCAGCTTGGCAAGCCTATGACAGAAGATCCTCTTCTCCTCTGACAGATGGACCCCGTCAGCCCCCAGTACACCAGGTTTCTCAAAGCAAGTCCCGTTGTTTAAGTAGCCGAACCCTTGGCTGTGGCACTAGTCCCATAACCATTTACTGATTCACCAGATTTGACTACCCTTTCAAACCCCTGCCCTTTGACTGGGAAGATTGATGAAAAAACTACCTGAGCTCCTGAGTCCCTTACTGCTGCTCCCAGGGCTCTGTAATCCTTCTTGATACTCCTTAGACTGCTCCCAGCTGTATCACCGGTGCCCATGTGAAACAACAGCAGTAGATAATAGTCAGGGGACTGTATGAGGCTTAGTAGTCTCTCGGTGACATCCCTGATATGAGCCCCCGGTAAGCAGCACGCCTCCAGAGAGTGCATCAGATCAGCAGATGGGTGCCTATGTCCCTGTCAGAGTCACCTACTACTATCTATCACCCCTCGCCTTTTCTTAGTTGTGCTGGTTATTATGCAGGGAGCATATTGGGCTGCCTTAGCTCCAGCATCTTTCCTGATGTGATGGGCCTTTCCCCTTCAGCCTGCAGAGCAGCGAAGCGCTTCTACAAGGGCACCTCAGGCTTTGGGGGGAAGTCTCTTCCTCCTGCTGGTCCTTGCTGTTGCAAGCTTCCATTCTTCTGCATTGTTGGCCCCCTCCCTTCTGTGTGTGCTGGTGGGAAAGTTTTTGGCTGTGGGCTGTGAGTCCCCTGCACACTGAGCTTGGAACCAGCTGTCCGAGACCTCAGCCTCCCTGATGTCACACAGCTTTCTCACTGCCTGCTGCAGCTCAGCCACCAGCTGCAGAAGGTTCTCCACCTTGGCACACCTTTTTGCCAGCAGGTTTGCTGCCTGTCCCTGCCCCAGGAGAAAGGTTTAGGTGCTTCCTGCAGTCTGGGGTCTGCACTGCAGCCTCTGCCTTTGCAGCTCTGTCTGGGTGGAAGCATCGGCCACCATTGGGTTAGATGGTGCAGACCCCCCCCGCCAGAACTGCAGCCTTTGCTCTCGGGCAAATGCCCACCATTCTGCCTTGAGAGTCAGGTAGGATGAGTGCCTTTAACCTGTGCAGATGTTTTATCATGTTGTATCATCTGCAAATGCGTAATCATAATAGATTTTTGCAAAACCTTTGCCTTTGAGCTGCTTCTAAAATCAGGGAGTTAGTGTCTTTAACAAGCCAGGAAAGGGTTGATTTCCTTTCATCTTGTGGTGTTCTGGCTGCCTTATAGATGGCTGAAAGAATAATGCTAGAGGAATGACTGCAAAAACTGTGATAACTTAAACTTCCTCTTGGGGAGGTAAACTACTTTTGGTTTATGTTCTTAGACTGGAAGCATGATTTCTTTGTTAGTATATGAGACTGTTAGAATTGTGTGTCAATGAGAATGTGTAACTGCCTTGCCTCTGCCTCCAGCTGCTTGCAGTTTCTCTTCTACCTGTGAAATGCGTTGCTTATCTTGCATAGCTACTGGCAATAGTGTAGCTTATGCACCATACGGAGATCTGGGAAGTGTGCTTGATATGTCTGGAAAAAATGCTGGGTGGTATCTTGCTTTAGTATTCTGTATTTTGCCCAGAGGAGTTTGAGTGACATGCAATAAAAATGTAGAGATGGAGTAGATTATCCTGTTCCAGGTTTTGGGAGAGATTGACAGTACTTCAATGAGAAGGGGGAAAAAAATATATTTCTAGTACAAATAACTGCTAAAACAGAATCAGAGTTTTAGAACTTCTTGCTTACATAACTGTTTCTGGGTTGAAGTCATGGTTAGGCTTTACTTGATTTGGACTTGCTCAGTAATCTTCATGAAAAGGAAAAGGTCTGTTTACCCCAGGGTAAGGACATCTTAGTTTTGATTTCAGGTTTAGATTATCACTTGCCCTTTTAACTCCATTCTAAGTCAGGGTAAGGAAAATACAAGAGAGGTGTAGCTGTAAGGAAGAGGTTTGAGATATGGCAGTTAGGGAGCTGAAAGGTTGGTGTCAACATCTGGAGTAGTAAGAGAAAAAGATTTTATCCTAGCTGTCTGTACTGGGTCAGGCTGGGATGGAGTTAATTTTCTTCATAGCAGCCCATATGGTGCTGTGGTCTAGATTTGTGACCAAAACAGTGTTGATAAAACACCTGTGTTACAGCTTTTGGTGAACACTGCTTACCCAGTGTCAAGGCCTCCTGTTTCTTAGTGTACCCCCCTGCCCTTCCCCAGGAGTAGGATGGGGTGGGCCAGAGGTTGGGAGGGGACACAGCCAGGACAGCTGATCCAGACTGACCAAAGAGATATTCCATACCATGTAGTGTCATGCTCAGCAATAAAACCAGGGGTGGCGAGGTGGGGAGGAGAAGTTTTTTCCAAAGTAGCAGTTGCTCAGAGCCTAGGTAGGTATTGGTCTGTTGATGGTGAGTGATGGCTTTTGCATCATTTGTTTCTCTATCTTTTTTTTTTTTTTCCTTCGCTTGTTAAACTCTGTATCTCGACCCATGATTTTATCCTGCTTTTGCACTTCTGGGTCTCCCCCTGATTCTGCTGCGAGGGAATAAGCAAGTGGCTGGGTGGCGACTGACCTGCCAGCCAGGATCAATCTGCCACGCTGTTCTGGATACCTCTGAATGCTTATCTTCATTAAAGTATGAACACATTGTCCCTACTTCCCACCTTGTTGCCTCCTCCACTATTTGTGTAGTCTTGCAGATTCATTTGTTTCGGAAATACAATATTGACAACTGTAGCTAAGAGACAGAAAGTAGAATTAGAAGGAGCATGGTGTATTAATATCTTCCACCAAGGGGAAGTAAAACGTTGCGTGGTATACAGTTATAGGTTCATTTCTAGTAACGTTGAACTCATACACCGTGTTAACAATACACAGTGGTATGGGATGTTGACTGGAAGCATCTCGATCATTTCAGCTGATGAGAGTATAACAAAGGAATTGGAAACTTTGCTGTCCAAGAAAATAGGCTTGCTGTTTCCTAACCAGTGACTTGCAGGGCTGTGTCATCATGGATCAACTAGCACACATTTTCATAGACAGCAGTTCTTTTTGACTTGGATCTGTGTGTGCCCCCCTCCCTCCCCCCAAAGTTCTAGTAGACCTTAATTACCTGTTCATGACTGCTTGGTGTAAATTGAGCAATGCTTATTAACCAAATGCTTCCTTGTTATAATTATTTGATTATTGATATTGGTATGCAATATATATTGCTTTTTTTGCCATGAATAAAAATGTGACGTTGGTGATCTTTGTCAGCAGGATTTTACTGCTAAGGAAAAAGTGAGAGGGTAGTAGGGAGGGAGAGATAGTAGTGACTGGTTTGTGCGTCATCAGTATGCTGGCTTTAACTAGTTCATCTATCAATTTATATTACTCAGTGTTAAAGAGAAATTGGCAGAAGGCTCGAGAAGCTAGGGTACGGGAAATTCTCCTCAACTCTGAGTCTCAAAAACTCTGTCAGAACTGAGAATGTCATATAGCTCTCTGCTGACTCACTATGAAGTTTGGTAGTCCATGTTTGTTTTGGAAAGCTTTCCAAGAGATCTTACTGCATTTTTGTGAAATAGTGGGGGTGCTAGAAGTTTCAGGTTCCTGAATTAAATAGTCAAAAGACAAGGTGAAATGGGGTGCAAGCTGGCTTTTTCACATAAAATGCAGTAGATTCCATGCTCATTTAGCTGCAGTTTTGTTAGAACACTTACTGAAATTTGAAGTGCTTTTTAATGTTAGAATACATGAAATATAGACTTCTTTATTCTGAAACAGTAGGTAACTGTCTTTTTTTTTCTTTGATTTGTGTGTGTGTTTTTTTTTTTTTGATAGAATATTCAAATAAAAACTTTGGCAGATGATGTGGTAAGGTCTTTGTAACATCTTAATTTGCAATGGTAACTCCACGCTGCATGCTATTCTACTCCAAATGTTGTGGACAATATAACATGTTCTTATAAGGATATTAAGCATTAGATTTCAGAAACTGAGTTACTATTTCTAAAGATCTTCATTTGTCACTTTAAGTTGAAGAAGAGTAGTTAATGATACCTATTTGGAGAAGCTTCTTTAACCACATTCTAAATACTTCAGTAGCACTGTGGATATGTTGAAACTGTTATTCAACACTTCCAGTGTTATTTCTCTTGACCTTTTTAACACTAAAGGATCTGCAGTGGTTCTTCAAAGTTAGTTGCCATGTGATTCAAGTGGAACCCTTTTGGGTAATAAGTATATACTGTATGTCAAACAACAAGTTTGTATTCAGTAGCACTAACTTTATAATTCTGAATACTTTGAAACCTGTTGCAAAGTATTTTTACAGAAACTTATATAAAAATTCATTTCAGTAAAATTATAACCTTTTACTTTCTATATATAATAGTTAAGCCACGCTGGCCACTTAGTTAATCATCACTTACATGTCTGAAGTGAAGAAATTGTACCTAGTAATCATGTAGAAGATTCATTTATGGCTTTGAAGTGATCTCACCATTGCATTCTGATTAAACAAATTTGTTGTTAATGAGGTATACTTGAAACAAATCACAGTATGGTGAAATTAATCTTGGCTTTTTTTTTTTTGTGACTGCTGAATGGGCATTTTAATGTAAGTGAACAGTAAAACTGCATTTGATGTATATTGAATAATTTTGGATACTGCCTTTCAGGCATTATGTCATATCTTTATCCTTTCCAGTAGGTTATGCCCTAATCTTAGTTTAAAAAAATGTAATGTAAACTATTCTAATATGGGGAAAAAAATGGGATTAAAGTAACATTCTTGCCTTGTTAAAGATGTTAACAGTATCCTTGTAGGTAATGTGTTTGTGTCCACAAATGTAAGACTTCTAAGGAAGAAGAAAATACAAACCCAACCCCCCCTCCCCTCAAAAACACAAGCATACCAAAAAAACTTCCAAAGAAATTCAAATGGCATGCAGCTTATCTAGGGATACTTTCTCTTTCAAAAATGTAAGGTAGTCTTGTAGGATGTCAAAAAACAACAACAAACCAAACCCAACAACAAAACAAACCAAGAAAAAAAAAAACAGCAAAAAAAGGAAGAACCTTTCGTTCCCCCTATTCCACAGCACTTGGTCAAACTTCTCCGTTCCTGACTGGACTAATCTAAAAGGAACCCAAATTTCCTACAGATTAAATACTCCATTAAACTTTTCACACCTCAAAGAGGTTGTTTAATTATAGAAAATATAAACTTTGGTTTACATGTCTTCATAGAGATTGTGATAACTGCTATGAATGATACTGGTAACCCTACATAAGCTGCTGTTACATGAAAGCACATCTTCATAAGGCTGTTCAATACCTGAAACAAATACACTAGTATTTGTTGATGCAAACAGTTAATTTAAAAAAAATCGCTATAGACATAATGTTCTCAAAATTAACATATAGTTAAAGACAGTATTATTAAATCTAAAAATTTCTGAGTTACATGTTAATAATACGGTAATAAATGGCCTTATAAGGAAGGTGCTCTTGTTGGTTGTTTCCGATATTAACAAATTAACTGAGTAAGCATGCTTTAAAAATAAAAAATAAAAAAGGTGGGGGGTTTGGTGTAAGGCATAAAACAAGTCAGCCTTAACCAGTGAAATGTCATTGCAGACTGTATGATATGCTTTCACTAATGTGTTACGTGTATTTAACTATGGATGGCTGCTTCTATGTGAGTAATCCGTTACCTGGCTTTTTAAAATTATGCACTAATTTCAGGAGTCCGTACTCAAAAACACTTCAAGGAATTGTGAACTATACTTGGAGCATTAATTCCTCTACAAACTTTATTTTACTTTAGCAGGATTTTTTTATAAGCCTGGTGAACTTGTGAGTACCTCCTTCCCAACGGTGGCTTTTTCAGTTGTCCTCCAAAGACTTATAGCTCTTCAGGTGAAGGAACGCTTGGACATTACCTTTGTGGTACCATATTTATTCACTATCAGGATAATTAGGGAGTAATGTGAGAAGATGAACTCAGGATTTTGAAATGCTAAGAGTTTAACATAGATGGTATGCTTTTGAAACTGTCAGAAGTAGTTACATCCCTTTTGCATGTGACCTGTCATGAATTTACCTTAAATGTTGTTGTCTTTCTATGAAAAGTAATCTCTGAATGTTAAGAGTATTTTTACTTACAGTTCAGTTTGAGTTTTAACTCTGCTGCTTGGATTAACTAAAACTGTGTGTATTACTTCCATGTAATTGGCTGCTTTCCTATATTTCTATTTCTGCTTATTTTTAAATGGATGTCTTTGCAGCGTGACAGAATAACAAGCTTCAGAAAATCAGGAGTGAAAAAAGAGAAACCTCTCATTCAGCATCCTATTGACTCTCAACCTTCTATAAGTGAAGTCCCGCTTTCCCAGGCACTTGTTGATGACCGTTGCATGAACTTATCAGAAAAAGAAGTTATGGATCTCTTTGAAAAAATGATGGTAAGATGATGTGCTACATCAGTTTTATGAGATTTTAATTTGTTTTCATGTTGGCATTTATTACGTTGTAGTGATTTTTCAAATGTCATTTTGGAAGTATTAACTGATTGAGAGGGCGTAGCATAGGCCTGATAGACCTGTCTAAATTGGCACATAAACAATTGAGTAACTCATAGAATGCTAGTATTATATATGTTTAAATTACTCGGTCTACTTCTACAGAGAAAATAAAAGCAAAAAAACCCCATAACCTTAGGCGGTTGATTGCTTCATTAAGATAACCTCTATAGACCTTAGTTGCAGTAGTTAGATACTGCTGCTGAAGGATAGTTTTTAATAAACTTAAGTAAATACCTTTGGAAAATAGTAATTTCCATTAAAAAAAATGTATAGGAAGCTGAATTTTTGTATGGTTTAGAATGTTTTCTGTCTTAGGATCACTTGTCAACATTTGTGCTTCTGCTCACAAGCAAGCTTTTCTATTAGTAATACGGAAATAAACTTTTGAAGTAGGTGTGTATTAATTCTGCCACACATGTTGGTCTTGATATGTGAAGTATCAGGAAATGCAGTCTTTTGAGTATTGTTAGAAATACTGTTTTCTGTGTCATTCTTTAAAATTGTTTCAACTTCTATACAGTCAGTATGGTTTAAGAAGTGTTGTGTTCCATTGTGTAGTTCTACTCTGTTCAATGAAGTTGTGAATCTTTTCTTGAAAGAATGGATAAGTGTTAATTACTACTTGCTTGATTTGCTTGTTAGATTAAGGGATTAATTTTTAACTTTTCCAAGTAATGTTAATTGAAGGAGACAATAGGTCTGTGTTCCAGAGACTAGTAATTCTTTGAAAAAGCCGTTAGCTAGTTAAGTTATTACAGGAACATTTACTGGTCTTAGTTGCTAATCTGAAGTTACTTTGACTTTTAGTGACAAGACTAGTTGCGACTAGTAATGGCTATATGTTGTATTTCATCAGTTATATTGAAACAGGCATCTTTAGATTTAATCTAGCAGAATATTTGGATTTTTAGGTTTGCTAAATGCATCAGTTGGAACACACTCACATCTACCCCTGCCACAAGCTAATAATCTGTGTAATAACAGCCTTCTGATTAGATAGTGCAAGAATAGTGTCCTTTGTGATAAAATTTTGTAAAACCCACAGTAACTTCAAAAGAGTTAACACTTACATGATCAACTTGAGGTGTGTAATTTTGGGGTTTGTTCTATAGTTTTATTTCTTGAGCCAAATTTCACTAACAGTAACTACCCTTTATGCAATTATAATTTTGGCTAAGTCTTGAAAACAGCAAATACTTGAAGTAACAATTAAATGAGAAGACCGGGTAGCTCAGAATTAAGCAAACTGAAATGCAGATAAGCTGGAAAAAGTCACTTCTGTTTGTTTAAAAGTGAGCCGTTTGTTTAAGAAGAGGAGTGTAAAAATAACAAAGATTAATGAAAAGCATGAAATAGAATCTTGATGTTGTGTCGTCTGTTTCTTTACAGGAAGACATGAATCTAAATGAAGAACGTAAAGCTCCTTTGAGAGATAAAGACTTGACCACAAAACGCGAGATGGTTGTCCAATACATTTCTGCAACTGCCAAATCCGTAAGTAGTCCCCTCTCCAAGACAGATGAAAGTAAGAAGCTTAGCTTCATGAGTGTTACACTTTTCAAGCTTGAAACTTTCAATTTTTTTGTCTGGATTTATTTTCTAAGAGTGGTAGAAAAAGAAATATCTATACTTACTGATATACTTTTAAATGCTTGCAGCTGTGTCTGAAGGGTTAGTTTGTACTTCAGTTGTTGGGCAATGTAAAAACTTGATGCTTTCTTTTAAATCATAAGAAATTGCAAATCCAGTGATGTACAGTCATGGATGGAAACTGAGTGTATTTCTGTGGAATTAATCTTATGAATTTTTGGTACCGAAAGTTTTTGGAAGGGTTACCATGACTTTATGGTTTCAGTAATGACATACATACTAGATATACAATTTGTAGTGTTAGAAACAGGGAGTCAAAATATTGAAAGTATTTAAAATTGAAGTAAAGTCAGTATTTGAAGTTAATTCGAGTATGTTGAGTACTGTAGCTGGCTTGAAGACTGACTGCATTAAATATTCTGCTAAGGAATGTTCTGAAGGTAAATAAAATGATTCCTTTAGTGAAAAGATGGTCTTGAAATGAGTTTCAAATTTATTTTGAGTAGAAAAAAATACATTCAGACCTTTCATTCGTGTTGATCATTCTCTGTACTTTGATTGATTGATTAATCCTTAGTTGATGGATCCTTCCTGCAGAATTTTTGCAGTCTATCTGTTCTGGGATGCTAGAAGTGTGAGAGAATGACTGGATGCCCCAACATTTGGGGTCAAGAAATACAGTTTCAAATAGTGAAGAGCTGCGATTTATTTTCTGCAGTGGGACTATTAGTACTAATTAGTTATAAAATACAACAGTAATGCTTTTTGTGTGTTAAAAATTGACTATGGCAAATATAGTTCTTATCATGTAAAAGGAGAATATGCCACAAAAATTCATGAATGTTGGATGAAACAGACAGATATATGTTGTGATTTCCCGAAAAATAGGTTTTGTCCTGATTTGTGCCACTATTTGCTGTATAAAGAATTTTGAAGAAGCCAGTGGTGAATTCTGAGGAACTGAATGTATTGCAGCATTGGGGAGAAGTGATGGTGGGGGGTAGCTTTGTGTATCCAAGGGTCCGTAGTATGCCTCAAGTGATAAAATTTGCTATCAGCATAGTTCTTCAATAAAATTAGGTAATGCTTATGATTTTACTTGGAAATTAGGATGAATATCATCTTTTTTCACACTAAAGTTCTTGTATGCAATAAAGGGTTACTGGAAAATAAGACTGTGCGTGGAATAATTGTTCAAATAATGGCAGCACTGCTAGCAGTTCTACAGAGCTGAGTCTGAGGGCTAAATACAGATAGCATTAAATAATAATCTGTTTCCTAGTGAAATAAACTGGCAAATAAGATGATGTTGCTGTCTGCCTAATGAATCTATAAGCATGGACTGCAAGCAGTACAGTTCTTTTAAACTTTAAAATCAGCTCTGCAGAGTTAAAAAAAAAATAGACCTACAATGACATGCAATTATTAAATGCAAATGCTTTGCATTAAACATTATAAACTTAAGTGAGGGAAAACTTACATTATAATGTGAAAATGGTGATTTACGTTTCTGAGAGGAGTGATGTTCCTGCATGAGTTCATCTTAAACAAAATCCACAATCCTTTAGTCTCTCCTTGAAGGAATCTTAGTGCTTAAAGTATGGTCTAGCTAAACATACAAGTTACTGGAGAATTATTCAAGCTTATGCAGTGAATATTATGAAATTTCCTGTTAATATATTTCGCCTAGACTATCTTTGGGAACTATCGACTACATGTTGCAAGGTTTTTGTCTTCACTTGATGATCAACGTTAAATCTTAAATTTTTCTTAGTAAGCAAAAATATTTTACTGAAGCAGTAGAAGCTTTCACAATGGAAATACTTGCAATTCTTTCCCAAGAAGTAGTTGGATGGTGGTGACCTCTCTTATATGTACTGATATTGAAATGTGGCCGCCTCAAGTACCATAATTTTGTAGATGAGTAAGGAAAGCATGGCTACTACCATTGCATGTCTAACTGCTGAAAATTTTAACAGATTGCTTTACTGCTACCGTATGCACTGCAGCATGGGAAACTTAACAGAACTGGGGATACGTTTGCCAAAATGTACTAACAATTTTAAAAATATAAGCTAAAAAATTCCAAAACGTCCTCATACATGAATGTGCACTTTGAACTTAAGTCAGCACCGGTATGGATGTTTTATACATATGCAAAATGTTTTTCCTAATGGAAAAAGAGCTCATATCAAAGTTTGTGTGCTTCAGTATGTCCTTCTTGCAATTGAATCACAGCATTTGAATGGAATAATTTAAGTTTTTTCAGAAATATCAATGACCTTTCTGTAGTGTGTTACCTTAATTTAGCTTTTAAATAGCTAGTATCTTAACTGTTTTAAAAATTATAAAAAATAGAGCTCAGTTGTAAAATGTTGATTGGGATCTTACAATAAAGCAAAAGCTCATTTTCACTGTTAATTTTTTCTTCTGTTTAGTTAAACTACTACTCTGCCTAGTTGAATTCAAGCCCTAACCAATTTTTACTGCATCATGACTTGTCAAACTTTCTATTCTTGAGGCCATCTTCAGGCGTGTCTTCCATGAAAATGCTGATCGCATTCAAAATGATCTTTCTTAAAATTCTTTATCTTTTTCTTTGGTCACAGATAATTGTTCATCTGTCTTCCTTTTTTATACTGCAAATACTTGGGCCTTTTCTTCTGCTTAGAGCTCATGAAACACACTTAACAGTTGATGTGACTTTTCTCCCAGTTCATTTCATGTTTATATTAGTTAGGCTTTTGAGCTCTCTCCACTCACATGAAAATACCACTCTCATTTACTGATGTCGTCTTAACCAAATTATTTTTAAATTTGGTGCTTCATTTTCTCTGGCTTGTGTGCCATCTGCAGCATGTTTTCTGAAACACTGTACTGTCTTCAAAGTTCAGAGTGAGAAAGAAACCTTGATTTTCAATAGATGAAAAAAAGCTTTCCTTTTCCTTGGGGGATGAAGTATAGAAGCTAGTAAGCTGGATGCTTTAATGTGAAGTTATTATCTGTGCTTCTGATTCCTTCTCTCACTTGAAGAGAAAGAATGTTGACCATCAAAATTGTACTTGGGAAATGGTGAAGACTCAGAATTCTGTTTCATAACTGAACTTGGTGACATCTCATACCATATTGAGTGAGTTGAACATTGGTGGCAGAAGAAGGCAGTAAATTAGGAAAAGAGATTGTCTGGTGATGACAGTCCACCTTGTGCATCTAGAGGAAGCTTCATCAGGAAGAGAAGAGGTGATTGCAAAAGACTTGCAGGGACTTCTGTCTCTGAAAGACTACCTAAAAGAATAATGGAAGAGATAAGGGTAGAAAATGAAGCAAGTAGAAGCTGAACAGATACAGTCAAATTCAGATCTCAGAAAAAAAATCATACTGTCTCAGGCTCTTAATCAGATAGAAGTGGTTATTCAATAAACTGGCTGCTATCAGATTGGAGCAAATAGCTGACAAGGAAAGGCCTACAGTATTTAAGAGGTCCATAATCCTGGTGTGCACAGGAACATGGTCATTTGTGCAAAGTGATGGAACAGGGCAGAGATGTGCTGCCTTTCTGCAGTTTCTTCCATTTAAAGACAACTTCTTGTTCCTGAATATGCAGAGATGCTGTTCCATGTTAAAAAAAGAGAAGATGTCATTCTGAAAACCACTGTTTAATTATCCATGTAATTAAAAGCATCCATACTGAGCACTTGAAAAAAAATGCCACATGAGATTTTTCTGAAATGTAAGTTAGATTTATAACTGTAGGCTATGTTTTTGATTATGAAAACTTAATTAAATTAAGTGATGACATCATCTAAATAGATCAAAAGCTCCATAATAAATGAAGTTGTTATATGTACAAGGAAGTCAGTATGCCATTAGTTTTTTCTGTAGTTTTCTCAGTGTCATATATAAAACATCTGACCTGATAATTTTAACAAAATGGCATATCTCTTAATCTTTCAAGATGTAGATGTCAAGCTAGGTATTTAGTTATTTGTTTATAAATGTGTAAAATACTAAAGATTCAGCAGTGGAACATAAGAATTTAAAATTGTTTCTGCTACAGTAGAACTACTGTTTTCCTGTTGAGAAGCTGTAACTCTTAAACGGTTTGATAAAGTAATAAAAGACTGTAACTACAACTAATGATTAAACACTGAAAAATTTGTGTGATGCTACATCCTACTAAGTACTTTGTTGTGTTTATTTATGTGTTATTATTATCTTTTTTACACAATAACCTCTCTTGGCTGACCACTGCATGCAGATAGTCGGAAGTAAAGTTCCGGTGAGTATGAACATGATAGTTTTGTTTTTTCTTATGAATACACTTCCATTTTTAGAGATTAGGCTGGAATATTTTTGAGTTTTAAATCCAAGATAAAAGTTCAGTGGGCATAACTGAATCCTTGTTTTATCAAAATAATTATCAACTATATCAATCATGTTTATCTTACCAGTATATGATCATTGATTGCACTTTTGAGGGATCCGTTTTTAAGTTTTCAGGAATCTATTTCCAAGTACTTCAGACTCACAGAGAACTCATCTGTTCATTGTGAGCAACAAATATAATTTAGGCTTGTCTCACTTTTTATTGAAGGCAAACACTCAAAACTTAGAGTATTTGGCTTACTTCTGTATAGACATGGATTTTTTTCATGTCCTAATTGTTAGTATTCATAGTCTGTCATGGAAATGTCAGCTGCTAGATACCAGTGTGAGAATAAGATTAATATAGAGGATTCAGAAGGTCAACTAATAGGCATAAGGTGAGATTGCTCACAGCATAAATTTTCTCTTAAGTGCTCAGCTACATTTTACATTGTCGTGGTTTAATTTAGTGTTTTTGGTTTTTTTTTTCTTTTTAAACAAGTATTTGGGACTCAATTCATTGAGCAAATCGACAAATTCAAATTCAGCAATTTTTTGTTTTCTTGGAAAAAGGATTTTGGGGGGAATAATTACATATACATTTTAAATGATGGCTGAAAGCAAAGATGTTCTTTTTAATTATGGATGGACTTTATTTTTGATTGCAGCCAAAACAGGCTTTTTAGGTACTGCAAGGTTTTCTACTTGGGTCATATTCAGTACTTGTATTTTGTAGTAAGAATAAAAAAGAACAACCTGTGATTTAAAACTGTCTAATCATTAACTCAGATATACTTAAATATCTAAGGATATAGTGCATAGGGATAAAGAAATTGCTGTTGGCTTTGTTTTATTCAGAGTGATATTTAAACAGACTTTTCTGTCTGTATTCACCAGTACTTTTTAGTTTTGTACACAGTACTGGTTCTTATGCTGACTGAGAAAATACATAAGCACAATGACGGTGTTTAAAGGTATTTGATTTCTGAGGGGACAAATTATTAATTCTCCAGTTCAGTGCGTTAAAACCAGTTTTGAATAATTCCTGCTGCTATGTAATTTCCTTATACGAATTAATCTGAACAGCTGCTTTGTGAAGAGATGATTTTATAAAGGAAACTGGTGTATGCAGAATGGGTAGTGGAGAAACTCTATACCTGTTTTCTTCCCCATGCCTTTTAATTCAGGGTCTGCTGGAGAGCAAGAATAGTTATGCATGACAAGCATGTGTTTGCACAGGTAACTTGTAAAATAGTCAAATAAGAAATACTGCTCTTAGAGTATGGCTTCTGTATATTATTGCTTAAAGAATGCATGCATCATGGTGTGCTGCTTCTCAGTATATGTTGTCATAGGATTCATCCTTTGGGAGTTGTTTGCATCTGCTGGCGTATGTAGCTATTTTCCTGAAGAGTTACGGGTTTACTGTGGTTAGAGAGGAGAAGAATTTTGGGCTGTTGATGCTAGTACTGTTGGGTTGTAGTGACAATTGCAGAGAAGAGGTTTGCCTGTTAATGAGGAGTTTAGAGCTTTAACTTACTTCAGTTTTACTTGAGATCTCAAGCACTGGTGTCCACTTGTCATTTTAGCTGCCTGCTAAGTAACCTTTCCTTGCTTTTATAGACAGTGATAATTGCATTGAAATGGCAGCTGTGCATCCTCTGTTATATCTGTAAGTCATTAATGTAGATGGCTGAAGTAGGATTAGCTTGTTAGTTCTGTTTTTAATGGGTTGAATTAATGTGTTTGGCAAATACCCACAGGGTGAAGTGGATATGAACTGTGTAAACTTCCAATTTCTAGGTCAGGAGCTGATAGTGTTTCCTCATAGCTTGAACAAGGATACTGCTTTTCCAAGTCAAATGTGTGACAACTAGAGTATGTGGTTTAAAAATATAACTGAAAACACTTTTATTGCTTTCCTAAAAACAAATAAACCAACCACACCCACCTCCCCAAACAACTTGTCTTATCTGACTTTGTTTTTATACTCTAATTAAAATATAGTGGTTTCTTTGCTTGAGATAGAAACAGAATTGCATTAATAGAGAGTATGAAAAAACTCTGCAGTTAGTCATTGGCGAGGGGGAAAGTGTAAGTTATTACTTCCACTTTGTTAGTAATTATGCTGGTACCAGTTACTTGTTTCTGTCTAAAGAGTGATTTATTTACTAAATTATGGATCAGGTGTAGTGAATTGGATAGAAGCAACCACCAATGATACTGTGAGATTTCTATTCAATGTACTGGCTGCCAACATCCTCACTGAAATAAACACTGTCTCATGGAAGCAATATACTTATAACTTCTTCAGCTGAACCCAGCTTTAGCTTGAGTCCTGATGAGGTCTGAATTGTGCCTCAGAGAGGAGTAGTTTGTGCAGGTTCTTCTGATCTTGTATTTTAACTGTTATAGCCCATCCATTTGGTTCGGTTGTGTTCCACAGTTCTTTACCACCAAGTAGATAGAATATCTTCTTATTTCCCCATGGAGGGCAAAATGCTTTTGCTTTCCCATTTTGTTAGATAATGGTTCTCAAGCTTGTTTACAGGCTTCTGGTGGCACATGTGAGTAGTGTATAAAGCTGGACATTTGCTAAGTCCTGGGTGAGGAATTTCTTTGTCTAGCTAACAACTTTGAAGTCCTCTGGAGTCAGAGAAACTGAAATAGGCATCTCTAAAATATTTAATTGTTGCCTGGTTTTCTAAATATTTAAAAAAAAAAAGTTTGTGTAGAAAGAAAACTGTGCTTAAGTTTATTTTTCACTATATCCTGCACTGTAAAGTATTTGTCCTGTCTCTCGGTCATTATTGTTCCTTAAACCCTGAAATGTGTCCTACATGCAAATTTGAATTGATTAATCTACCCCCTTCATGGGAAAGCAAACTAGGTTTTCTTTTATATACTGCTTGTAAGTATATAAACTCCTTTTCCAGGAGTTCCCTTAAGCTTAGTTTTTCTCTAAACTTTGCTTCTAACTTCCTTAGAGAAGGATTTTTAAATGTGTGGTCCAGGCTTTCATTTCAGTTGTCATGAATGAGTAATTCTGTGCCTTAATTGTAACACTGTGAAGGTGACTGGTCATGAAGTAATTTCTAAGATTTTTGATTTTATGCATTGATTTAATTTCTGAAAGTTCTGGTGTGGGACCTAACCCTCTGAGTTTTTTGTACTTCGCTTTTGTCTTTTCGTCTTTATTAGATGCTCTCACATAAAGCATATCTTTCACAGAGACTTTGTGCTTCAAAGTAAATGAGAAATGTATATATTAAAACCGGATCCATGTAAAGGCATAGCATTACTTAAAAGTAGTATTCCAGTTAAACTCTCTTTGAATAGGGAAATAAAAGAAATAGCACCTGGTTGTAGCACTCCAATTAGCGTGGGCAGACAGTAAGAGTGGATTGAGACTGAAAAGTTGCTTGTAGAAAATAACAGAAAGTAATCCTTGTAAGCTGAGAATTCTCTAGCATGAACTGGAGTATTTGGGTGAAAGGTTTTGGGAATAGATTTTCATAAGCCATCTTCAGTGATCATTTGTTTTTAAGAGGGGGGAAAAAAGGAAGAGGAGATGCTACATAACTACATATTGCTATGTAGTTAAAGGTGCTTAGACATAGAAACAAGAAGAAGTGTGTCTGTCATGTAAGGCATGGTGAGGTTTAGGAGATCATGCTGCCCATTCCTCTGACTTTTAACCTATTTTAAGTGTTTTTGAGGGAGTCATAGGTCTTCTGAAAATGAGGGGCTAGACAGAGGGCCTCACGAAGTCCTCGATGAGGCAGCAAGAGCACACCTTTGTTTGAATATGAAAGAAAATGTAGCAAAGACCTTAAAGGCCTCATCTGAACAGGAATCTCCTTTGGAGCTTGCAGCAGACTACAGGGGAAGGGCTAACCACAGGAAATAATCTTTTTGGAAAAAACCCCGAAAAACATCTTGCATTCTAGAGTGCTTTTCAGGGGCTGGCTTAACATGTAATGGCTTTTGAAGTTGCAGTTACCTCATCTCTTTATATATTTTGTGGCTTACAGCAGTGCTTCTGTTCTCTTCTTTTACTCTGAGGATTTGGGGAATGGCTGTTGTCTGAAATGACAAAAACTGTATGTATGTGTGTATATATATATATATATATATATATATATATATATATATAAAAATTTTTTTGTTTCCATCCAATGGAATGAATGGCATAAAGCTGTTCCTGTTTTCTAGTTCTTTACCTTAGGGTCTTTCAGAGTGATGACTTTTCTAAACCATGATGATTTTTCATATGTAGGGCTAATACACTTGTCTGATTTAAAGTCAGTTCCTACTCTTATAAAGATAACCTCCACCCATTTATTTCTTTTTCTTTTGGTGGAAGAGCATCTCTTTGTTTAGAAGGTTGATAGTGACAGATTGTAGATCCTTTATATCCTATTTACTCATCTTTGTCTGTCTTGGTCCTTTGATGTATAACTGGCACGCGTTGTCCAGCTAAAGGTGCTATGCATGTCAGCAAGGAACACCTTCAAAGTTGACATAGTCCAGAGAACACTGTTGTCTTAATGCATTCACAATCTGTGTCACATTTTTGTTTTGTTGAGGTGAGGACAAACAATCTGAAAGTATATTGTGAACATTTCCATAGTTCTGTTATATGTATTAATACTGGAATCTATGTAGGTCAAAATCATTAACTGAAATGTAGACAAGTCATTTTGTCATCAGCCATACTTAGTGTCATTTTTGGAAAATGAATGGTAGGAATTTGAATAGAGCAGAAACTTCATAAAAAGTGTAGCTTTTTGAAAGAGAGACAATTAGAAGATTACAGTAGTTGCAGAAGTTCCTGATACAATTAAAACCAAATACATAAATCCTATTCTAGGTCAGGGACTTTTCATATTGCCTTTACAACCATGACACATCTTTATCAGGTTCTCTTCAATAGACCATTTAGAGCTAAGGAGCTTTAGGAACTGCATAGTAATCATAACCACTCTTCTGAGATAAGCCTACTTTTCTGCAACATGTCAGAGCTGTATAAAAGATTAGTTGCACTGCTTGGTAAAATGTTTTGTATATTGTTCATGGTTTTGAATACTACAGTTCTAAAAACTGATTATCAGGTATTTTTAATACTGAAATATGTTGTAGGTAGTTATTCTTCTGTAATGCTGCTTCCACAGGGAGATGAGCTCTTTGTCAAATCTTCCATATGACTCTTTTGTAGCAAACAAGATCCTGTAGAGATCGCTGTTAGTGGCGAAATATGGAATTATGGTGCAGCAAGAAATCATTGAGTCATGCAGCTGCATGATTTTAAAAACATTGATGTAACAGTTGGTGGATACCAGCTCCTTTTCATTTTCAATGGCTTTTCTTCTTCCTGTCTTTTGTAGAAGAACTAATTTGAGAGTCAGGATATGTCTATAGTGATAATGCACAGCTTCTTTAAAACAGAAGACAGGTACAGTGGGAATGATCAGACAAGATTAGTAACAAGTGTGGGGGTTTTTATGTCTCTGTTTATGGTTGTTTCTACTACAGTGTTATGAAGAAGATGTTAAATGAGAGTGTGTAGCAGTTAAATATGTTAATACAACTGGATGATGGAATTAAATTTTTATATCCAAGATGTACTACATGTACTTTACTCAAAGAAGTGAAGAAGATTCCAGAAAAATATTTATCCTTGTGATGCAAAACCTAAACTATTAAACATTTATGACAAAACAGAGTCAAGTCAGGTGTTTTTAAGAGTTGTACAGGGAAAACGGTGATTTTAAAATTCACGCAGAACTGTTGGTCTTGCATGTTATCATCTAAATGCTATTATGACCAATGTCATGTTAAGCAGCATTCTGTCTTCTGTGATAGGGTGGACTGAAAAACAGCAAGCATGAATGCACACTGTCCTCACAAGAATATATTCATGAATTGCGATCTGGAATTTCAGAGGAAAAGCTTCTTAATTGTCTAGAGTCTTTGAGAGTGTCTCTAACTAGCAATCCAGTCAGGTGAGTAATAATTTCTGCTGTAGTTTTCATCATGCTGGGTTTGCTTAGCAATAAAAAATTGTGGGGCTGTTTTTTTGAAACCAGAGTAATTATGCTAATGCTTACTGGCACGAGGAAGTATTTCTCAGCACACTGGAAAAGGATAAGTGAAGTGTTGGCAACTGTCTGCAATATCTTCTCACCTTTCAGTGGTTCTCAACAACTTATAGTTGTTGGTACTAAGCATTTGTCTTAACGGTTGATCAGGTCTACCTGGGAAGTGAGACTTAAAGCAGCATTTATGAAGAGATGTACAAGCAATATTGGAGACATAACTTTGTAAGTTTTACATTTGATTAAGAAATAGTTAAAAGCATTTTTCTTCCTTTTTCTAGCTGGGTTAACAATTTTGGACATGAAGGTCTTGGACTTCTCTTGGATGTATTGGAAAAGCTTCTGGACAAGAAACAGTAAGGACTTGGATCTTTTGAAGGGAGGGGTGAGGGAGCTTGTGAAGATTGTTTGTGCTTATGTTATTTTCCTCCTCCCTTTCAAGGCAAGAAAGTA
This sequence comes from Haliaeetus leucocephalus, assembly GCF_000737465.1. Classification (NCBI taxonomy): domain Eukaryota; kingdom Metazoa; phylum Chordata; class Aves; order Accipitriformes; family Accipitridae; genus Haliaeetus; species Haliaeetus leucocephalus. Next base: position 6,567,207 of record NW_010972776.1, read on the forward strand.
TTGATAAGAAGAATCAACATAAACTTATCCAGTGCCTCAAAGCATTTATGAACAATAAAGTAAGAAGTATTTTAATTTCAGCTACTTTTAGCATGATTTGGTTTTTGTTGACTTGAAGATCTATGTAGCATGTTGAATCTCAGAAAAGGAAGGAAAGCTTGTATATTGAGTGTCAGCTGACTTTGGAAATGTAGGTCGTAAACTTTGTGTAAGTTTTCATTGAGTCTTGTTTGTTAACCTTCTGAATATGCATTTTGTCTTGGTTTTGTTAAATATAACTGATTTTTGGAAGTAAAATATTTGGCAAACAGGACGATAGTATGGATTTAAGGTAAGTGGATTAGGAAATTAATTGCTTCTGAAGTTGAAAGGAAAATATTTCTTTCTAAATTCTGATTTGAATGCATGCTTGGTTTTGTTAATATAATGTACTTTTCACCTGATTTTAAACTGAGTATGGTTTCATATCCTTTTAGCTACAGTTTTTAAGTTGGTAGGTAGTGGGTAAAGGGTAAAGCTTTGGTCTAGTTTAAGTCGTATCTAACTTGTTTCTAACATGGGTTACTCATGTTCACGAAGTGAGTACTGCTGCTAGAAGCTGATGTGTTAAACTTGTAATTTTGCTTTATTCATAGCAAAATCTAAAGTGTTGTTATAATGATTGATTCCACCCCCCTACCCCCCCTAATAAATATAACTGTGCATTAACATTACTTTTAACTCCTGTTACTCAGTTTAGTAAAATCTTACTTACAGAACAGCCTGTCTGAAGAAGTTGGAAAAGTAAACTTAAATGGTCACATGCTTCCCCACTGCTATTCCTACACTTGATTGTAACTTCAGACAATTAGATATCTGATTTACCAACTATCCTGTAGTTAATGAAAATGAAAAAGAAAAATAATGCTACTTTAAAATAAATGCCAGGGTGTAAGTTTTTTGATTTAGCTGTACAAAAAGTGAAATAGAATATAAAATAAATAAAAGATAGTTGTTTAAAAAAAGAATTTCAATGTCTAATGGTCATTTGTGTGGAAAATGTTATTTTGACTTGCCAGGAGCTGTTACAATTACAGAAAAAAAAAAGGAATGAATTTTTCATACTGTTAAGGTGTTTCAGATATAGATAGAAAATAAAAACTGGTTTGATTTTTGGTAGATACCTGATTTTACAAAATAAGTTATCTTCCTTATGAGCTCACTCACTTCCTTAGGAGAAAGCCTCAAATGTAAGACTCGGAAGACTGACTTGTGTCCCCAAGCGATAATAGCCAGAAGGTTTTAGTTGAGTGTTGCCAAGCTTCATATGGGGGAGAGGGGGTATGAGGATTCCTAAGGATCTGAAGCCCAAAGATGATGATGAGTATTCGAGGCAATTACAATCTTTTCACAGTAAGTTTTTTGTTTCTTTAAGTATGGATTGCACAGGATTCTAGGAGATGAAAGAAGTCTCTTGCTGTTATCAAGAGCAATTGATCCAAAGCAGCCACACATGATGACCGAAACAGTGAAAATACTTTCTGCTCTCTGCATTGTTGGAGAGGATAATATGTAAGTAAAATATGGAAATAAAAAGGTTTTTTTGAATGCTTGTGAGTTGTCAGTTTGGATACAGGTGAGAAAAGTTGTCAGTTAAACACATGTAACCTGTTAAGTCTTTACTTTCTTAATGTAGTTTAAATGAAAAGAGACTTTCACCTGTTCTGATGCATTAATCCAATATTAAATCAAGACAAAAGTAAGTGAGCAGAGATCTACAAACTGTGGCTTAAATGGAAGGGCTGAAAGGACTATGATTGCTTACTGTAGAGAAGAGAAGACTTCATGAACCATAACTGTTCATAAACGGCTGCTGAAAAAAGAATATTTAAGTTGTGTATGATCAGGAAATGTGAACTATTATTTGCCACAAGGAAAGCTGTCAGTTTTAATGACGATTTAGAAAAATGTGTGTTAGCATGGGGTACTACTGAGCCTATTATTGTGGGGAGGATTGAGATTGGGATGTCTCCCCTGAGGATGGGAGATGAATTTATAGCTGAAAATTACTGATTTGACACCACATGTGAAGGTTTTTCATTAGTTTAGATGATAATATTAATAATATAGATATAAATATATTTATGGATTTTATTAAAATATCACCTCTACCTAACCATAACAAATTTGACAGGGGCAAAAAGTTTACATTTATAGCTGAAGTTTTGAATAGTTTAAGTTATGGAGTTATGTAGCACATGTCCATGAGCTTTTTAAAACAAAGAGAATCAGTTGGCAGATATTTGCTTTGAATTATTGAGTGTCTTAGTTTACTGAAGGTTAAAAATGGCAAACTTCATGTCTTGTATGCAATAAATAGATAAAACCGATCTGATTTCTGAAAAGACAATATATTAGAATTCCCAGATTTCAAACACGTCAGCTAGTACCTAGTGTACAGTCTTGCAAAGGTTGTGGTTTTTTTCTTTTTCCCCTCATTGGTTGTTTCTTAGCTGAATGTCACAATAATTTAGAGATTTATTCAATTTTTTTTTTTAATTCAACATTAATCTTGTAGATATTTTAACATGTGGTTCTTGGTTTATTTTCAACTTTATATAGATAAATGTAGATAAATACATTTAGATTCTCTGTTGGTGCACTGAAGTCTTGAGTTGTGTCAATAGTGGGCTAAGTATCTTTAAAATGAGAAAGTTGATTGTGGTATGCTTTTTGACAATTTACCTCTTTCTTAGTCTGGACAAGCTTTTAGGTGCTATAACAACTGCTGCTGAAAGGCACAATAGGGAACGTTTTTCTCAGATTGTTGAAGGACTGGAAAACCATGAATTCTTACAACTGCAGGTGGGTTTACTTTTTTATAAGCTTATTAATACTTCAGAAATAATCTAAAATACTAGAAGACTGTGTATTATTTAATGATATTTAAATTATTTACCAGTGAAATATTTTAGTGCTATTACTCCAGTGTTCAGTAAAAGAGGAAAAATAAATAGAAACGGCCTGCTGATACTAGATTTTCTGATTAATGGTGTGAAACCAAGAAACTGACTTCCTTGTCCCAAAAATAGGATTAAAAAGTCTTGACCTTAATAAAAAGAGAGTAATTAGAGATATTCCTGTTCTTGGATACCAGATATAATGCTTAGGTAATAAGTCTGTGAAAGCATTGTATTATCTTTGTCACTGCTTAATCTTCTTGACTGGGAATTGTGTGTGGTTTAATGGACCAATAAAAATCCAACTCTCAGTCTGTCCTCTGTGAAGTGTTTAGTTATTGTTACTGGAGCCCTGAGGAAGTTGGAGTTGAAGGAGCTGGAGGCAGTGTTTCCTGTATATCTTTTGCTTTTAGGGAAGAACCATGAAAAAGTACTCCTAAGTAGCATTGCTTTTTTAAACACCCTCTTTCCCCCCAGTCTTCCTGCACCCAAAGTAAACAAAAACTCCTGTACTTGTGGCTTTGAAATGATTCCATCGAAGTGATATATTCGTAAAACAACAAGTTTGTGTTGTGCTCTTGAAGTGAGTATTTGAGTTGAATTTAGAACCACAATTGGAATGTCTTAACTGAGCACACACTTTCAAGTATCTTACTGTTTGAAGTACCTGCGACAGGAGCATACTTAAAGCATTATTCACCTTTTTGTAATATTACTGAATGAAGAAATAGATAAGCAAAGGTCTTCTTAATATAGTTAGGTATTTTGAAGGGTGTTTTTGTAATGAAATTTTCTGGGAACTGCAGTCAAAAGTTTTATTTGGCTATGAAGGATTTTGGTAATGTCATCATTCTCCTGGGTAATAACAACTTAAGTTAAATTCTAGCCTATCTCTGGTAAATTGAATGATTGACCTTTTTTTGAAAAATTCATGGCACAAGGACAGTGATAATTCATTAATAATTTAGTAATATGAGAAGTAAATTGAGTGGGAGTAAAACTGCTAGTTTTAGATATTTAAAGCTCAATGTTGTTGAACATAGCTGTCCTCTAACACAGCCATTCTCTTACATTAAACAGAAATAATTTCTCCCATTGCTAAGATTTCTTCTGTTGCTAAGAAATCTGTAAGATATACATGCAGCTGTCTTACTACTGCTGGGACTTTGGCAGCAGTATATGCAGCCTTTTAAGTATTCAGATATGTAGTAACTATGACAGATGTTGATTGGGTGTGTCCATTTTTGGCAGGGTACCTTTGGAGATTAGTAGTGTGCAGCAGGATATAGTTGCTACTTTTGTCAACAAGAACTGTCCGTTCCTTGGTGTGTGTTTGACATCTGCCCTTCATCAGCCGCTGGTGCATCTCTAGGGATAATCTAGTGACTTCAAAAAATTATTTTTATAAAATAATAAAAAAAAGTCTTCTGTGCCAGTGATCTTTACTGAGTCATGTCCTATGTCACATGTTCATTGCTGCTTATGTGTCGGTGGATAGAATTTATTGATCTCTGTGTACACCTGAATAGCCCAAGAGTTTTGGTTGCTATTAGAATGCAAACTTTTTAAAATTGCTTTTTTTAGTAACTGCAAGTGTTTGCATAGGGACCAAGTGGCTGAATATCCTACTAGAGGATGACTTTGACTTATTTCCTTCTTATAATACAGTATTTATTGTCAAATTTTGTATTGCTAAGGTACTATGGCTGAAAGATAAGGAAAAGTAGAATGCAAGCAGGGCAGGTATACCTACATGGAAGGGATACCTTCTCCATTATTAGATCATATATATGTCAGCTATAGTTGTCTTAATGCTATGTTTACCATCAGTAGTTCTTGTTTCAGAGCTGATAAGTTACTGATGTTCAATAAGTTTCTATAAATTACATTCTAATCTTAATAATGCTATCACAGAAGAATTAATTTTGAAGTTGTTTCCTACTTTATGACCTTGTTGATTTAAAACAAACAAAAACTACCACACAACATTCCTGCCCCCCGCTCCCCGAAACCTCACTTGTATGTCAGTAAAGGTACAATTGCAAGACTCATTAACTTGTTTCTGACAAAATCATTCTTTACTTGTAATGTATTAGTACAAGCCATTAAGTCAGAGTCTCTTCTGGCAAAAGCAATCATAGCAGATGGCACCTCTTCTCTCTATTAATTTCAGATTGGACATGTACTTTGGCTTGTTAAGTCATGTCATAGTAGTAAAATAACAAGAATCGTTCAAGCGAGCATGATGATACTACATTATTGGAAGATGCAGCTATATAAAGGGAGTGCCTTTGAAAGAGTGTTTTAATAGAAATTTAAGTCTCCATAAGGTGTTCCATTCAAACTAAATAATGAATGTAATTAAAACAGGAAGGGTGCTTTTATCTGACTTTTTTCTCTGCAGCTATTGGTTTTTATTTATGTAATTTTTCTACTCTAATACTACTTCTGTTTGCAGTTAACATCTTTTACCAAACTTGGTATTTCCCTGGAGTCCCATTTTAGTCTCTTAACGTGTATGAGCACCTTTGGCATTATGCTATTGTCTACCTGTTTTAAAGTAAATCAATTAAAGTGCACAGCTGTTCAATTAAAGCATTAGTCAGTATCCTGAGACTTCAGACATTTTGCAAAAGTGCTGTGCAGGAGTAGAAAAGACACCTGGTGAGGTGAATTATTTTATGTATGGGTGTCTTTGTGGTTTTTTTTTTGTTGTTATTTTTGGGTGATTTTTGTGTTTGTTTTTTTTGTTTGTTTGTTTTTAAATCTGATTACTATAAAACCAGGTTGTTTTCAAATTGGCAAAATCTGAGGAGAAAGAGAAGGAGTTGCAGTGTGGAACTGTAGTGTGGGAATTACTTTCTGAAATAATGTATGATCCTTTATGTGATATAATTTTCACATAGCAGAAGCACTCGCAATATGAAAACAGAAGAGTATTTGATATTGCTTAAACTAAGCAAGGTCAGGTGTTGCATGTGTGCCGCATAATAAATAATATCCATCTCTTGACATTTGGTTTTATAATTAAACTGAAGTATTCAAAGACAATATTTATTTTCACATGCTAAAAGTTTTTGCTTGTATTTCCAATAATAGGTAGCATGTATGCAGCTCATCAATGCCCTTGTTACATCTCCAGAAGATCTTGATTTCAGGATACACTTGAGAAATGAGTTTTTACGTTGTGGCCTGAAGAAAATATTGCCTGTAAGTCATTTGTACATAGGAATTGATCACAGTTAACTGTTTGTGATTGTTGAAGACAACCAAATTGTTTTACTGAGACTAGCTGATGTGAAAGATTGGGGGTGGGGAAGGTCAGACCTGGAAAGGACTAGCAATCCAAATCTGCTTTCGTTCTGCATAGCAGCAAATTTAGGTTTTCATTAGCTATGTAAACCAGAATGGTAGTTGAAACAAGTCAATATATTAGGAATTAAATTAGGGTAGTCAAATTTAGTATAATGAGCTCAAAGCACATGTGGTGAATGGGAGTCTGGCTGTGGAACCAATTTTGAATTGACTTTCTTTGTATATGCTGTTCCTGTTGTTTTCTGTGAAATCTATTTTTCTTTAATCTACATTCTGAAAATGCATTTGGAGTTTTTAAGGAAAAATCAGATCGACTCCTTCATTCTCTTTGAGACTGCATGTCTTCATGCAGCTGCACGGAAGTATGCCTTTATGGGTAGTTGTGTATAAATATTTGTGACTTAGGGGTAGATTTATAGCTCTTAACCAAAAAACCATTCTGATGGTTCCGATGATCAAGAATATGTATAAGCTACTCAGCAGTTTCTCACTAAAGCTGAAAGAGTACCTGCTTATATTTGTCTGAAACAGAATTTATACTGCTATAACTGTTAAGATACGAAGTTTTGAATCATCAACATTTCTCAGAAATAAAAACCTTCAGCTTATAGCACATTGAGATTTGAAACTGTTGCTGGTGTATGTATGTTAATTTTTCTTAGGGTAGGTATTTAGGTTTTTAGATCATGTAGATACATTAATGTGATCTGCTGTCTTTATTTGCTGTAGAACATCTGAAGCCCTGAAGAACTTTTAATTTTTTCGTAATCTACTGAAAGTTAGTTTACACAATCAATAATGCTTAAAAACCTTAAGAATTGGGGGTGGGTTAGGTGGCAAATAAACTGAATTGTAATAAATCATGATAGAAAACTTCATGGACTGTACTGCCATACAGATATATGAGTTCAAAAGCAATTAATATTCAGTGATGATAATCTTTCCTAAAAAGCTACGGTGTTGAAATTCTGTCTCTAGTAAGTTTAATTAATATTTCATGTAAGCTGTAATATCAACTAAAATAGTCAATGCTATCTTGCGGTTTGTTTATTTGTAACGTATTAGTTACAAGATATGCATTGAGCTCAGATCATTAATTCTGCAGTGAATGAATGTCCAACGTAGAGGAGGCTTTTTTTGCATTAGAAAGCAACTTTCTTAATGATAGAGAGAAGACTTCACGCTTATATCTGTGCTTAGGGGTAAATTTTCAAGAAATTTATGAACGAGGGTTTCTTGAACAAAAAACAATCAGGAGGAGGATCCATATTACTTTCTCTTAATCTGTCCAGATTCACAGTAGCCTTCTCTGGTTTTCAAACATTAGAATGAGTTTCTACTTTTTTTGGGGAACTACACAGTTGCTATTCAGTTTGTGCATATCCAGTTATGACAATTTTAGGCCAATTTTCATTTAAAGCATGGAGTGCATTCACACTAATAGCTTTTGAGCTAGTTTCCTTTTTTTGTGCTTTGCCTAGTAGGAAGCTAAACTTGGTTCTTAAGTGTATGAGTGAAATTGCTAGTATTTCTTACAAGAACAACAAAATTTTCCCTGCTCCAAGTATTAATTTTTCTTTTTTTTTCTCTTGTAAGTTTTTCTCAATGTACTATGGTTGTTTTTATGCTAAGTTCTAGATTAACTTAATAACAGAAGTTGTAAGCATATCTTTACGCCTCTTTAGGCTTCTTAAGTTCACTTTCATTAATGTTTTGAAATATCCTTAGGCTATTTTTTTAAAGAAACTGACATTAACAAGCATAAACTGATGACTCTGTCCCATTAAGAGAACTCAACTCAATTAGAAGGCTTCATATTTGTTCTGTAGCCCGTACCTGCTATGTTTGCTGATGTTTTGCCTTAATTTTTCATGGCTGTGCAATTATAATAAAAAAACCCCAGGCACTGAGTTACAGCTTAGTCCTCTTCCAAAGGTTAATGTCTCATATTTTGTCATTATGTAATCTTAGAAGGGGGGGAAATTCTTGCTTTAAAAAAGGGAAAATTAAGTTATGCTATGCTTTGAAAAATAGGGCTTGAAAGATAAGGATAATGAAGAGCTTGATATTCAGCTGAAAGTGTTTGATGAGAACAAAGAAGATGACTTAATTGAACTGTCACATCGTCTCAATGATATCAGAGCTGAAATGGAATATCCTTTATAGAAATGGTGTTATATCTTGTTGCATCGTTTAATAACTTTATTAAACATAAGTTAGAAAGCTCTATGTGCAGTTTATTTGTCATAGTTGCATATCTTGTCAGGGACTTTCTCAAGCAGATATCTTTGTTAAAAACTTATTTAGAAAATTAGTACTTAAATTGCATGTAAAATATAAGTCATTTGGAGCAGAATTTTTCATAAATCACATTTACTAAGCTAAACTCTGGCTTGTAATACATGAAGTTACAAAATTACACCGATAGAAGATTATAAGTTTGAAGAAAAAGGAGTTTTGATAACTAAGTTGGAACAACATTTCTAGTAAGTTCTGAGGCACTTAAGATTCATGCCTTCTCTATTTATGAAAAAGCAGTAAATTTAAAGTTACCTAAGTTCAGAATGATTGCTTGCAGTTTTTAAATGAGCAGTAGCTGGTACTTAAGAAGCAGAGGAAGGTGGATGCAACCAATGAGAAGAATATAAAATCACTAACAATAACGTTGTTGCATTACAGAACAGGTAATGACAGGTAATATTCTTATTTAAGAAATTAAAATGATTGACTAGTGTGTTTTTGCCAATAGCCTGGCTTACTTCAGAATGAAAATGAAAGCTTTATGTGAAATATTTTTACAGGATTCTATGATAATAAGTATGTAGTATAGTTTTTCTGAGTAGTAATGAAACATGTCTTAATTGTTAAGCAGGAGGTGGTTTCTGTGGACAGTCTTAGTGGAAAAAGGATATTTACTAATAAGGATAGTAGTTCAGAGTGTTAAAAGGTTTTACTTGAACAATATGAACAACATCTAGGAAACTGGGTGTGGGCGGTGTTTTGTGTTGTGGTGGTTTTTTGTTTGTTTTTTTTTGTTTGTTTGGGGGTGGGGTTGGGGGTTTTTTTGGGTTGGGGTTGGTTTTTTTTTTTTTTTTTTTTTTTTAAGTCCTTGTATTTCCTTAACAAAATTTGCACTGATGTGAATGAAGTATTTCATCTGTTGTATAATATGTTGAAAGATACTTCTTCAGAAAATTACTTCTTGTCAATTCTCCAACATTTCCTTCTCATCAGGAGTGATTACTATGTCCGGTAAGTGTCAGGTGTCATGTTTGATTTTTTTTTTTTTGGAGGGGTTAGGGAGAAGAATAGAAATCAAGACCCTGGTAAACTGAGTAGCTCATAATTGTTCATGAATAGTTGCTCTGTAACTGTTATGGTTTAACCTCAGCCAGCAGCTAAGCACTGCACAGCCGCTCACTCACTCGCCCCCCCCCCCCCCCCCCCCGGGGGGGG
>NW_010972776.1:6576926-6744426 GCF_000737465.1 Haliaeetus leucocephalus
CAAAAAACCCCCCCCCCGCCCCCCCCCCCCCCCCCCCCCCCCCCCCAGTGGGATGCGGGAGAGAATCAGAAGGAAAAAAGTAAAACTCGTGGGTTGAGATAAGAACAGTTTATTAGTTTCTTCTTTTCTGTTCTATTAATGATGATAATAAAATGATGATGATGATGATAATATGACAATAATAATAGTAGTAGTAGTAGTATTGGAATATACAAGTGAGGCACAATGCCATTGCTCATCACCTGCTGACCAATGCCCTGTTAGTTTCCTAAGCAGTGATCCCGCCCTGGCCAACTCCCCCCAGTTTATATACTGGGCATGACATCACATGGTAGGGAATACCCCTTTGGCCAGTTTGGGTCAGCTGTCCTGGCTGTGTCCCCTCCCAACTCCTTGTGCCCCTCCAGCCTTCTTCCTGGCTGGGCATGAGAAGCTGAAAAATCCTGGACTTTAGACTAAACACTACTTAGCAACAACTGAAAACATCAGTGTGTTATCAACATTCTTCTCATACTGAAGCCAAACCATAACGCTATACCAGCTACTAGGAAGACAATTAACTCTATCCCAGCTCAAACCAGGACAGTAACTGATGTGTTATTTGTTTTTCTGCTCACTGTTAATATTGAAAAGACCTTGTTAAATATAATAATGCTTATTTCAAAGACTTGAACCTTATTCTAACACCCTTATCCCAAAATCTAACTCGTTGAGCACTTTTTCCTTTATTCAAATTTGATAGCTTCATGACTTCAAAGAACTTGAAAGTTAGTTGTATAACTAATAATTGAAAGTACTTCCACAGTGCCTTGTATCTTGTCTTTTCAATGTAAGCTTCTTTTACGTGCACCTCATAGTGTCTTAGCAGTGTCGAAGTACCACATAAAAAATCTTGTTTTAAGAAGTAATTTTTTTGTTGTAAAGGGTTGATAAAAACAATTTATATGCAAGATGATAAAATTAAGTAGTAAAATATAACATGAGAAATCTTCAAATTTTTATATATATATTTTTATTTTAATTGGAAAGTTTGGGATATCATCACTTTAGGTTTGAGGGTTTCCTACTGAGAGCTCAGTGGTATGTGAAATTGAAATGTAATACTTTGCACTGGTAAGAACTAATAATTTTGAGCACAGAATTCTCTAATCTTGGAGGTTCCTGATGTTGTGTAGAGATGTATATCAAGCAATTAAGTTAATAATTAACTCATTTTCTAAGTAATTGAATACTGGTACTGTTGTGAGCGATGGAAGTCACTGTTGAGAATGTGCTAAGTAATTCTTGCAGCATATATTGCAAATAATAAATGTGTTGTTTGTTTAATGGATTATTGTCTGGCAAAGGATAAATGAATAGTGCACAGCATTTTGTGGAGTCTTGCACTTCTTCAGATATCCTTGTGAGAAACTGACAACAGTGCTGTATTAGCCAGAGTACAATTAAGTCCTTTAACTTGATCCTTTTACTGGCAACTGTATAATTCATATATTAGGAGTTAAGATTGCCCCCTTCCCCCCCCCCCCCCCCCCCCCATGTTGCATAAATGATTGATCCTGTTCTTATTGTCTTGTAAAATATGTTCTTTGTTAGACCTCAGTATTACAAGATAATAGAAGAATGTGTATCACAGATAGTATTGCACTGCAGCGGCACGGACCCGGATTTTAAATGTAGAGGAAGAATGGATGTGGATTTTACTCATCTTATTGGTTTGTATCCTATAAGCAATTTTACCTTGTTTTACTGAAGTGCGTGTTTTTCTTTGTATTCTTCTCTCTAGGCTTAAGTTGACTGAGTGAACTTTTTCAGTTTTCTGGAAATAGGTGTACTTGTGGAGAAGGCCAGAACAAACTCTACAGCCTTTAATAAAATGACACTGATGAAGTTTGCTTCTCCAAATTTGTCTTGTCTTCTATCTGAATACAATAATCTTAATAACCAAAAATTGCTTGTCCGTAATTTCTGTGAATTTCAGGTCTGTTATAAATATCAAAATTTACATTAGCATTAATTGTTAGTCAATATATAATAGTTATATGGTTCATTCTAAGAATATTTTCTGTAATATTTTACAAGTATTTGAGGTTAGTGTAAGGTAAAATAATCAGTTAAAGCATTGAGGGACTGTGGATGTTCATGTCATGTGGGAAAGAAGCAGCTGCATAAATACTATATAATTTTAAATGGCAGTTACCAGCATTTAGAGGTGTCATTTTATGCTTTTCTTAAGATTGGTGGGGTAGACTTTATTCTTGAAATACAGGGACATCTCTAGACTAAATATTTCATAGGGGGAGGTAATTGCTCTCGGAGAACATATTCATTTGGGAAGATGGTTTTTTGGTGATGTGACAAAAGGAGCAAAGAAAGGATGTTGTACAGGTTGACTTTGGTGGGGGTGGCGGGGGGAAAGAAATTGCTTTCTAAAAGGTATCCTCCATATCTAAGAAGTATTTCTGCATTTTTCTATTCACTTACAACTCTAGATGTGTGATCACTTGATCTTATATCACCTTGCCTTCTGTTTCCATTGACCTACTAGTTTTAGGGATAACTGGTTTGTCTCTCCATGCCAGTTCCTACCTATAATAGTTACTTGTGTTTACCTCACTTATAAAATGCTTAAGAGTTCTACTCTGCATGAAAAGTCAATAGAAGTGCTTTGTACCTTTGTTGAGTAAAGAAACCTGTGCTTCACAGTCTGTCCAAATTCTCCTTGCCTATGAAATAATTTTATTGAAATAAGGTACTGCTTGATTTTGGATTCCTAATCTGGAAAGGAGGCTTTCTGATTTGAAACCTCAGAAGTAACTATTACTTCATACTAGTGTAAAAATCCTTTTTTTTTTTAGTTGTGGATTAATGTAAAGGAGAAGGGCATGCAAACTTAGACCTGTCAGAGAACCACTATGAAGATGATCTTTAAGGTCCCTTCCAACCCAGACCATTCTCTGATTCTATATTCCTTGGTCATGTGTCCTCACCACTTTCCTTATATTTACAGATTTTGCTCTTCAAAATAACTCACCAAATGTTTGGTCAGAGCAACCGACTAATTAATTGTATTTTTGGTCTGTTGCTTTTGTTTCATGGGGTCATAGAGTAATCATGGTAGGAAAGCACCTCAGAGCTGTTATACGTTTTACCTGACTTCTGTGTGGTATTTTATTTAAATTCTAGATGCATGTGTAGACAAAGCAAAAGTAGAAGAGAGTGAAAAGAAAGCAGCAGAATTTTCCAGAAAGGTAAGTCCTAATCATCACTATTTTTGAGGTATGGAACAGAAGCCTGACAGGAACATAGTAGGCTTGTTTCACAGTAGGCAGCTGGTGGAAACTGGGAAATAGAGTATCTCACAGGCAGGATGTTCTTTTACATTTAATAGCTCTGCAGGTTTTGGGTTTTTCTGTGTGTGTGCAAGGCTCGGATTCCAGCTTGCTTTGAATTTAGAAGCAGATAAGTAGTATTAGCTGTACATATCCTTCAGTTGTATTCCTCTGCTGTAGACAACATGGGAAGACAAGATGGAAAAATTCCACTTGTCGCTATTCTGTCCTGAAATACTTAGGTATTTAACGAAGTGCAGCTATATGCTTAAAAAAGAAAAATAACAATTGTGGGGGGGAAATATTCATAACTCTCCATCTAGTTTTGGTTTAGAACCTGAAGAAACATATTGAAAAGCAGTGTAATTTAATGTTTGAAAAAGCATCAACTCCTTAGGCACAGAGATGCAAACATTGAAATACTGCTTTATTTCCTTATAACACCCATGATATATTATTACATTATGAGGGAGAGTAATTTATTTCCTTATTATTCACATTTAGGAATCTTGCAGTGAATTTTGGAACCTGTTTTGCTAACAAATTTATTGTTCTGGTCCAGTTCTTTTTTAGAATCATAGAATCATTTAGGTTGGAAAAGAACTTGATGATCTTAAAGTCCAACCATAAACCTAACGCTGCCAAGTCCACCACTAAACCATGTCCCTGAGTGCCACACCTACATGTCTTTTAAATACCTCCAGGGATGGTGACTCAACTACTTCCCCGGGCAGCCTGTTCCAATGCGTGACAACCCTTTTGGTGAAGAAATTCTTCCTAATATCCAGTCTAAACCTCCCCTGGCGCAACCCGAGGCCTTTTCCTCTTGTCCTATCACTTAGATATAGAAATAGAATCATAAAATTTGGAAAAGACCTCTAAGTTCATCAAGTCCAATTTAATAGGAACTTGGTAACTAAGTCCTTTTTCGGTGATGGGCAGTTTTCATTTATTACTAGATACAGGACAGGTTAGACATTTAAAATTATTTCTATAGGAAGAATTCCAGCTCAGTATATTTCTTGTAATAAAATTTTTGGGGGGTGTTTCTAAAGAAATTGATACTTATCCTTCTACTTTATCACTATTGGTGTTTGTGCTGAAAGTATCTTGCTACCATGTGTTTTCTCAAGTTACTTTAATTCCTGTTTCCTAGATTATGTTAATGGCTAATTTGTTAATCTCAGCTCATCACATGCTGCCTAAGGATATGAAATGCTGAATGTACTATATTAGCTGCAGTAATACTGAAGTTCATATACCATGTTGTTGTGTATTAAAAGCATTCAAAATTTTGATGTTTGGTCTGGTCTAAGAAGCCTTTTGCGGACCAAAAGGCAGTACATGTTCTTGAACACAATAATTAAAAATTTCAGATTAAGAGTTGAATGAAGTAATTAGCTTTTCTCTCTTCAGTGTTAAATGTGGATGCATTTTTAATAGGAGCTATGGTGTCTGAGCTTTATAGAAAGAAAATTATTATGATGCTTTTCCGGCAGAGTTATTTATCATAATGTACTTTGTTAGTGGCAGTCAACGGGTTCTTACTGGTGATAAGTTGCTTTGTCCTGTGGAAGAATGAATTACAGAAGCTTTCAAAGATGCTAATAATCTCTTAAGCCTAGCGAACAGTAGCAGGAAGAAAATATACAGCAAATTTCTGAAAACCATGCTGTAAACTGGACTTCCATTTTATACGGGGACATCAAGACTGAAGGGATCACTGACTTATTTGGATACCTCCTTTCTTATGTTACTTTATGGATGATACTGCTGAAGCAGCACACATCTCTTCAGATTTAAGCTCACTGCATGACGTGTATACTAGAGTTTAGTTTGAGAAGTCTACAATATTCTGTTGGGGCAGAACAAACCTGTTGAACTTACAGCTCTACTCATTAGCTGGATCTGAGTGGTTCTGTGTCATGACTTATTGATGGAAGAAATTATGTGCTACTAGAAGAACACATACTGGAAAAATACTCTTTTTTTTTTTTTTTTAAAGTTAAAAGTGCATCTATTGCTCTAGTCTGATATTGTTCAAAGAATTCCTGAATGTATAATATCTAGTGTGGACATCAATGGACAAACACTTTTGTGTTGTTTAATCATTACAGTTTGATGAAGAGTTCACAGCTCGACAGGAGGCACAAGCAGAGCTTCAAAAACGAGAAGAGAAAATCAAAGAACTTGAAACAGAAATCAAACAGCTACGAACCCAGGTAATAATCACAGTAAGTTCCACAGTTGAATTTTATTTTATTTTATTTTTTTATTTTATTTTATTTTATTTTTTATGAATTGAAAAGAAATTACCCAGGAGTGTGTTGCCTCTATGGAGGTTTGAAATCTATGTTAGAGTTGTATTGATTTCTTTTTAAGGTAGCATAAACTACTATGGATAGTTAATGGAGGTAGCATTTTTTCAAATAGTAGTATATTCAACATCTGTTACAGATACTTGCTTTATTGAGGAAAAATTTCCTTAGGCTATGAAAAGTTTGAATCTAGCCTGGGTTGTTTTTTCTCCAAGTACTTGTTTATGCTTTAACATTACTTCTGTATGTTGTGCAGAAAGTGATTGTTTTAGAAGGCTTTATACTTGAATTGCAAAGGTGGAAATCACAATAGCTGTGCGTGCACAATATGCATACCTTTCAGCATGTGCATGCAGTTGATAACGACAATTATTATTTTTTTTTTTAAAACTCTGGATATCAGACTGTAGCCATTTCTAAAATGAATATTACGCTAGCTTTATACAGTCTCATAGGTAAATATAACAAAAAACGCAAGACCTTATGGAAGTGGAAGGTGATACTTAATTTCAGCAAAGCTGACTGTACTTGCATTGATTTCCTCATAAATTTTGCTCACAAGCACCAAAACTGTATTTCCAAGTGATCTGTCTGGGATCACTAGGGAAGCAGAGAGGAGAAGAAATGCTGCCTCTTGAGCCCTCACAACATCTCTTGGGTTTCTTTTGTTTAATGACAGTGAATTGCATTTCTGACAGGCCTTTTATACCCCTTATCAAACCATAGTAACTGTTGGTTCGTCTTTTTGCCTCAGCCTGGCTTATTTCCTACTCCTTCAATATTAGGCAAGGTCTGCCTGTTGCCTTTTTTCTTCATCGTGACTGTTTTAATGCCTATGGTCTCACTTCCTGCTTGGATAATAAGAGGAAAAATAGCATATGGTGTGCCGTAACCTGGTTGTCGTTATCGTGCTTTCAGGATGCTGGTCTTTTGCTGGCGAGATGTCTGTGCTATAGCCTTATCAGAGCACTGGTCTTTGTGTCTTAATGTAAGCACATTACATTGCATTTCACAGTGGGATTGCTTTCATTGTGTCCTCTGCTATCATTACAGTTGGTCTCGTAACTTGTGGTGTCTTACGGTTTCTTATTCTGTTTTCACACACAGACACTTCTGTTCATACTTCATTCTTACCAATTTTGATGTTTGTTACAAATATCTACAAGACAGTGTTACACTGAAATTTGACAATCTGTTTTAATGAGTTCACCAATTGTTGCATTACAATGCGTGTAGTAGTTCATGGGAAACACGTGCCTTGTGCAAAGCCAAAAATTTATTTTCGGTCCGATTAATTATTAATCCTGTTATATTGATTCTAAGATAGTTCAGATGACCCAGGCATCGTGGTTCATTCACAATAATGGCACAATTAGAAGTGATACACATTAACTTTCTGGTATTTATGCCTTTTTTAATCTAGTGTTATGCTCCCCATACAATATATTGTGGCACTTATTTTTAGATGCACTCAGATTTTTCTCAGATTGATCTCCCCCCCCCATCTTGCTTCCTTTAAACTAGAAACAGTAAATAATTGCATGGGGAAATAGTATGCAATTCGGATTAAATGGGCAGCCTGTATTACATAATAATTTTGTAGTAAAAAAATCAGTTAGTAGAGGAAATAAAATATGAGGTGGTATGGCAGTTTGTGCATAGATCCTGATGCTGCTTTTTAACAGATAGTCTTGAAGGACAAAAATCTGTGAGGAATTTGTACTAGTCTGGGATCATGTTATCACTACAGAAACCCGTCTGATTGAACATGCTGCTGTGTCTCTTAGTTGTTCCTCCTGCAGCTTATTAGAGTGGACACTGCAATTGCTCTTTCTTCCTATCACTGCAGAAACAACTGCAGACAGAATTAAAAGAAAGCATGATTGCTTTGGGTTATTTTTCCCCCCAAACAAGACATCAGGATAGTTATGAACAACTGTGGTCCCATAACCTCTTGCACTGCAATAGCTGCTTCAGTGATTTCTGTGGAAAGTTTTCCACCAGCAGATCAGTGTTGTTAAAATTCAGCGTGGTTATTGCCATCCCTGATGCCCCAGCTTGCCAGGATATCCTAAATGGGATAAATGTTTTGTGTATTGTTAAGAAATAAAATGCTGTTCTGTTCACTTAAATGTTACTGCTACTATTAAATTTTCTTTTAAAATGGAAACAATTTGTTTTTATAAAAATGCTAGGTTATTCAGTTTACTTGGCAGTTTTATGGTACATGGTATAATCTATTGTTATTGCTTCTCATTTAAGTAGGAGAATGGTGGAATTTCTCACTTTCTTGAGGTATAGTTGACTACAAGGCATCCTAGTTGGTTCAACTTCATATTAAACTTTCTCCCCACCCTGATGAAGAGTTCCTCTTTTTTATATTTCAGGGTCCAGCCCTGACAGGTCAACTGACAGAAGTAGCATCGTTACCTCCAACCCTACCAAGTGAGAATGCGCCACCTCCTCCACCGCCTCCGTTACCTGGTGGAGCAATACCTCCTCCACCACCGCCTCCGTTACCTGGTGGAGTAATGCCTCCGCCGCCGCCTCCGCTGCCCGGTGGAGCAGCACCACCTCCACCGCCTCCACTACCTGGTGGAGCAGCACCACCTCCACCACCTCCGCTACCTGGTGGAGCACCACCTCCTCCACCACTGCCTTTTGGTGGGCCTCCAATGCCACCAGCTCTTGGAGGTGTTCCTTTTGCTCCCTTTCCGGTGATACCAGCGTTACCACATGGGATGAAGGAGAAGAAAAAGTATAAGCTGGAAGTCGCAATGAAGAGAATCAACTGGTCAAAGGTATTACAATGTTTGTTTTTATTCCCATTCATAAAAAGTGGCTTTTGAGGAAGAAGGAGGTAATGCGCTAGGGTTTACATTAGATTGTTAATAGTACTCATGTTTGGGGAATTCATTCTATTCTTTATCCAAAACATTTCTGATGCAGTGATTGTGATTCAATTGGTATTGGTTTTCAAAGACACCTTATTCTATGGGGTAAGCTCTAAGTGTTTAATGCTGCCAAGAGCCCATAACACCCCATATTCTGGGGCTATCTGTAGCTAAGAGCTCTCAAAATTTTGGCTGATTTTGTATAGAGTTAAGTTCTACATGTTTTCAGCCGTAAAAGATATTTGACTTGCCAAGTGGGCACTTCAAAGGTAAAATGTCTTGTTTAAAGCAGGTTTAAGTTATCAAACAATTAAAATGTTTACTTTATAAATCATGTTACTAGTTTTTCAGAGAAAAGTTGAATTAGTTAAAGTATTGCTGGGGTTTAGGACAGGGGGAATGAATCTTGAAGTAGACAACTGGGTGGAAGACTGTTGGGAAGACTGCCATTTAGGTACTTAGACAATCTGGCAGTTGGCAGAAAGAAGGATCTTGAGTCAAGGCATAACTACAGCTGTTTGCTTAATTGAAGCAGCTGTGTCTGAGAAATGAGAGAGGATGTTGAGAAAGGAGATGTATTAAGAGGTTTTAGTTGAGTCTCTAGGTATAAAATGCAGTAAAACTTGGTATGAATGGGTACATGGCATTTTGGAAGACAACGCGCAGCAGAACTCTGACTTTAGTTTTGCCTTCTCTGGGTAAAGCTGTGGGAGCCATAAATTATGTGGTTTATGATTATTTTTTTTTCCTTGCTTTCTGAGGGCAGGTTGAAAGTGGATCAGGCTGTTAGACACTAATTTTACGTTTGGTATCTTCTCAATAAAACAGTGCACGATTGCTTTGGTTATGACTTCTGTGAATTTATTTTAGAAATGAAGTATGAGTGAAACCACTATGGTGGCAATTCATTGGGTTTTCTAGTTTAGTTTTAAAAACCTTGCATGAAACTCAAAAACTTGACTAGCGTAAAAAGACAAGGGTGGGAAGGCATTGGCAAAAGTATTTTTCCTAATTAAAATAAATAATTCTATACTTACCATGATAATAAGTATACAGACTTAAACTACTAAAATCTTCTGTTTAAGGGAGATGTCTTGACATGAGGTTAAGACTTATTTTAAGATCAGTCTTCTGAACAAATACAGTAATTTACTATAAATTAGAGCATCTAATTAAGAAATGAAGCCGATTATTTTGTGTTCACATTTCTTTTGTTCTTGTGATACGTTCTGGAAGTTTGAAAGGAAATTTGACTTTCATTGCCTTACCTGCCTGTCAATGATAGTTTTACTACAAAACACACTTTAACAGCATTTTTCTTTCTCCGAGAAAGGCAGGTGTTTACCCTGTTAAGACTGTTGCCAACTTATCAGAAGGTTCTAAAGGCAATGATGTTATTAAATATCAGTTTTTATTGTAAGCATTGAAGAAATTTTTACTAGAGTGAATTTTTAGCTATTTAGTTCTGTGTAAAATTATTACTGCATTTGATTTAGCAGTAAGTGGTTTGATATTAAACTTGAGTTAAAGTCATGGCTCTATTAGAATTGTGAAGCCGATGTTCCTTCCCTCTCCTTTACAAATATAGTTGATACTGTATACTATAATGAATTTTTAAATGAGATTCTTGTTGACAGAACGTTGCATTTGATGCTTGACGGATGAGTATCCGAGGAAGCTACCTTAGTTCCAATACAAAATTCTTCTAAAAAAGGCTGTGGGTTGTACATTGCTGAGCAAGAGATTTCTTCCCATGAGAGCTTTGAGAGAATGTGTGCTAAGCTCAGTGGATTTATGTAGTGACAGCAGGAGATGGCAGTAGGTAACTGCTGTGTGTTATTTCTCTTTTGGCCCCGTCGTGAGGGCAGGTCTGAGAGGACATCTGTGACTCCTCTGAGGTATGTGGAGTATGATCGGTGGGTGAATACTCACTGAAATTCATAGTTCTGCAGAGAGTTGCTTGTATTGCTGGTCAGTATCAAAGCAGAGTGAAAAACTGCGATGACCCAAACGAAAAGACAGGGCACCACTCTGTTAGGTGCGGTGAATGTGAATTGTGGCTTTGTATTAAGTTGCAGTATATCCAAACCATTAGGAATAGTTTTAAAGCAGTTTTCAAACATAGATAACAGCATGCTACTTAATGTGGAAACCTTCTTGGTTCATGATGTCTAATGTAGTTGTAAGTTCAGAGAATGCCTGTGTCTGTGTTTATAATGGTACCTGCGGGTATTAATCTGGGATGTTTCTTGCTCGTTTCAGATTAGTAATATGCTAGGGCAGGGTTTTGGCCACTGGGAGGAGCTATGGGACTGCTCAAGTGACATGGTTGGGCACCATTAACTTCCAGTGAATGCGAGCTTCTGCACAGTCTTTACATGGTTATATTTAATCAAATTTCCTTTTTCAAAACAACTTAAAATATAAACATTTACTTGAGCAGTAAACTGCAAGCACAATGTCTGATTTGCAGAACTAACCTGTAAGAGCAGTTACTAGTTATTACTTGTCTCCCAGTAGAATTGGTCACTTTGTGACAAGAGAAGTTATGTAAGTATCCAGGTGTGTGTTTGCATATGTGTTACTTTTAAATCCCTTTTTGATCAGTATAGCCACTGTTTCTTCCATATAAAGGAAATAAATTTGGGGTACTAGATAATTGCATCTATTTTCAAGACTAAACCCATCACATCTTAAAGGCAGCTCGTGGTTGGCAGTTTTTTAGTGGTATAAAATGTGATAGACATATTGAGGTTTGCTGTAGGAAAAAACACATAGATCACCAAATCATCAAGGCAATTTAAAGGAGGACCTTCATATATTGCATGTCATCTGGTTTGAGCTCTAGCTTTGACTTCAGTTAGTTTGACTGGATATCTGCTACTTGTCAAGGTACTAAATCTTTGTACTACTAGCTAGTGTGTGACACTTTCCTTGAAAACCATATTCTATTTCAATAGTGTGTTGGTACCAAGAACTTAGTAAAATCAAATTGTTGACGAAAGTGAGCTGTTAAGTGGCTACAGATGGTCATTGCTGACCATAAGTTGCAATTTAGTATTGAACAACTGTTGAATGTGTAATTTAAATTGCATGCTGAAATAGTGCAGGTTTTTTTGGGGGCACTTCACAGCTGGTAAAACTGTTGGGAAATTCATATGGATGTAGATATGCATCTTTCTACAAAGTTGGGTGGTACCACATTGTCCTGGATGGAGCTGGATGACATGTGATGCCAGATGTTGCTCCTGGCTGAAGATGCTCCATCTTTTCAATATGAAGCTTCTGAAATGCATCACATCATTGCATAGCAATAACAGTCCTTTGTAGACTGTTGTCACTATATTGCTAGGACACAGGATCATGTCCATCGAGCTCTTACATAGCTGATCTACCCTGCCAGACACAACGGAATTTCACTTTTAAGAGTATATGTAAACATGAATAGTCTTAGGGAAACAGCACAGGACTGTGTTTGGAAATCATTCTATTTTTTCCCAAGGGGTTTTTCAGATGGTTCAAGGTAAGTTGTTTTGTATCATTTCTGAATGTATACCGTCACCATGTCAAGGAAAACCTTCCAAGAACTAGTAATGACAGAAGTTTACTGTTGGAAGAGGAACTAGGCTGTCCTCTGATATTTTTGAGTAAGTGATCTTAATTCTTCTTGAGTCTTTCTAAATAAAAAGTAAGCTTAGGTTTTGTGTTCCTCTAAATTCTGAAGTGTTGAATAGTGAAATGGCTTGCTCTTTGGAGTAACAAATAAGAGCAGTATCATGAATGATTAATCCCACTAACTTTGGAAGGAGGAATCTAGAAGGTTGAGATAAAACCTGTGTAGAAATGCATGTCATGTCAATTTATAGTTTCTTTTACCATAAGAATTAATGTTTATACCTTATCTTTAGTACTTTGTCACTGGATTTCGAAGTATTTGGAAATGTGCTAAAATAATCTGAAAGTGTATCTAACAGGAGTAGTTTAAAAACAGGGTTTCAAAATATTTAAGCAGAAGGATATTTAAAATAGTCAACTATGGTTTTAAGGTATTGATTTCAATAAATTTTAAATACATTTGAAACTCTCTTTACTTTTTCTGTCTGTAATTCTTATAATCTGCATATTAGGATAATTGATAACTTCTTTATTGTGGGAGGACGAATTAAAAGTATCGAGGAGGGGGGAAGACTGTAAATCTCTGGTTTCGGTTAATGTGCATCAGTGTGCCTTCTTAGAGCTACAGTATGGTATGACAGTGCTGGAAACTTCAGGCCCATTACAGAGAATTGTAGATGAGGGTGACATTACAAGTAACTGTAGAGAGAGCAGCAAAATGAAATTGGTGAGGGATTTTCTTTTTTTTTTTTTTTTTAAAGTATAATTCTCAGTGCATTTCCAGAAAACTGAACAGTTTTTTTAGAATATTAACTTTAATGCTTCTGAATTTAAAAGGAATTGTATGGTCCTGCTGTTTTTTTAAAACATCTGTACAATATATCTTTAACCTCCAGCAAACCACACCAATATATTATATTTTTAAAAAGAAAAAATGGACTGTTTTAAGTAGCCTAGTTGTATTATTAAAAAGAAACAAGAATGTATGAGTTGTCATGCTGGAAAAGATGCTCATGTATTACTTTCAGGAATATGGCACTACCCAATGTTTGAATCCAGAGTTTTGGGGTAGTTTTTTTACTTTGAAATTCACCTAGCCATATAAAAGTCCTTTTAGTTCATGTACTCATACGAATCATTTGAATTATACAATTTTGTAACCTTTAAAACCCTTATTAAAAAAAAAGCCACTCCCCCTCCTATGAAATGTTTGTCTGTTGAAGATTTTTTACCTTTGAGTGTCCTTGTCCTCTTTCTGTTTAGAAGATTACTCTCTTCAAAGCTTCCATCATAGTTTTCTGGATTTTTTTAAAACTTTTTTTCCTCCCTTTGAAATGAGCTCTAATGTTTTAGAAATGCATTTCCACCTGGGCTTTTAAGAAAATTTTTTGTGGCTATTATTTCAGTTAGCTTCTCTTATTATCTTTGACTTCCAGATTTTTATATTAACCCCTTCTATCTGTTTGGGTATTTCCATCTGGACTTTTTTTCCTTATAGAATATAGGTTTCATCACAGATTTATATTTTGGTGATTTTTGGGGGTGGGGGGTGGGTGGGGTGGTGGAATTTGTCTGCCATTGACAATATCATTCTGTCCTGAACTTGCTCCTCATCTTTGACTCACCACTGCTTTGTCTGGTTAGGATAGTTTCTCTCCTGCAATTCATTTATCTTCTTCATTTATTTAGGCATGTCAGTTAAGCAGGGAAAAATTTCTGCCATACGTGTAACTTGCGCTTTCTACACTCAATTGTCCTTGTTAAGTAATATCTGATTCTAGAGTCAGTTGCACTAGTTTTGTAACTGTGAAACATACTCAGACTACCATCCTGTAAACATATAGAAAAATAAGATTTGTAGTTTATAATACATATTTGTCATTACAGCCAATTTCATTGTAATCAATTATGTTCATGTGTTTATAGAAATAATTTATAAAGTGCACATCTGAACACTGTGTATGACAATGGAAAGTAACTGCAGATGGACACTTTGCTTAAGTGCTCTGGGAACAGTGCCAAAAATCTCCTGCATACTGGAGAAGAGGAAAGTCCCTCTGAACATAACTTTTAAGGAGCTATCATTTTGGGAACAAAATTCTTTCTGTTTAATTTAGTGCCTTTTGTTGTAACTGTCTTCACCATTAGTGTTGGATTAAGATAGTTTTTAAAAATGTCTTACCTGCAGCTGGTGATAAAGCAGCTACACATTAACAGATTGATCATATTGTGAAAGGCGGAGGACCGATGCGTTGCAGTGAAATCCTAGTGAGGCTTACAAGTATAATATTTATAAATTTAGAATAGAATCATAGAATCATTTAGGTTGGAAAAGACCTTCAAGATCATCGAGTCCAACCATCATCCCTGCCCACTAAACTATGTTCTGGAGTACCTTGTCTACGCACTTTTTGAATACCTCCAGGGATGGTGACTCAACCACTTCCCTGGGCAGCCTGTTCCAATGTCTGACAACCCTCTCAGTAAAGAAATTTTTCCTAATATCCAACTTAAATCTTCCTTGCCGCAACTTGAGGCCATTTACTCTCGTCCTATCATTAGTTACTCGATAGAAGAGAGCAGCACCCACCTCACTACAACCCCTCTTCAGGTAGTTGTAGAGAGTCATAAGGTCTCCCCTCAGCCTGTGTATCCTTTGTATTCTTGTGTATCATCCTGAAGTTAAATAGCCCTTGAAAATTAATAGGCATTTAAACAAACTTGTAAACAAGAATTGATAAGACTTTAAAAACAGGAAGAGGAACATATTTTGAAAACAAAATAGCTGTTTTGAACCATACATGAAGAGTAAAATTGGCTTTCAGCTTCTATGTTGCAGAGTACTTTCTTCTTTTAATACAGTATCAAATAAGGTACTGTAATGAAATCTGTGTTTCCATTTTTCAAATGTTTAAAAAAAGTGATATTAAGTATAAAATTATTTCTGATGTTTAAAAAGATAATTCTTCCTACAGACTTAATATTGAGTCACTGAAAGGTCTGCATTGACATATCATTTGCAAATAAGGTATTCCATACTCTGGCAGTGTAACAAAGACTATTCCTTTTACAGTTCTCAAGCAGCAGGGCTGCATATCAGTGGTGAAGAACTTGGGAACTGTCTTGAACATAATCAAGAGAAGGCTAGAACACTTTCAAACCCAGATGCTAATATGTTATCAAGCCTGTTTGGAAAACTTGTTGAATGGGAGAAATATAATAAAAATCATAGCGTGGATAGGAGGCAGTTCATCTGATTATGTTTTGTTCTGGAAGCATCTTTAAGAGAACATAATAGCTGGAACATAACTAAATTTAATTCATTGCAATTATCACAAAAGTCTAGTAGCATCGGCTTTAACTTGACTATTGTAAATACTAGTTATTAACTCTGGAGATGCCATTTTTGTTTCAGATTGAGCCTCAAGAGATAGCAGAAAACAGCTTTTGGGTAAAAGCTGAAGAAGATAGATTTGAAAACCCAGAACTGTTTGCAAAATTGGCGCTTACCTTTGGAACCCAAATGAAAGGTACATTCTTCTTTTACTTTGTATTATGCTTTTATTAAGTTTAAAACTGTGCAATGACAGTCTCTTTTATGCTTTGTGCAATGCTATGGAATTCATATAATGGTTTATAGCAGGAAGATGATTTAAAATATATGTTTTTATTAAGCATAGCTGTTTATTACAGGAATTGCTCCTCCCTCACAGCATAAGGGGAGGAACCTTTTCTAATAATACGTCTTAAGTGCAGGGTGTGTTGCAGGCTGATGTGAATTTTCTTCAAATTAAATTATAATTAAATTCTAATCCTAAAATTATGCTTATCTGCATTAATATTCCTAGCTGCAGGAACTGTAAGTTTTCAGGTTCTTTTAGATATTCCACCTGTGGAAGGTTTGTTGTGTAACAAAAATTTACTTGCTTGTATCACACTGCTAAATCAAAGTCCTCATGCAGTTGAATCACAAAGCCACAACACTATAATATGCCTACTGTCATGATTCTGGAATATGTGAGATGAAACCATTGTTCTTTTCAAAGTTCTTGTGTTGGTGTCCTTAGTCTTTGCTTTCACTTTTTTTTTTTTTTATATACTATATGCAGCTCTCTTTTTAAGAAAAAAGAGGTCTTTACATATATTCTTCTAATTAGTATTTAAATTTGTGTTGTATAATCTAAGAAGCACACCCTTCCCAAGTTATATACAGTTAAACTGCACTGTTACTGTTATTAGTGAATGATATAAGGTAGTTTTCAAAGGTTTGAACATGTGAGTGCACACTCTTTAAACTGTTTGCATAATACCATAGGGAAGTGTCAGATAGTCTACCGATTTTTATTGGAACACGGTGTGAAATAGGCCTGTTTGACTACTAGAGATAACAATACAGTGAGAATAAAAACCATGCTGGTCTGTCACGTGTAACTGAGGCTGCTCAGTATGTCATGTAAATAACTCTTCTGCTATTGATTTTAGATGAAGAAAATAATTTCTCAAACACTTAATTCTTTCAATGGGAGATACGATGACAATATTTATATCTGGAGTTGGGAATGCAGTTACTAACAACTGAGTATTGGTTATGATTTTGATACTTTAATACTATCCTCAGCTCTTCATGGCTTTCAAATGGTCTTTGAGTAATTCTGAAGCTGCACACAGCTTCTTCAAGTCTTTTCATTATTAGCCATAGTTAATGGTAAATTGATCAGTATTTCATATGTGACCATTTACCAGTAATTTGTTTCAGGCCTGAAGAGAAGCAAGTACTGCTGAAGAACGGTTCAATAACAACTTAGGAGCTAATGAGGAAGCCTAACAAATTAGAGTCCAAGAAGTGTTAGATACTGAAAGAATGAATTTCTGATCTAGCTACAGATCTTATGTCCATTTATCAACCAGTTAGAATATGATATACTTTAGGGATGTGCAGTTCTTGGAGGTGGATGGAGTGAGATGTGTCAAGTGTTGATAGGCCAAATTTGAGTAAGCAAACACACACTTAGGATTTTGAAGTGAATGTATGTACTGACTGTGAGCATTTTGTGCTGCTGTGTTGTTTTTTTTTTTTTACTTTAACTTTTTGGCTCTGAGAATTAACAATTCATGTGATGCTTTGTATTGTAACCATAGGGAGTCTTTTGTTTTAATTCGAACCACTAGGATGGTCTCACTTCTATCAATTACTTGAGGATTTTATTCCTTCAAAATTAAGTTGTATTGCACAGAGGTTTGTGGTGTCCTGGCTGTTGTCTGAATTCCAGGAATAAGAACTGCAGTTTATACTAATACAGTGTTTGAAAAGTTAACTTGGGTTAAGGAAGGTCTTTCAGAGGACCATAACTTCCCTGAACCATTTCTTGAGTAGATTCCTTGAGTTATTTCTGAATGTCTTTTTCTGTGCTCTTTTGAAACCCCTTCAAAGAGTTAGTCATAGTTGTGTTTTTCATAAGATATACAGTTCTTTCACTGAGAGCTCATGCTCTTTTCAGTAGTCACTGAATTTGAGCCATTAGTATTCTGCTTTTACAGTGCTTCCCACTTTCTGCTCTAAATGTACAGGTATTACGCAGTAATACAAAAGCATCATCTGCAGTAATTTAACACATTTTTCCATACCAAAGTTTGTTAGATTCTTGGTTCATAGCATTGCAGTGAGATTAAAATGACGTGGAGTTCATCACTGGTTTTAGCGTGACAGCAAGACAGGAAGACCTTTAAGGGGAGGAAAGCCCTAGCAGCAGGTAACGCTTACAATGGAATGACACCCTTATTATTGAAAATGGCAAGCTTCTGCCTTGAAGTGAATTCTTTCTTTAGAAATCTGAAGAAATGTTTCTGAATTCCTGAAAATCTTCTTCATTAAAAATGCTGAAAAAAAAATCCTCTTGAAATTCTGACTTAGCTGTCTGTTTCATATGAGAGGAAATTCTTGTTGGCATAGTTGCACAGTTCTAAAACTACAAACAACAGAATTTCTCCAAATAGCTTACTGTGGTGGTAGCCTTGCAGGTATTTTTCCTGTTCTTCCTTATGTTGTTCTCAGTTAGTGGTTGTAGAAAATAACATGCCATAACGAAGGATGAGAAGACTGTTAAAAATGCTACTACGTATTACCCATGATATTAAAATCTTACTTGGCTGGCTTGTAGAGAAAGTCAGGGTTGCCTTTCTTTGAGTTCAAGTTTTTCTTAAAACTTGAAAACCTACTAGAAGTCAAGAAGAGTCTTTAGTTGCAGCACAGGCTCAAATAATTGCATTCCACAAACCACTTTTTTCTGCAACTGCTATTTGCAAAGTGAAATGTTAAATGATATTCACCATTCTTCCTCACCTTTTGCCTTAACAGCCACAAGCAGCTCATTAATCCCCAAAATACTTACTTCAAGTGTAATTTAGGGTCAAATTTCTCTTCTGCTTTAGTCCCATTTCTTGCTGTGGTCTCCCAATATATTACAGGAGAATGATAGAAGACAAATAGGAATGCATTTTATATTCTCTCAAGAGCACAGCCAGCATGTAAAATAAATAAATGGATAAGTGGAAGAAAACTGACAATCGCCAAAAGCAATTAGGATGACTTAGTGTTTACTATCTTGTATTTCATGGCATTTTGGAATGCCAGTGGGAATAGTAACTGAAGTAAAACAAATGATAGTGTACACACTTATTAAAAATTTTTAATTCCATATAGGTTGTAGCAATTAAATTTGTTTAAACCTCTGAATTCTATTGATGATTCTCTGGCACCATGAGAATGGAACTTTGGGGTTTTTCCTCATTTAACATAGTTTTGTTTTAAGGTACTCCGAGAATACCTTAATGTTGGTTGTCACTAATCTATGTGCTGCCTTGCTATCTGAGTACCACCTGTGTTCAAGGCAGGCAGCCAAAGCTGCAGGGAAGTGGTACTTCTGCAGACCAAAAGTAAA
Source organism: Haliaeetus leucocephalus (assembly GCF_000737465.1). NCBI lineage: Eukaryota > Metazoa > Chordata > Aves > Accipitriformes > Accipitridae > Haliaeetus > Haliaeetus leucocephalus. Next base: position 6,596,021 of record NW_010972776.1, read on the forward strand.
GGGAGGTGGGGAGAATTCATAAGAAGACACTTCTGAAGCACAGTTTTCATTAGTTAGTGAATTATTGCACTCATCAGTTAGCTGCTTATAAAACATAAGAATGTTTAATCCCAGAGCACCAGGAATAAAAAGGAATGAACCCTGACTGGTAACATAATAGATGCAAATTTTTTAAAGTAGTATGCATAAGGCTAGATCTTTACTTGCTACTGTAGCACTAGATATTTAATACTGATGCCTCGTGAAGATGTGGAATGTTTTTAGGTAGGTTCAAATCAGTACTAACAGTCAAACTGCAGTATTTGGTCTGTGAATCAGTTACTGAGCACAATTATGAAAACATCTGTTGTACAGGGAGCAATGGAAACATTAAAAAAGTATTCCCTTTCAGACTTCACAGGATTTTGAAGTCTTGGGGTTTAAACTAAGTTAACTGAGATCTAATTATCACTGTCTCAGTGCAGTGTGGACGGATTTTCTCTACTTTTCTTTGCGAAACACAAGTGATTCAAATAATTTATAAGGGCCTCTGACAAATGGACTCCAGGGCTTCAGATTTTCATTAGAGATCTTAGATGAGTGTTTTGAGCTTGGAACTGGGCTTCTAGATGCAAAGATGGAAACAAAGATTGTAGTCTAGCAGACTATTTTGACAAGTAAATGATATTCCAGGTTAGGCATAATTGAAAATGAATGGACAACTGTGGTGGTCGTTAATGAGTTGGGTGGTATTAAGAGTTGGGACAGTTACTGCATTGTGGGTGGCAATGAAACACATAGATGCATTATCTTTGTGTAGTGGCACAGAAGATAAGAGTAAAAATGGTATTAGTTTCCAGTCAGTTACTTTTTTTGACCTAGTTAATTCTAAGAGAGAATCTGATATCATCCAGAATTTTATTTTGTGAATCATGTGTTGCTTTAAAGTGAAAGCAGTGATTTTGCTGGTGAAAACATGCATCATCCTTTCACAGTTTTTGAGTCACGACTTGAAAATTTCAGGCTCAGTAGTATTTGGTTTGCAAAATAATCTTATCATGCATTGATTTATGTTTTGATATTTAAATAGCAAGAGGAAGGAATTCTATTGAGGTATTGTTAGCTCAACCTTTTCTTAAAACAATTAAATCTTACCTGCAAGCAACAGTCTCTTCGGACAACTTTTTTTTTTAACAAGTAGGATAACCTTTACATAGTGAGGTTTTCTCCTTTTTAAAACTTGTGTGATCAATTTTAAGCTTTGTGTGATCACACAAGTATTTTCCTAATGAAAAAAAAAATCATTTCCAGTTTATGGAGTGTGAAGAAAATGTGAAATAAACTCAATGAACAACCCTCCTTAGCTGGATTGCATCTTATCCTTGTGAGTCTATTATGTGATGTTAAGTCATTAATTTCTGTTAATACACAGTGAAATAATGAGGTGTGTTGTCAACTAAGAATGCCTTCTTGTTGATGTCTTTAGATGGTCCCACTATCCAAATTCTAGAACTAGAATAATTTTTAATTAAATGCATAATAGTAATTTTCTAATGAGAGAAATGTTGTAAAGAAGTTGTCAAGAATTTACGCTTAGTGTATTAATCCAGTCTCGTTATATGTCTCCAGAAGCTTGGGCTACTGCTTTTTGGTGGGGTTAGGGGTGCGTATGTTTGTATTGCCGTAGAATGTTGTTAAAAAAACCAACAACTAAAATGGAGTGTTTAAAATATAGGTTCTTGCCAAGAACACTAGCCTAACAGCAAATCTTTGAAATCATTTAAGCAGGTCATTTTATGTTGTGCAGCTAGAACTGTCTTTTTCTAAATTTTGCTTTTGTCACTTAACTGACATAAAAGTTTATCTTCAGCTACCAGTATAAGGGAAAAGAGCACCATCAGCAGCAGTGTGATGTCTGCAGTGCTTTGTGGAATATGATCTCAAAAACTCCCTATGTTGGTGTTTAATTTTTTTAATATTAAATACATACATAATTGTATGATGAAGTGTCTTCTAGCAGGTAAAAGTAAAGGATTAAAATGTTATGGCTCTGTAGATAAGTCGTGATACATGATATGCTTGGGGCCTCAGATAACTTTGTAATAATGTGACAATACTCTATGTATCAGGCCTGCTGCAATCAAAATCACTTTTCACTGTTTGATTGATAGTCTAATTGCAAAACACTACAAAGCAAGTTAATGCCTTCTCCCTTAAGGATCATGTTAATTTCTGGCTCTTGTAATTTAGGTTGTGTATTTTGCCAGTCAAGAATGATAGTGGTGCTCTGAAGAAATTAATTATGTGTACAGTAGATCTGTAAAGGTAGTAATTAGTACATAATAGTCTGTAACTACTGGGATTGTTGCAGTACTGAATGCATTATCCATCCACCTAACCTCAAGGGAAAACTTCTCGATCAGGGTTCTGTTGCTTCTTTATGGTTAGACTTTTAAAATACAATTCAACAATCATTTTGATATGTTTTCAAAATTGAAATAAGGTTTTAACGGCCGAGTTGTATTTTTCACACTATGGGAGTTTGAGTGAGGAAGAACAAGAGAAATACAAACTTGTACGTAAACCATAATTGAACAAAACGCGAACAAAATATTCTGCTTTTTATTTTTATATGTATAATGTAATAATATATGCATAATATAAAACATATTAAACAGCTTATTAAAATAAAGTTTTGTTTTAGTAATTACAATATGAAAACTTAGGTGGCTGTCCAGTCCTACCTTTGATATCTCCCTCTGTGAACAACTTCTAGGACTTATCTGTAGCTCAGTTTTAAAATATTAGTAATTCATGAAAAATTAGTAAAACTTTGATAGGATTAACTAAAATTTAGTTTAAATTTGTTCATGTTTTGGGTCAGTGCCAGGTTTTAGTATCTCAACTTGTTTTGTTGGTTGAGGAGGAAGAGGGCTGAAATGCGCAACTGAAAGTAGTATGAAAAGGATGTTGGAAAATTTAATAAAGAGCATAACAAACATACCAAAACAGCTGAAGAACAGTCTGGGGAGACCACATTACTTCTGAGGAAGACACAACATATGACATGATGAGGTTAAGAAAAAGGTGATGTTTAAATAACACTAAATACAGTGATGGTAGCAACATCATCTTTTGTCAACATTGTTAATAATGTTTATTTGAAGGTGATAAACACTTTCTTTTTAGGCTATAGAAGTTAGACTGTAAACAGTTGAGGAAACTGTACTTGTACAGAATTGTAAGCAGATAGTGATGCTTATCCAAATAAGTTTATTGTAAACATTATAAGGTAAATGTTCTTTTTAAAATTGTTGGAAATAGCAAGGCGACGGGCTCTAAAAGTAGATGAAGGTGGAATACTGGCAGTTACTGTACATAGGTGGTATGATAGACGTATGCAGGTGTTGCACTCAATGCTTTCATGAAAAGTATGCAAACCTTATATGGAGACTTCAACACTTACTTGTACTTTATTGAAGTGTTAAGTCTAATCAAAATACAACAAACACCATTATTCCAGTTTACGCTGATACTAGCAAACATAAACTTATCATCCACCCCTTCTTTTTTCTGATGTTATGCTCACCCATCTTCTGTCTACCTGAAGAGTGGAGATAAAATGGTGTTGCAACAAGTCATCAGCGTCTCGAGTTCTTCACCACAAGTTTTATGGTTTTACAGTGGAGATTTTGCTCCTTTTAAGTCTGCTTGGGGTTGTTCTAGCTTGCTGGTAAAATACTGTTCAAAAGATATTGACTTTTTTTTTTTTTTTTTTTTTTTTACTAGCAGATCATTGACTAGCATCTTCTGTTTGCATTTGTTGATTGGGGTAGCTTATCAAGACTTCCTTCCGGTCTGGTAAAACTTCTGTACTTTATTCTTCTCTGCCTTGAAGTGCTTGGATGACGATGTTCTAATTATAGCGAATTATTAAAACTTGAGCTGCGGTGGTCTTTTGATTGCCACCTACTTTCTGTGGATACATAGCATCTGAGGTCTAAATGTCAGCTGCTTAGACTAGTGACTTAAAGGAGAGAATGTAGGTGGGCTGCTATTCCCTCCCACTTTAACTGTTTTTTTTCCCCTTGCTCAGCATCCACAAGAACACCTTATTATACCTTAAATTTATTTTTTCCATTGTCAAGAAAAAATGCCAGAAAGTTTGAACAACTTAGCTACTTAAGTATTTGAAATTATTCTTTTTCTCCCAAAAGTTTTGTAGTACACCAATATGAAAGATGTAACTGTCTGTATTTAATTTCTTCATGGTTGTTGAACAAATTAGATCATATAAACTAGGAAGATGCAATGTCCTTAGTATATTTTAATCGGGCTTTAATTAAAACAACCCTTCTGGTTTGAACACATTTTGTTGATACTGTTAACATGCTAATTCTGTAATACCCATGTGCAAATAAATAGTGTAGTCTTACTCGTTAGCATCAGGCAGAGGATGTTCACATTATGTTCACATGTGGAAAACCCATGTGCAGTCTTCAGTGAGTTTTCTTTGAGGCCCTTTGCTGCTACTTGTTGAGCCATTGAATGTTCACAATAATTTCTGTCTTTTGAACTTTATTGTACCTTCTAATTTCTATTGTGCAAGGTACCTTTGTGCAAGAAGGGAATGTAGAACTGACTACCAAATCACCTAGTCAGGAAGGGCATTTTAAACCTATGTCTTTTGTGTTCTACATCTGATAGAAGAAAGGCTGATTTTTGATCTCCTGAAGAAAATGGTGTATAATTTTTTTCCTCCGAAACCAACCATTCTTCAAGGCTGGTGTGTTGTTTTGCAGGGTTTTTTAAAATTTCTGCAGTAACTTACACTCATTCTATTTACACCTCTGCCAGATACTGAGGAGAGGGAGAAAGAAGGAATGATTGGCTAGTTTCAGTGTAAGTCAGTAGATACTGTTGATTCAGTTGATTTTTGTTACTTCCCCTTGTCCCCCTAGTTAACAGGTATGTTTTTCTGACATGAATTCTATTATTTTTAACCCCCTCTGTGACCAGTTAGTCTGCTGAAGTAGTGTTCTTTCTTTAATCAGAATGAATGTTTTAGCTTCAAACATTCTCATTGAAATAATTAAGTTTGTATGCATGAAATGCATTTTTAGAGTTTTTATTCTGTTATCAAAGTGATGTAATATTTCAAGATTGATTCTATCTCTGTGCAGTGTTCCTCTGTGAATATTACAAAGCTTATATTCACTGTTATTCTTGACTGACAAATGACATTACGAAATATGCATCATTATTCATCAGCCCTTCCTTTTTGCTTGATGTAATGAAATATTTTTAGAGGGGAGAAAAAAGTTTTGTTTATCTTAATTTTCAGCTGTTTTTTAGTGGAGAGATAAGTAGCAGCCAAAGAATGAGGTCAGTGCACCATTAAACTTGAAGGAAAGCTGTTTGCATTAATTCACGTTTGGTACTTACACAGAAAAGGAAAAGGGATTAGTACTTTTAAAAAATGGATGTGAATTTGATATGCTAAGAAGGCCAGATCAAATTGACCAGAGAACTTAAACTTTTACAAGCTTTAAATGGACTCAGTTTTAGCCAAAGTTCTTGTAACACAGCTGTATTTGTAGGTGTGAGACAGCAAGCTTCAGTTTAATAGAGGAATCTCTAGTATTAAGCACAGATATGTTGTACTAGCTCAACTATATGCATTGCTTTGTCAAAACAGAAAGAAAAAACTGCAAACTCAATGTGTTTGTTTCTGGATTACAAACTGCAGGTGGCTCTCTTGGTCTTCTGATTAATTCTAGATGTGTATGTTTGTTTCCTTTTCCTCCTTGCCCTCTCCTTTTCAGAAGTGTATGAATCCAAACCAAAGGAAGATACTGCTTCGCATTGTAGGGTCACCAAATGTTTCTGTGTCTTATAGGAATTTCATTTAGTTAGATCGCGTGCTTAGGTAATCGGTCTTTGTATCTCAGTTTCACACAGAAGTGAAGCAGGCTGGTTTGTTTTCATCTTTCATTGTATTTGAAATTGTTGATCTTTTTCAACAACAGAATAAATTCAAGTACCATAAAGAAGAGTTATTAGTTTGCCATTTTTCATCTTTTCCTTTCCTTCTCAACTGGATTTATCCAATAGGTAAATTGTCAAAGTCAGGGATGGAAAAAGCTTTGCCTTGTTTAAATAAACTGATGCCTGAAATGATTGCCACCTAGCATAGATTTATATATGTGCGTGTCTCTATATTGTATTTTTATGTACATTTTTTAATTTCTAAATGATCTTAGAATTATTTAAATGACGATCACAGTAAATGCATAAGAATATATTTCTTGATTAAGGAAAAAAATATTTGTATATAATTACCAATGAAATAAAAGCTTTTCTGCCCAGAAGTGTCGGGGCAATTTGTGCCAGATAAGAATACCCAGTCCTGCTGTGTTCAAAGTATCAAGAGAAAAAAGGCAGAGAGAAAAAAGGCACATGTGTTCTTTGTATTCAGTTTTGCATCTCAGGTACTGAGGCTTAACTGCAGAAGTTGACTCCTTAATAGTTATACTTTATAAACAAACTTTGAGTAGTTACACAGAGAAGCACGGTTTCCAAACTGACCTTAGAATGATGCATGTAGCTTCGCTGCAGCTGGGCTATTGTTCAGGAGAATCACAAATGAGGTCTCCTAAGAATTACTTGTATGTATGTTCCTGTGTACATTTTGTTCATACGAGGAAGCCCCTGTGCAAATGGTAGCTGTTTGATAGCACCTGCTTCTGTTTAAGGGTGTGTGTGTCTTTTATTTCAAGAGCATTGGTACCCATTTCATTCATCATAGTACAAAAGGACTAAAATGAGAATAGTATTCTGAAAGGGCCAAAACAAACAAAACCTTCCAATTAGGAGGCAATGTTTGTAAATTTTAGTTGTTCATGTTTTATTTCAAATAGCATTTTAGCACACTTACCTTTCAGTAAGTTAAATGATTCATTATCTATGTGGAAGGTAATTTGTAACATTGAGTCACAAAGTAGATACTTTATTTTGAAAAACCTTACTATGTAAACTACATGTACTGTTAGTATGACCTACTAGCAATTATACTAATTTGCTAGAAGTAGCTCAGAAGCTGAATAGTCACCCTCAAATTTGTATTTAAAAACCACTGTAATGTAAGTCTCTTACTTGCTTTACTTGGAAGTGCCTGACAGTTCTGTGTTGATTATATATAACACGAATTCTATATGATAAAACACAGTGTTGTATGATGAAATGTACAGATAGGCATTGTTGTATGTATTACTGAGAACAAATGAAGGCTTTCTTTTCATAAATCACTTTGCTAATATTTTGACCACAAGTTTTGACTGTGGTGGACTAATGTGAGGGAACACTGATATTTTGTAAAGACTTTCTTTGGAGACATACAGGAAGTTTGAAATTTTATTTTAATTTTTTTTCCCCCCAGTTTGGGACTGTAGAGTTCTTTTCATCATGTGACAGTGAATGAAGACTGTAATAGATAAAAGAAAAAAATCTATTTAGACTTTCTCAGAAGTTAGGATCAGTCCCAGTTTTGTTATTTTTGTTTTGTGTATTGTCTTGTTTTCCTGGAAAATCTTTTATAAATAATGCTTTCAGAATTATCGTGTCATAGGGTTGAACAGATGCAGGAGTTTTACTGGGTCTCAGGCTGTAGTACACTTATAATTATGTCTTTTTTATGGGTCTGCTTTTAAAAGCTTTGTGGTATATTTAGAAGGGAAAAAATTGATGAGGGACAGGTCAGATAGATGCAGTTTTCCTAGATCTCTTATTTGTTATTCCTGGGGCTTCCTTTGTTTACATAATTAAATAATTAAAATTAGTATTTTTGCGAAGCATTGTTGTTTTATCAGAAGGCTTCGGATTGAGTAGTTTGGATATTATCTTGGTTAGCATTACATAAAGAGCTGTAATGTATTTGCTTTTCTGAAGCTGAAATTAAGTAGTCTGTATGTGAATTAAATTATATTCAGATTAAGAGGCAGATGGGAAATAGTTTGAGGTCTGGGATATTCGAAAGTTGCTAGCTTTATTCATTAATTGCTTTGAGTTATATCATAATGTATTCCACACAATTTCTATAGAAATCAAGTTAATTTTCAAAATCACCATTATATCTATTCTGAATCCAGGTCAAATCTCTAATGTGGAGGTGATTCCTTCAGTTATAGTTTAATTAGCACTGCTTAACCCTTTTGAAATGTCACTAGGACAAGTTACTCCACCCGACTGGAGACTCGAGGAGCAAGGATACTGTAGTGGATTTGTGTGGCAAGGTTTTGGTAGTGGGGGGGCTGCAGGGGTGGCTTCTGTGAGAAGCTGCTAGAAGCTTCCCCCATGTCTGACAGAGCCTATGCCAGCCGGCTCCGAGATGGACCTGCCGCTGGCCAAGGCCAAGCCCATCAGTGATGGTGGTGGTGCCTCTGGGAGAAGAGATTTAAGAAGGGGAAAAAAACCTGCAGCCGAAGAGAGCAGTGAGAACATGTGAGAGCAACAACCCTGCAGACCCTCAGGTTGGTGAAGAAGGAGGGGAGGAGGTGCTCCAGGTGCCGGAGCAGAGATTCCCCTGCAGCCCGTGGGGAAGACCACGGTGAGACAGGCTGTCCCGCTGCAGCCCAGGGAGGTCCACGGTGGAGCAGATCTCCACCTGCAGCCCAGGGAGGACCCCACGCCGGAGCAGGTGGATCCTTGAAGGAGGCTGTGACCCCCGTGGGAAGCCCACGCTGGAGCAGGCTTCTGGCAGGACCTGCAGATCTGTGGAGAGAGGAGCCCACGCTGGAGCAGGTTTTCTGGCAGGACTTGTGACCCCGTGGGGGACCCACGCTGGAGCAGTCTGTGCCTGAAGGACTGCAGCCTGTGGAAGGGACCCACACTGGAGCAGTTCGTGGAGGACTGTCTCCTGTGGGAGGGACCCCACGCTGGAGCAGGGGAAGAGTGCGATGATTCCTGCCCCTGAAGAGGATGAAGTGGCAGAGTAAGAAACCCTGCTAGTTACTTCCTGACTGTGTTACTTTTGCAGACACAATGTGATTATCTGCCTTTTTTAGTGCTAAGCATGAAACTGATATTGTAGGGGATGTCACCTGTGTATCTACTTGCTGTAAGACCATCATTTGGTTAGGAAATCTGTAGAACTGAAAGTGTTTCTAAAGAGTATTAATAAAGAAACCCCTGCTGCTCAGCTTTACTGCAAGTTTAAATTAGTAATTTTATCAAAAAGCTTCAGCAGTAGAATTCAAGGAAGCCTATTTTCTTTTTTCTGAAGTATGACAGTTTTACTATCATAGTTTTTCTGCTTTAAGTTAAGCATGATAGTTTTGCTGCTTGAGTAATTGTAGGTATTTGTTGGTATTCCTTCAGTAAATTTGGGAACTGCTTGGTAATTCTAAATATGTAATAAATTAATGAACCTCTTCTGTATTATTTCATTCATAAAAACCTGACATTGGAAATGATAAGAGCCGATTTTCAGAAAGTATTGTTGGTGTTGGGGTTGTGGTGAACTTGTAGAGCAGCGTTTTGTGTTTAAGGCTTGGAAGGAAAAATACTGGAGTGAGAACAGCCATATGTTGTCTTAAAATGTCTCTCGTGTGTGTTTTTAACAATGTTGTGATAGAGCTGTCTTAATGTCTTAAATTTTAGGTGGTAACTTACAGAATTAATGTATTAATTTGTTAGACCCGAGTAGTTCAGAATTTAAAAATGAAAATCTTGAGGAAAGGTGGAAGAGTCAGTTCTGACTATAAAGAAAAGTCAAGGGGAGGCAAATTCTCAAAGGCATGAATTGTTTTCTTCCTACATTTGCTGTTTCAGAGGTCCCCATTAGAAAAGAGTAAGGATCACTCTTGTCATATGCAGACAAATGTTATGTTACCTACTGTTGTGGTTTAAGCCCAGCCAGGAAGTAGGTGCCACTCAGCCACTTGCTCACTTCCCCCCCTCCACCCCGCAGTGGGATGGGGAGGTGAATAGGGAAAAAAGTAAAACTTGTGAGTTGAGATAAGAACAATTTAGTAACTAAAGTAAAATAAAATATAATACTAACAATAATAAAAATAATAAAATATAACAATAATAATAGTAATGAAAAGGAATGTAATAATTAAATAAAAACTGAGAAAAGACAAGTGATGCACAATGCAGCTGCTCACCACCTGCTGACCAGTGCCCAAGCAGCGATCTGCACCTCCTGGCCAACTCCCGCCAGTTGATGTACTGAGCATGACGTCCTATGGTATGGAATATCCCTTTGGCTGGTTCAGGTCAGCTGTCCTGGCCGTGTTCCCTCCTGGCTTCTTATATACCTGCTTGCTGGCAGAGCATGGGAAGGTAAAATATCCTTGACTTAGGATAAGCACTACTTAGCAACAACTAAAACATCAGTGTGTTATTAACATTATTGTCATACTAAATCCAAAATGCACTGTTGCAGCTACTAAGAAGAAAATTAACTTTATCCCAGCCAAAACCAGGACACACATATACCTATATTCAACAAGTTTGGAATTCCAGCCTACTGCATGATAACTCTGTTAGTAGTTAGTACATTCTGTACCTACTATATGCCTTGTTTTTCTAAGGGAAATAGAGCTTTTGTTTGTAGCAGCTTTATAAAATACAGCAGAGGAAGTAAGGCAGTTTTATATTCTGAAATGTCTATTTCAGTCTCAGTGATGCAGTGCTCATACAAGCTGTAGCACATTTAATGAGCAGTTGAGGACAGACATGTGTACTAGGCACACCAGGGATTGTGTACAAAGACTAATTAGCATGAAATATGAATACATTCAGGAAGTAGTCTTGATCTATAATGCTCTTGCAGAGAGTATTTTTTTCTATGAATTTGACAAAAAAGAAATTCAAAGTTGAACTGATAGAAGAAGCGGGTTTTGTTTGTTTTTAAACAAATAAAAATCTGTATTCCTAGAATAAAACATGTTCTGTATGAATAGGTAAAAATATTAGACTGAAAAGAATGCTTTCTTTAATGTCAAAACAGAAAAAATAACCCTCAAAAGATACTCCAAGCATTTTTTTTGCAACTTCATTTTTTGCAAGGGAGTTGAAGTTGATACTAGAAAAATCTATTTAATTTAAAGCTAGTTACTCAGAACATGATTAAATAGCCCGTTCCATGGATTTTACAGTAATTTTTTGTAAATGAACTGTTAAGATTATCTGTCATGGGAATTTTCCTAAAGTGTGGCTTATCTTTCATGCATAAGAATTTATGTATGTACATAAAATACACTGATAATGAGTTGGAGGTCAATCACTTGTCACTTCTAGGTCTGTGTTCTATAATTCTATCCAGGACAGTTTTAAAACAATGTATTTTGCCTTCTGATGTGTTATTTGTAGCTGTAGGTATGTTTTCTGGAAACTTTCTCAATATTAGTAAAGGAAGCTCCCTATCTAGTTACTACTAGAAAGCTAAGTGTTGTAATGCAGGTTCTTTAGCTGCAGTAAAGGCACACAGTTGGCTGTGAATTTGTGACCCAAGTGAAGGTGGGAGGGGAAAAAAAAGGCTGGAGGAAAGGATGGAAAACACATCAGGTACTCAACAGGAAAGTTTATGCTGACTGTTAAATAGGCTATGCAAGTATATTTTAATATCCTGAAAGCTTCCAGCAGAGTTCCAGGAATAACAGTGTATTTGTTTAAATAAATAAAACCCCACCGTAAACAAAGATGTAGTTCTAAGCAAAATTTATGGCCTTACTTTTAAAATAATTAAGTCTGTATTAAAGAGGTGTTCCCTCCAACTTTCAGCAGATCCATGGTACATACTACATTACTTCCTAAATGCACTTTCTCTCAAATTTCTCTTATATGAAATACAATGTGGGGTTTTTGTGTAAAAGTGTAAATTGACAAAATGTGTTCTGATTCATGGACTAGTTCCAGTTACATGTTGTGCTGACCTGCAATGATGTTGTATTTACAAAAAAATGCTCCCTTCTCCGAGCCTGTTGGTTTAATGTGCAAAACTGATTTTTCTTCCTTTATTGCTGTCCAAAAAAAAAAAAAAAATTCCTCATCTGCTTTTGAGATTGCAACTTTTATCTGATGGATAGTTGTTTCAGCTGTAATGCTATTAGGAGATGCTTTGAACAGAATATCTGCCATTGCAAGAATTTCTGCCATGTATATGTAGAGTAAGGATAGATCTGTTATCTAAATGAATAAAGGTTCTTTGGAGAAAGATATATTAAAAAGCTATCTAAAGGATTAAAAGTTAACAATCATGCTATCTCAATGAATTCATTGAGAAATTGAAAACACTAGGTACGTAGGCATTAACACAGCTAAAAAGCTGATAATTTTTTTGAGTTATTGAATTATTTGCTAATGATCTCTAAAGAATGTGAAGTTGAAATTACAATTTTGTATATTCTGTGTGTGTCTCGTTAGAAACTGAAACTTCATTCTTTCGGATACTTTTTCTGTTCTGTAATTATTTTAGAATACTATTATAGAATAATTTCCCAATGTGAGGAGACAGGCGAATAAGAAATTTATGGCTTAAAGGCTTTCTAAAAGCAAAAAGTCTGTTAAACTGGCTGATTTTTATAAGTCAATATGGCATTGTCTGCAAGTTGTGTATTCTTAATGGTAGTACGCGTGGAATAAGTTTCGAGGTTTTACTTTTGACATGTTTTGTTCTTGCATTTAAGACATTTGGTTCATTAGCACTGAGAACACTGCCTTCTTAATGAATGATTTTAGCCAAATTTTGCTTATGTTGGTAATATAAAGGTAAGCAGAGCATAGGTTAAATCTGCTAAATTCAGAATATACTGTGGATTTTGCATGTGTATATGCTTAAAATGTGCTGAGGTGAATAGTGAAATCCGACTATGTTGGTAAAGGTGAGACTGGTAGCTGTGTGTTTCCAGACTATTTTTAGTCTGCCACGATGCGAGTGGCTTAATTTAGTACTGTGTTAGGTCCCCTGAGACTAATCCTGGAATGTACAAGTAATTTATCTTTTGCCTCTTGAAGGCAGATAATCATTGTGCATGTATTCAGTGAGCACCTGGGTGGTTTCAACACACTTTGAGATACTTGGACCCCAAGAAAGCTTTTTTTCAAGGTAAATCTGTTAGAAGGTAGTAGTAACATATACAGCCATATAGGGGTGTCTTCAGGCCGGTTTAGCCCGGTATTCTGTCTTCAGCAGGTGACTGAGAGCTGATGCTTAGGAAGAGTAAATATATGTTAATTAATATATATTAAATGTCTGTCTCTTTATGTACATAGACAGCATAAACTAAATAGTTATGCTTCCCAGCTTCCAACAGTTGACTTTTTTTTAAGCCAGAGGTCACATCTTTATACATAGTAAAGTCTTCATTGTGCATTGTCTTCAGTGAACTCATGATATTTTAGCATTCCTAACCTGTGGTATTGATCTTCTCTGTAATTCAAACAAGTGTGTATTTTTCCAGTGTTTCAGTCTTGCTGCTTGCTAGTATTCTAGCAATCCTGCTGCTTGCTAGGTTTGTTGCCTACTTTTTCTGTCATTACAAGTCTCATTAATAACTAATTTATATTTACTTTCTCTGTGTTTTCAAAGACCACAGAGGGGAAGACCGAAATTGTACATGGTATACAAAAACCAAACAGTAATACATCATTGAACGATGGCTGTTATCTAATAAGTATCAGTTGATCTACCCCAGTTATTGGGGGGGACCGACCTCACGGTTTTGCTTTTCTTAGCATGGAATCATCAATTGTCTCAGTTACTGTTTGTTCTTGAGAGAGTTACATTAGTATGCCAGAAACGTTTCACTGCCACAGTATATTGAAAGTCTATTGGGATGACCTTAGGTAGAATGATCATTAGTCAGAATGATTGTAATGTGGAAAGATGCAGTATGTCCTTCCTGTGGTGATGTGTGGTGTGGCAGTTCCTGTTCCAAACAGGTCACTGCCCTTTAATGTGTCTGGTTAAAACTGGGAGTAATTCTAACGTAAAGGTTGCAATGGCCTGTGTCCTTGTCGCTGACATAGCAAAAATATTTGTGCCCACATATCATTAGGTTGAAAGGTATGCTTGTTATAGATTACATGCAACTAATTAGACTTATTTGATACCATCCACCACAAGGCCACAATTTCAAACATTTGTTTATGGAATACTAATTTCTTAACATTTTATAAATAAAAGTTCCTATTTGTATTTATCAGCTATCAAAGCTGTGATTACCAGTCAACTTCACAGGGCGCTGCTTACTCATTGAAGAAATTAATGGGATCTATTAAGGCAGATAATTTCCTAATTACTTTTAATATGATCCTTTTCCCCTGTGAAGTTATGCTTTGGATCTGATGCCTATGAAGACTTCCCTTTGAGTTCTGCTGGCTTAATAAAACAATAAATAACAGATAATTATCAATAATTTTTTTTAACTTAAAATTAGTAGGAGAATAGTAGTCTTTTTACTTAAACATTAAATAAAATTTCTTAAGTACTTAGTCAATGGAAATGTAACGTTGTGTATTTCACTGTGTAGGTCAGAGTGTATAACTAAGATGTACCAGATTACACTTAAGCCACTTTCAGTCATATATGAGCAGTCCTGGCTAACCAGGGAGGTCCCAGTTGACTGGAAGTCGGCAAATGTGACGCCCATCTACAAGAAGGGCCAGAAGGAGAATCTGGGAACCTACAAGTCTGTCAGCCTGACCTTTGTGCCAGGGAAGGCTATGGAGCCTTGAGCCTTCATCTTGAGTGCCATCATTTGGCATGTGCAGGACAACCAGGTGATCAGGCCCAGTCAGCATGGCTTTATTAAAGGCAGGTCCTGCTTTACTAACCTGATCTCATTCTATGACAAGGTGACCCATTTAGTGGATGCGGGAGAGGCTGTGGATGTTGTCTACCTAGACTTTAGTAAAGCCTTTGATACTGTTTCCCACAGTATCAAACTGGCTGCTCATGGCTTGGACGGGCATACTCTTCATTGGATGAAAAAACTGACTGGATGGTCGGCCCCAAGGAGTGGTGGTCAATGGTGTTAAATCCAGTTGGCGGCCGGTCACAAGTGGTGTTCCTCAGGGCTCAGTATTGGGGCCAGTTCTGTTTAATATCTTTATCAATGGTGTGGACGAGGGACCAAGTTCACCCTCAGTAAGTTTGCAGATGACACCAAGTTGGGTGGGAGGGTTGATCTGCTTGAGGGTAGGAAGGTTCTACAGAGGGATCTGGACAGGCTGGATCCGTGGGCCGAGGCCACCTGTATGAGGTTCAACAAGGCCAAGAGCTCCGTCCTGCACTTTGGTCACAACAACCCCATGCGGCGCTACAGCGGCGCTACAGGCTTGGGGAAGAATGGCTGGAAAGCTGCCCAGTAGAAAAGGACCTGGGGGTGCTGGTCAACAGCCGGCTGAATGTGAGCTGGCAGTGTGCCCAGGTGGCCAAGAAGGCCAATAGCATCCCGGCTCGTATCAGAAATAGTGTGGCCAACAGGACTAAGGAAGTGATTGTCTCCCGCTACTCAGCACTGGTGAGGCCCCACCTCGTATACTGTGTTCAGTTTTGGGCCCCGCACTACAAGACAGACACTGAGGTGCTGGAGCATGTCCAAAGAAGAGCAACAAAGCTGGTGAAGGGTCTAGAGAGCAAGTCTTATGAGGAGCAGCTGAGGGAACTGAGGTTGCTAAGGCTGGAGAAGAAGAGGCTGAGGGGAGACCTTATCGCTCTCTACAACTACTTGAAAGGGGGTTGTAGCGAGGTGGGGGTCGGTCTCTTCTACCAGCTAACAAGTGATGGGACAAGAGAAAATGGCCTCATGTTGTGCCATTTAGGGGAGGTTTAGATTCTTCATTTTTCTTCACTGAAAAGGGTTGTCAAGCACTGGAACAGGCTGCCAGGGAAGTGGTTGAGTCACCATCCCTGGAGGTATTTAAAAGATGTGTGTGGTGCTTAGGGTCATAGTTTAGTGGTGGACTTGGCAGTCCTAGGTTAATGGTTGAACTTGATGATCTTAAAGGTCTTTTCCCATCTAAATGACTCTGTGATGAAAAACTACAGTAGATCTTGAAGATGGTAAACAAATTGAGGGGTTTGGGATTTAGATACGTACAAGTGAAACAATTTTTCGTGCATGTTTGTTTAAAACCTTGATGGTAGAGCAAGGCTTCAAAAAGGGAGAGGATACTGGAATGTGTGTTTGGAAATGTGTATTTTACTTAGTCTTTAAATACTTAGTCAGGAGCTTTATATATCAAATATCATAGTGAATGAGGAAAAGAAATCAATTTAGCACTTAATTTTGACTAAAATTTCAGTCTTTTTCATTAAACACCAATATCTATTTACCTTGAGTATATAAAGGGGTTTTTTGGATCTTGTGATCTTTTTTTTTGCTTCATTATTTCTAAAATTCCTTTGGAAAATGAGATTCCCATAAGTGTCTTCATTGGGAAAGATGTGACTTTTACAAGCCTAATCAAAAGGAACAGTAGTGGAACTATTCATTTAAAAGATTTTTGTTTACTAGACTTGTTACAGTAATAACAGAAAATAAGTTTATTAAAATCTTGATAAAATATGATAGCAGGTTTTTGATATTTTATTTTACTTTTTTTTTTGGTCTGAGTCTTGGTACTTTTACTTTTGACAGTTGTATGGATAACAGGCATATCAGTTAGAATCTGGAAAGTAACTATAGCTGTCCTATCTTGCAGTTCTGTGGTGATGATGGCCTGATATGAGAGGAAAAAATATAGAGTGGGACATGTAACTGTTTAAATTAGAAATTGTGATGCAGATTTTCAAATTGCACTTGAAAATTAGACTAGTTACAGCTGGTTTAGGGCAACTTTAATAGAATAAGAAATATTTCCTGTAGTCATTAGATGTGGTGGTGGTCAAATATAATAATAATCAATTGTATTGTAAGAACAAATAATAGGAATATAGATCCCCTGTATTTTTTTGTTAAAACTAATTTGTAAAACTAAGTTATGATTAGGTTTTTTTCTTCCACAGAGCATAATCTGTTGGGTTGATGTCACTTCCTTCAGCTTGATTACATTAATTAGGCAAAAACCATATGAGATTGCAAGAGGTTCCATGTTTTTTTTCCCCTTGTCAGGTTTTTTTTTTTTTTTTTAATCTTGAGAGCTTAAACTATGATCGACTTTCAGATCAGTTGCTTGCTTTCTTTGTAATTTTTTTTAATGCTGTACCAGGTATTTAGCTCTTCTGATTGCAGGAAGGACAGAGTGACAGCAGGAGTGCTTAATTAATGTTACTTCAGGAGTTGATAACTGAGTGATTTTAGGTGAACTGATAAATGCCAGGTGGCATTGGGAATAAACATGAGATCACACAGCTGCTGACTTAATTGACAAGAGGGCGTGGCTAGCATCTGTTAATGCTCTTGCATTTATCTCTAGATATTTGGGGAAATGGTTTGCTGTTTGTCAAAGTCGAAGACCAAATGACAGCGTGGAGACTATCAACGTATTTGGGTACCAAACGAATCTCAGTTTATGCAGTTCACGTATTGCATGACATGCACGTTCTGCAGGAGAGGGGATGTGGTCTAGGAGAGAAGTTGTGGCTTCAGCTGTGCAAACTGTGGCATGTCCCAGAGTCTCCCCTCTGGGATCCATTGAATATTCTCTAGTTTCACTGGTTATACGTTTGCATAGAGAATACCTCCTTGGTCACTGGTCCATTTAGCTTGCAGTCTTGTTTTCTGATTTGGTGCCGTTGTCAGGGCTCTGCTTCTGGACACGTTTGCACTTCTAGGTGATCAGTAGGTTATTTGCATAGTTTTGCTGTTTCCTTGAGCACGCAAAACTTGCCAGAATTCATTCGGCTGTCTGGAGCAAGAGGTTGGTCATATTTCACCTACTTCACTGAAACAAGTGGTTGGTGGAAGTTCATAGACTTATGCTAACTAGGCCTAACTTGTGTGAACTGCTGCACCATTTCATTTGAGTGTGGAAATTATGTGGTTAGACAAATGGAAAGACTCAGTGTATTGGTGAGGGAAGAGAACAAGTGCAAATTTGAGAGTACATTATGTTTGACTTTATTCCCTCTCCCCCTTTCTTTGACTTTTATTTCCATTCTTGGGTGCCTCTAGAAGTAATACAGAAATAGAAAACTATCAGTACCTTCCCTGTTATCATCAATTTAGCCAGGCTTCAAGAAGTTTTATTATGTTGCAATAGAATTTACTGAATTTTTGTGCTACAAAATATCTTCTAATCTTTCAATGGCATTTCTAGCTCCTTATTTCATTTTTCTATGAAGTTGTATCACATAGGGGGATTTTTGAGTTAAATTCTCAGTGTAATTAATAGTTTCAGCTATTCAAGCATACTCTTGTATGTATAGTTTACATCCCTTGCAACTGTACGTACACTTAATTTTTTTCCTTCTATTCTCCTATAGTAGCCATAGATCTTTTTTTCAGGTAAAGGGAATAATAAAGCAATTTCTTTTGTATATTTACTTTTGCTGCCAAATACTAGTAAATGCAAATAGTAAGCCACTTGCCAGATAAGATGAAATTGCTCATTCATTTCCTATGACAATATAAGGGCGCTTGTTCACTGTGGGTACAGACTCAGGAGAAATTGGAGATTAAGGCTCAGGTTCAGGTAGGCTAAAGTTCACCTAAATCTCTGCTTTCTCCACACTGTGATTCAATGTACTCATTTTTATCTCACTTTAATTTTCATCCTCATCATATTCATGACTGACAGTTTTTACTGCTAATTCTTTATTAAAAATACTCACTGCTTATTTAAAAAAAAGAAAGGATGAGTTTAATATGAACTGGACATTTCAACTTAAGCTTTAACAGCTCCAAGAACATTAAATAAAATTGTATGTATTTCTAAAAATTTGTAATGATTACTTTTAATGCCATTCAGTAGCTAAATTAATGAACAGGTGTAGAATGGTAATTTTCAAGAGCTGTGTGTGCTTACTTTTTTTGCTACACAAGTGCAAAAGTACTGATGGTAGAATTTTTTTCTTAATTACGTCTCTGATGTATTTCAACATGTTTGTGTATGTTCTTTGCCATGATTATCATTAGTCTTGTTTAATGTATTTTAAACTTATATAACATTTTGTTTACTGTTTTCATTTTTTCTTTAGACCCTAAATGGGTTTCAAGCAGTGCACTTTGTGGGATTAAATTAGTTCCCAGCTGAAGGTATCACTAAAGGTACACACTTGAGCTGCACATGCGTTGCATAATGTAAGATGAAGAGAAAACAATCCCTTGCAGTGTATTGCATCAGCTTTTTTCCTCCAACACTGATAAACAAATATGTTGTTATTAACGAAGTAGAACTCTAATCTAAATTAAAAAAAAAACCAAAAAAAAAGTAGGTTACATAATGTTGGTGTTTAGTTCTATATTTTCTGGTCTTTGAAAAGATATCTGTGTGTGCTAGAACTACCTTTTCCCCTTTTGCTTTATCATATTGGCTCTCTTTGTCTTTCCCTCTCCTGTCTGCTTGAGGTAAATGGTAAAGAAAAGTAAACAGAGCTGAAACATTCTATAGGTGTCACTGGTGTGAGAATTACGCATTTGGGGAGTATTTTGTCATTTCAATGACTGTTAATTGTTTGTCTTAAATGCTTGCTTCTTTCTTACTTCCCAAGTGAATGGGGAAATAGTTTTAAATAACCAAGAGTATCATTTTCTCCATTTCTTCAAAACAAAAAATCCACACATGTATGTGTGCCTGTTTGTGTGTGTGTGTGTATATATATGTGTGTGTGTGTATGTATTCCAGATAAATCCAAATATTAATCTACATAAATTTGTGTGAAAAGGGATTAACTTTCAAGAAGAAAAACGAGATGTAGGGTGGGGGGATTTAAAAATGCTTTGCATCAACACAACAGAGGTGTTACCACAGACCTGGTGATCTGAAATACAAGAGGACAACCTCAAAGGCCCTTTTGAGTCTGAACTCTACTGTGCTGGTATGCATGCTTCTTTCATGTGGTAACAAAATGCTTGGGCTTCTGGACTCTCTTACTGACAACTTGTGAAGGAGGTATTTGTCACTCTTGCAGAGAGTGACTTGCTAGAATACCTCGACAGGCTTAACCACTTATTGAAGGATTCTGCCATCATTCTGGCGCTGTTAGTGCAGTGGAGGACTGACATAAACTTGATTAGTGAGTAAGTTCTGGGTAGTGAGGCAGGTGAGCCATGAATTTGGAAGGCTGAATTTGGATCAAGCCTTATTTAAGGTGGGAAAAAGGTTATTATGTGTTCTGAAACCAGAGAAGCAAACTTGGGCAGGGTACTCAGAGGTGAATGGCTAGCTCAGCAGGGAGTTGGGTGGGAGATGGACCCTGTGGAATAAAGCTTCAGACTTGGAGAGCTGACCTGTTTCTTCTAGGGTCCTATTGCTTAACCAGTTATTGTGGTCAGAAAGTAAGTAAATTTTCTCTCTGCTATACCTTTTTTTCTAAAATATGACCATCTCTGTTATGGAAACCTGGCTGTGACTGTCAGTAGCTCTGGGTACTGACTGAGACTTGTCAGTTTGAAAAAAAGCTGATTTTGAATGAAGATATAAGCCAGTGCTGTTACCGAAGTGCTGTAATGAATAATCACAGCACTAAACTCCAAGGTCTGTATCAAGTAATACAGGTGCTTTAGCTTCCAGATTGATTTTTCATCTTGCTTTTTTGAGCTACCCTATGTTGACTGCTATAAAATCCTTTTTTTGTCTCTCCCTCTGTTTCTGTGGCATCAAACCAAAAAGCACGTCTCATCTTTAAACAGGCACTTGTGAAAGGAGTACCTGAAAAGGGTTGGGAGGTTGGTCAGCAATAGTATATTCTGCATTCTGAAATGTCTCAAGTAGCTTTTTATTTATTTAATTATTTTTTAAAATTTTGTAATCCGTAGTCCTGTTACAGTTGAGTCACTGCTACAATGGACTAAGCGGTCAGAGGGAGAGAGCCACTAACAGAAGAGGGAAGAGCATGGTTTTTGATAGCTTTCTAATGCTTAATGTAATCACAAGCATGGGTCAAACTGTGTTGGAGAAATTTTAGTAACTTAATGTCTCTTTCTGCCTATTAGTCTTAGGTTGGTAAGATTGGTGTTGATGCTAGCCTGTATTGTGACTTTGATGCAGTCACATAAGCATCTGGTTCTAGGATTTCTCACATGTTTTTTTGTGAATTGGCATAAAACTAACTTAAAGTCTTTGGAGTCTCACACTTGAAAAGATAAGAACCTTTGGAAAGAACATCTTCTCTGGTCTTTTCCAAGTGGAAAAGTTTTAATCTAACCCAGACATCATATATTTATAAAATGGATGATTTGTAAGTGGTGGTGTTACAGCCCTTCAGGCTTAAGCAGGTAAGAGTAGCCATGGTTTGTTATAAAACTTCTGAACATTTGGTCTTTTGTGTTCTAAATGTGGTTACTAGTTTCACAGCCATTAGAGGAGTGCAATCTGGAAACAGGTGAGGAGGGATAATAATGAAAATTGGTCATTTGCCCTGTACGGGCAGAATTACTGTTGTGAATTCTCACTCAGCCCATCCTGTGTGTGTCTGTTTCTATAAAATATTGTATGCTTAAAAGCTGAACCCCCAAAATATCTTTCTTTTTTTTTGATACTGTAGTAGCCGAGTAACTTAATCCGTGTTTTGAGTTGGGCTCATATAACACCTTTGCCCTTGAACTCTTGCTCACAAAGGTGTTTCTCTCGCTTGCTGTGTCTGATCAGGTGTATGTGAATTGCCACTGTAGGAAAAAAGTTACCTTTGTGTGGGGTGAGGTTTGGTAACAAAAACATTTATGTTTCTCTTGTTTTCTTTTACTACTTAATATTTTTGTTACCTCTGCAGTTTTGCAAGCCACAGGACTGAAATGATTACACACTGAAATGTGGGTGTATTATCTCAGCTGGTTACAGAGCAGGTTTGTCTTTAGTGTTTGCAGCTACTGTGACAAGTATAGTACTCTGTGAGTGGATTGTGAGGGTGTGTGGTGTTCAACATTTTAAAGACTCAATCATATATGGAAATCTGGAGGGTTTAATTCTTAAACAGATGAAGTTCGGAATAGGTCACTCATCTTCTTGAGTAATTTCTCACACCTGTCTCAACAGACATAAATCTAGGCTTTTCAATAGCTTCTGTTCATATAACAGACCTCTAATTTTTATTGCTTTCTCATGGGACACCTAATTTTTAACTCTTGGGTGGTTTTTGTTTGTTTTTGTTGAGCACCTGATTTTATTTCCTTGTTTAATTGAGAACAATTAGTGATAAGGGTGTGATTAGTTCATGGAGTGTCACTTTAGGATTTTAAATGGTACATCGTTATGGTTAAAGGGTCAGTGCTGGTGGGAATTTTGAGTATTATCTGTGTATTATCAAGTTGATGTGTAGCTCTGTCCTCTTACAAATATAAAGCAAGCTGGACATATTATGTAGTTAGGCTTGCAGAATAATGGCAGGACAAGGGGAGAGCAAGTATTGCATTGTTGAATTGTCTTCTCCATTTAGCTTTTTTTGCTTTAGGCTTTTTAGAGGTAGCAGGGCATGAGGGAACTATCTTGTACTAGCTTAGTTAACACTGGTATGAAAATGCCCAAGGTAAACTAATTATTCAAGCGGTATAAACCCAGTAGAATTATTTGGTGCCACATGTTTTCCTAGTGGTAATATGTATAAGGAGAAAAATAGTTTTTTTCTTTTGTTCTATTTTTTTTTAAGTAGTTGAAACTGAGGTTTTGGGGTTATTCTTCACACTAAAAACTAACATCTTTTCTTAGGAGATACCTGTAATGAAACCCATGCTGATGAAATTAGTACAGCAAAAAACAATACTCAGAGAAGAAAGGCATATTTAGTCTGCTTAAAACTTCCTCTTAATTTGACTTTAAAGTTTTTCGGTTACTTTCGAATGACTTAAAATGTTCATTAAGTTTAATTAATGTTGAGCACATTAAATTTCTATTCCTTCAGTTCCAGGTATGTTATGTGATATTTAAAAGGAAATTAATCCTTGTTAATGGGTTTACTTAATTAATACTTAAGAAAATTCTGTGAGAATTAAGTATCTTAAATTATGCAAAAAATCAGCATATATTTTAAATATTTCAATACCACGTTACTTTATATAATTTTAAGTACTGAATATAATGCTAGCGAACCTTGCTAATTAAAAATAAATCAATTTAAAATATATGTTATTTTCTTACTTGGTTTCGCTCTTTACCAGTGACAACATAAATAATTAGTAAAAACCTACCTTTGTGTAGTGTGATAAACCTCAAATTATTTATCTTACTGGTTTTGGATGAAGAACTTCAAATGGTATTGAGTTACTAGTATTTCAACAGGGGGCACTCACGTGCTTTGAGGTAACACCAAATCACTGTATTTTTAAAAGAGCTTGGAATAAACTGGAGCTGAAGATAACAAATTTCCTGTGTTAAAATGTATAAATATAATTTGATAGTGCTTTGGAAAATTGGTCATTGTCATATTAACATTTTCATTTCATGTTCCTCCTAACTTTGTAAATTTGCTTTGTTTGGTTATTTTACAGTATGTTGGGGCAGTGCATTCATTTTGCCTTGGACAGATTCTAATAGATGCATTATTATGGTTTTCTAGCTGAGTTGCTATTAGTGTGTTAAGATTGAAGACTTGTAATAATTAATCAAGAATTTAATAAATATGTTCTTTCCAGCTAAAAAGACAGTAGAAGAATCCGAAGAAAAGAAAGTAGTTCAGTCAAAGAAAAGGGTTAAAGAGTTGAGAATTTTGGATGGAAAAACTGCACAAAATCTATGTAAGTGATGTGAAATGCATTAGGTGAATATTTAATTAGCATGTACACACATGACTGTTCTTAAATGTTTTTTGTTTATATGTGCAATATTCTTTATCTAAAAACTGGCTAATGTGAACATGAGTCTTCAGAAGTTTTTTACATGTATAGTGAATTCAAATCATATGTAACTTGGAAAAACTTAAAGTAACATGGAAAAATGGTGTAGATTTCAATGTTTATGAACTGTATTTTTTTTTTTGTAACAAAATATTGATTCTTTTATTAATTACTTTAGACTGGAAGTATAATTAAATGACAATCATTGGTTCAGGGAAGGCACGGTGCTGGTAGGTTTTGTGGGTTGGGGTTGAGAGGCCGTTCCAAATGGTTCTTCCTGGTTAGAGCAATGGAGAAGTAGACCTTGATGGGGGTTAGACTTTTAAAGAGAAAAATATTATGAAATAGGGTAAGTTAGGTGCAAATACTGCTACTATAAATTGTAAGGAAAACAGCCCTATCTCTTTCTTTTTTTAAATTGCTGCTTCTCTCTTTAATTATGGGGGAAATCAATCATTAAGAGTAGTAGATTCTTGTATTTGAATTAGAAATACCATAAAATGTCACTAGTCCAACTATGTCTGTGGCAAATGAAGTGTATAAAACCAAATCTGTGCATTGTTTATTACCACATCCATGAGCACTTTTTCTTAAGCAGGAAATGAACTATGACACAAGTGATATAAAACTTCAAGTTTTGAAAATATGGATGCGGGAAAATCAGCCATAGTAGTTAGTTTGAATATACAGCACTTCATTAAAATGCTATACTAATCGATCTGTGTTAGGAATACTTTGTAGTTTATTGCATGGGGCTCTGTTGAGATGTTATAACATCCTGAGATCAAATTGCTTGGAGAGCTCCATCTTTGAAGGTTTTACAATATACATTTTTTCTTGTATAAGTTTTGTTACCCTAAAAGGTGGTAGAGTTTGGGGGCTTTTTTTGTTTGTTGGTTTTTTGTCTTCGCCGAGCTCTTAATTATCCTTTTGACATGGAATTTTTTTCTAGAATGTCATGTAAATATCATTCACCCAATTGTAAACGGAGTACAACTATTCATACATGATTATGAAAGCAAAAAAAATAATAGGTAAAGTCTTCTACTGGCTGAATACGTCTCTTTAAGTAGTAATGTAGATGTTGCCATTCATAAAAGTAGGACTATTGCTAGAGGTAAGTAACACTGCTATGGAGCAACTGAGGCTGATTAAACAGTTGAAAGTGTTGTCGTAGTTTAATTTCTTAGAAATGAAATTCATTATAAGTCAAACTGCAATAGTGTGGCTCATCTAGTGTTTGTTTTATGTAGAAAACTTCTTAATTGTGAACCATCTTATTTTGGATCAAGATATGATTTTTCAGTTAGTAGAAATTAAGTTTGCCTTCTTATATCAATCTTGTTGACCTTTTTGATACTAATTATTTATTACTGAATTTCAGCAATATTTTTGGGTTCTTTCCGTTTGCCTTACGAAGAAATAAAAAATATAATTTTAGAGGTTGATGAAGAGAAGCTGAGTGAATCCTTGATTCAGGTATGTGAAAATATCTCTGGTTTTGTTGATAGCTTGTTGTCCGTGTAAAAATGCTGTAAAGGTGTAAAAATTCAAGAGTAAGAGTAGTGTAGAGTTTCCTGGATGTCAGCTATAAGGGTATCAGTTGTGTTTACTGTTTTGTTTATTTCACTTCTGCTTTTGAATATGCTCACATGTAGCCGTAAAACTGTCTTTAAAAGACACTGTTAACAAAAGTACTTTTGAATCTCTTGCTTTATAAAGTTTCCCTTTCAAAAGGAAAGCTCTGATAATTCTAGTTTTTCAGTTTCCAAGACAAGCATTTACTAGATTCAGGCTGGTGAATAATGAAGTTTCATCAGGCTTCTTGTGGAAACAACTCAGCTTGTCACTAATGATAGATGAAACTACCTGAATGTTTCAGGATACTGCTACAACCCGTCTGTAAATCAAACCTGCTCTCAAGCTGGTTTGGTCTTATTTTGAGCCCCAAACCTCTCAGCTGGAGAGAAGGAGGTATGGAATACAGCTTCTTTACATCCCTCTCTGATTTCCTCACAGTAGGAGGAGAGCAAGTGTGTACACTGCCCCTCGTGATCTCCTGGGAGTGACAGTGTAACAGAGAAACATGTAAACCTGGAACGGTATACAGATATGTGGCACACCAATGATATTGGTGTTGAATTGGTTTATTTTAATATCATACACAGATTCAGATTCTAGCTGACATACTGGGCCTCAGTTTGTTCTTTTGTCTTTCCCCATCTCCTGCTTGCACCTTTGTCCCATTCCCCCCTAAGGCTTTCTAAATTAATTTCTTCTTCCTTTCTTGGACCTGGAAAATGGTTATTCCAGGGATACTGGGCTGAAGTGGGTTGCCCGGTCCTTTCACAGTTATACAATTCATAACTTCTTCAAATTTTAAAATGAATGCTTTTTAATAAAATTGCTATGTTGCAAAACATACAGTGTAAATGAAATTTATCAAATTAAATTTGCTTGTCCTTCATCTGCAGTTTTTCTTGTGTCACCAAGGCCCTCCTACATTTCTGGAGTTTCGGTTTCTTGAGGCTCTAAAAGAAGGGCTGCTGTTTTCTCATAGACCTCGAACTCTTGAACTCAACATACTGTTAAATTTTCTCATAGTGTCATATTCTGAGACTTATACTACCTAATGTGTTTGGAACTATATATTTGTTATCCAAAATTCTCATTCATATTTTATTTGGGAAATTGTTGGGTTGTGGGGTTTTTGTGGGTTTTTTTTAGAGGAGGGTGGGGTGGATTGATATGGCATAATGTTTTTGGAAGTTCCCATTTGATGGGAAACTATTTCCAGTCTGACTTCAATAATGTGTTTGACTATGGTGTCCTGCCTCAGGCCATGTCAGAATGAAATTGATAAGCCTTTCTAATATATGTTTACATTGCTAAAAATACTGTCTTTGACCACTGAGTATGTTTTCTCACAGAAAGCTTCTGCACATGTTATGTAGTTATTTGGAAATCAGTCAGAAATTCTAAGTTTATGTTTATTGATCAGGGATATTGGATCATTTGATTGGGAAGCCTACAGGATTAGTAATATCAAAAATCAACAGAGAGGAAAAAACCTCACCTTGAATACCTTAAGTGCAGAATAGTTTCATATATTGGTGTAGTTATGTCTACAACAAATGTAGAGATATCTTGAGACCTAAATTAATAGAAATAGGATGTAATATGTTATGCTGAAGTGTAAGGTCATGATCTTACATGTTAATTGTAAAATGCTGGAAGCTAGTGTTGTAATGGTGGCTTATCAGTTGGAAATGATTGAGGATAACTAATAGTAAGTCTGTGCTCAACAGAACACATGCATAGCCACCACTTTGGTATAGCTGTATATGGAGCAGCTAAGCCCTCACCCAGTCGCAACCACTTGCCCTGGCCTACTCGTCAGGGGTGGTGGGACCACCCCGGCTTATTTGCAGAATGAGAAACAGGGAAGGCCTTGAAGCTGCACAAGCTCTGTTCAATAGTATTAAAAACATTGGTGTGTTGTCAACACTTTTTTGGTCATTGCTCCAAGAAACAGCACTGTATGGGTTGCTCTGAAGAAAATTAACTTCATCCCAGCCAGACCCAGTACACCATAAAAAAGGCAAATGTGATCGCAAGGTGTATCGGGTCAAGTATTTCCAGTAGAGAGGATAATTATTATGCTTTTGAATAATGCACTTCAAAGACCTTATCTAAAATACTCGGTACGTTTCTCAAAAAAGGATTTAGAATGGAGAAGCTGAACTTAAAAACTACTTAAGATGATTGAGGGATGGAGAAACAGTCTACAGAAGGAAGCTGGAAAACATTGGCTTGATTAGATTAGCAATATAAATAGCTGAGAGGGGATATGACTACATTATAACCATACGGGGAGAAGAGTGATGTGCATAAGCGTTGGGGAGAAAAATGAAGTTGCATAAGTAAAAGGCAACGTTAACACCAGAATAAATGTATATGAATTCATCATGAATGCAACTATCTAGAAACTCAGCTGCTTATAATCTTCAAAAAACTGAGGCTTTGGAGATAGGTCTGCTTCTGAAGGGAATGGTGTGGCAGAGTTGCTTCTAATAGCAGGGACATTCAGCTGATAACCCAGAAGAGATTCCTCCTGTGTTTCTAAAGATACAAATGTATTGCGGTAAATGGGCTGTATCATCTACTTCATGTTCAGTCTGTTCTGGTTTATTCTTATTCTAATCTTCTGACTGAGTTACTAACTAATTTACCCATTTAACAGTTTTCAATACTACCGATTGGAAAAATTTTACGAAGCAAACCTTGCTTTCTTAAATGCTTAGCAAAACTTGTGCTTTATAAAAATGTACATGCAGAAACTGCTTTGTTCTAAGTATCCAAGTGGTGAAAGCTAAACGGGTATAGCATAATTGACCATATAGAAAAGTGCTTTTTCAGTTATGCTTCCCAAGTCCTCATTTCTTGCTGGTTTTCAAAGTTACGTTGTAATACTTGCTAAAATTAATTGCATTAATCAGTTGGAGTACATGGTAGACTATCTACTGTTGTAACTCTTCCTTGAGGAAGACAGTGTAGGAAAAAATATTCTCAATTCCCAGTGTGTCTTTGAGAGAGTAAGTTCTTGTAAACATGCAGTTGTCAAACACCATGTTCAGCAGAATTCAGGGCGTTGTGACAGTGAGTAGTGAGTGATAGTTTCAGCCTCTTAATGTCAGCCTTAGATTTCTACTTCTTTAATGCCTGCTTCATCAAGCCTGGCAGAGTGATCAGTAATCAAATGCTTCTAATGAACAAGTATATTGCAAGAGTGAGGGCAGGATTGGCATGTTCTAAAAATAAGACATCTGTACCTCTAATAGAACACGTTTTCTGTGATTAAGTTTTTTTGTGTCTGGAAAAAATAGTCTTCTGTAGTGCTGGTTGCTTTTCTGAGTTTAAAAGGCACATAACTTTTTGTGGTATCAGAGTCTTTTTGTGACGTAAACCTAAACAGTCATTATCTGTTCTCTGATAGTGTCAGTGTGCATGTCCTTTCTATTTTAACCACATCTTATGGAAACACATGGCAATGCACTCCTTCTGACAGGAGGGGAGGAGAACTTCTGTGCTAGTAACCTAACCAAGTTAAAGTCACATGTTCTGAAATGTTTTACTTCTATGACTAGTGTTGCAGAAAGTATCAAAAGATTTAATTTTTTTAGCTGTAACACATTACTTTATCTTCACTAAAATCTGTGTTGTCATTAAAATCCTATAGAATTGCAACTCCATAGATGCTTTATTGGAAGTAAACCTCTAAACCTGGTGGTTCTACCGTTTACTTAAGCAAGGTTCAAAGGGCAGCTTTATAATGTAGGAGCTTCTTGTTGAAGAACATGGACTTACCCCTTTTCACTTGAATATCCTGGGACCATCTGTGTTTGTGTAGAAGAAAAAATTATTTCTGTGTGAAGACATTTTTGGTTTTTCTTAGTTATTTGGTACAGGAATCGTTGCACTGTGGAGTTGGGTGAATCTCATGTTGATTTTTCAGAAGTTATTAATAACGGAAGTGCATTACTTCTTTGGCCTCTATATGCATTTTAAGTGTCTATAGATTATCCAGCATACAGGAACAGGTTGCCTCCTTTTGTTATGTGGTTAGGAAGTTGCCCCCTCCAAATTCTCCTAAGGGCCACAGTGGGAAAGGAGGAGGGATGCTGTGTTCACCTAGATCTGGAGGTATCTCTGCTTCTCTTCTATAGGTAAATGTCTCCAACTCCCTTTGATTTCTTCAGTGGCTAGTGCTTGCCCATAACTCAGTGCCCTTTGAAAGACCACGGAATACACTTGCTTCCAAGCTACTACAGTGTTTTGGATTCCATATCCAGTATCCAAAATATTACATTATTTTTGTTTCTTAATTTTTCTTGTCGTAAGTCTTTAATGTGAACAAAGGCGGTTAGCGGAGATTGGAAATGAAGTAAATGGCACCCTCTGTGTGGACAGCTGTAGTGTAAACATATCAGCTAATAATATTTTAATACACTTTGTTTTTTTGATTGTAAAGTTTATGAATCTTTTTGAACAAAAAAGGCCTATTGACTCATGCTTGCTTGCTTGAATGTAAATGTATACTTTTTTCCTTGAAGAGTTACATTATTGTTTTGTTTTCAACTAACATATATATCAAAATTTAAATACAATCTAAACTTTTACGGAGTATCTCTTAAAGTATTCTTTAGCCTTAATATAAATATTTTATACATTTAGCATGTCTGTATTTAGAGATGTTAAGATCATATAATCATACAATTTTCTTTGGGGACATGGGTAAGATATCAAGCAAGTTCTACTTTTTGCTGAGTTTCATTATATTTGCCATCTGTACAATTATGAGATGTTGCTTTTTTTTGTGTAAGGTGTTTTTAAGTGAAGTTCGTGCACAACTATTTTGAATGTCTAAAGTTTTTTGGTTTTTAGGTAGTTATGCCTTGTTTTACACAGACCAGTTATTTCTTGATTAATATTTAATGAGCAAGATATAATCACAAGGGCAAAATAAGGTTGTAGATGGAGTGTAATTCTTCAGGGTCTGACAGCAACAAGGAGTTTTGTCTAACTTTTTAATACTGAGAAGACATTCTTCAAATTAGAGACTGTAACAGAGGTGCTGATGTCTGTATTAAATAATTACTGATTTGATTTGATGTTTATATAGTGTTAAAGCTGTGTAAATAAAATAAGCTTCCCATAATTTCCTCATGCATTTCCATGTTGTGGTATTTTAAGTGTGTTATTTTAAGATCTCAGCTAGTTTAATACAACAAATTTAATATAATGCCTTGTTTGTTTTAGAACCTAGTGAAGAATCTTCCGGAGCAGACAGAACTCAATGCCTTAGCTGAATTAAAGGATGAATATAATGATCTTGCTGAGCCAGAACAATTTGGAGTTGTGGTATGTATTAGTGCAATAATTAACTGGAGAGTTCTATTTTGTCAAATAGATAAAAAAGAAAACTTTTAGGTTTAAATTATTTTGGTTAGTGTTTTTGCAAGTTTTACAGTAGGAAAAAGTTACCATCTATTTACATATTAGGTGTTTTTCTGGAAGAAATTATGGTATGCAATTAAGAGCAACAGGCACTCCTGTGCCAGACCAATCTTTTGTCTTACTGTCTTGTCTTGTATGTTTATTAAACAGTTACGGAGAACACTCTAGGTTCAAGTAGTTAAATTTCCAAGAGTTCATAAAAAACCCCATAAATGAATAGCATTGACAACTTTGATAAATTTATTCTGCTGTATCAAAAAATGTAAATACCTGAAAGAGTTAATATGCCCATAATATCTCATGTCAAGTTAAAAAAAAAAAAAAAAGAGGTGTAGTTTCATGTTAGAACTGTAATTGTAGATCATATTCTGTTGCTTTTGTTAGTGTTCAATACATATATCTATTCCGGAAGTAGGGTTATCAAGTCTTACGATGGCTAGAACCTGTCTCCAAAAGAAATTATAAAATTTGCATAAGTCACCCTAATATATGCTGGTAGTTAATTGTATGATACTTTCTGTTTCTGGTCTTCCAAAGACCTGATAGGTCCTTAGGCAAAGTAGTTCCTGTTTTCGCTTCACTTTGTCAGTCTAAAAGATTATAATGATGGCTTCTGTAATGTGTTTAGAATTTCTCTCTAATTCCACAGGAGCTAGGTTTGTTCCTGCTGGATTTTTATGGTGTTATGTACATTAAAATGTATTAAAACAGAAATAGAGGTCTATTAAGAGGAAAGAGTGGAACAGCTTTTTACTAAAAAGCTCTGATTTGAGCATAATTTGGCTTCAGAAGTGTCTTTTGAGTGATTTTGGGGGATGGGGACACATTGGAACATAATTTGACCTAATGAGATTTTTGTAGAGGATTTAGAAAATGAAAGATATTAATGATGTCTTATGAAAAACTTTAGGCTATTGATTTTATTTTTTTAATAAAAGGCATAAAGTTGTGAAAATGTTTTGTTTCAAAACAAAGATGAGGAATTTTGGTGGAAGTGTGATACATTGGTTAGTCTTATTGCAAGGTCTGCAGTAGTAAAACATTACTATCTATTCATTGATGAGTAACAATCTAAAAATCTCTACACATGTTTGGTACTTTTCTTGAAGGAATTATGGCATGCAGTATATTAAAATACAGTATAATATGTTCATATAATACCTTTTAGATGGAGATTAAAACTTATGGATATATATTATATGCATATATATTATATACATATATTCTATATTATGTTTTATATACATATATGTGTATGTATATAAAAAAAATCTGTTTGAAAGCACTGGATGAATACTTGGTTCCCTCTTTGTCATGTAACACACACTTTCAGAGTGACTAAAACAATGTGATGAAACAACAGTAGTACTTTCAGCCCTACAACAAGATGGGCTTGTGATCCCTGGGAAGGCAGGAAGGCTGGAACAATTGCCCTGTCTACTCTCTGCTTTCTGCTTGTTTTTGAAATGGCAATGAGCAAGGGATGCCAGGGAGTGGCTGATTTAATAAATGAATATTTCCTTATTTCCCTCCCACGTAAATAATGCCAAACAAGTGGGAAATTACTTAGATTTTGTGCCAGGAGAATATCTGAAATGTGTCTAAGGAAAACACAGAATGCAAGCAAACAAGGTGGAGGCATTAGGACAAATGAAGACTCTGATGTCTATGAATGCTATTCAGTTAACTATTTAAAATAAGCAAAGAAATTCAGGAAATTGTGCATAATGGCCTTGATTTAAAAGACTTTGTAGATATTTCTCTGCCTTACTGCTGTAAGTTCCTTTATGTTTCACCCCTGATCTTTAGAACTTGGATCCTTTCCCAAGTCAATCCCTTCTCCTGCCACACATCGCCCTTTTATAAACATATGTACCTTGTCGCATCTGCTTCAGCATTTCTCCCCTATTCAGTTTTACTGCTTTCCTCTCTATAGCTTTTATATAAAGATATTTCTGGGTTAGTACACTGTTTATCTGCATCCTCCCATCATGCTGCTCTATGGTGGGTAGTAGTAAATTACCCTTCTGCTGAAGAAAGCTGTAACCGTGGCATTGCATTCAATATTCAGCAACCTTTGTGGTCAACAGTGTTTTCCTCATATACAGTCAGAATTTCCTGAGCGCCGTCTTGTATTTTGTTTCTTGTCCTATCAGCATGCACCTTCAAGAATCCTACAGTTCCATCTTCTCTTACCTTCCCTTTAGGCAGCAGCAGATAACAGAGTCAAGAGCAGCTATTCAGAAAAGAACAGGTCTCGTGGATTAACCCTGGTAGGCAGCTAAGCACTGCGTGGATGCTTACTCACTTTCCCCTCCCATCCCCAGTGGGGTGGGGGGAGAAGAAAGGAAGAGTGAAAGTGAGAAAACTGATGGGTTGAAATAAAAATAGTTCAAGAAGTGAATAAGTAGAAGAAGAAGAAAGAGGAAAAAAAAAAAGGCAAAGAAATAAAGGGAATCACTCACCATCTCCCATGTGTAGACTGATGTAGCGTCAGTTCCTGAGCAAATGATGGCTAACCTACCTAAACCCCCATCCTCCATGCTTTATTACTGAGCATGACGTTATATGGATGGGGTATCTCTTTTGTTAGTTTGGGTCATTTGGCTGGCTGTGTCCCATCCCAGCTTCTTGCACGCCCCCAGTCTATTCACTGGGTTGCGCAGAGTGAGAAGCGGAGAAGGCCTTGACGCTGTGCAAATGCTGTAAAGCAGTGAGGTGTTAACAGCACTGTCTTGGGCACAAGTCTGAAACACAGCACTCTACGGGCTGCTATGAAGAATAATTCACTCCATTCCAGCCAGACCCAGTAAAACAGGATTAGTCAAAGTTTATTCTGTTACTACCAAGGTTTGTGTGCTTTGCCTAGACTTGCATAGAAGCATATGGTTTTTAAGAACTGGGATAACTGTATCTGACCACTTACGCAGAGATGATGTGCTGGCTGGTTTTTTTGTAGATAAAATTATTTCCCCGGTTTCACCTCTGTGCAGAAGGTATTATGAGATAGATTCATTAATGTCTGCAACTTCATTAATCACCTAGTCTGAAATTTTGGCAGGTCATAGGACAGGCAGGATCAGGTTTTGAATTTTGCACTAATTTGGTTGTAGTTGACTAACGGCTTTTTCATTTTGGGTATATGCTGTTATGCTGCTGGAAATGAAAGACTGAAAATAAATTCAAGGTGTAATTATTATAGATACCAAAAGGCTCATCCAAGGCAGTGGAAATGTTTTTTGTAAAGTAAAGAAAACGTGCAAAAAAAGTTTATTTCGTTCTTTGCCACACATTTAGCTTCATCCTCATTGGATAAGTGTGAATTTGATAAGCGGAAGGGTGTAGCTGATACTCTAGTTTAACTGTTTGTGTATGAATTGTCTGCACAATGAGTGTAAATGTCAGTGTAAAACCTAAGTTTTCTGTCATCAAATGTGAAGTATTGAGATAGTAAAAAAAACCTTAAGGTTATGAGAACACTTGGAGAATGTTTTTGTTCTCATATTCGGAAGATTATTTCTTTCCAGATGACTACAGGTTAGAAGGAATAGTTCTTTTGCTTTGTCTTGATGTAGTGGTAAAACAGAAGTATTTAACGAAGTTGCCAATATGTAAGTAGTGTGTATTAAGTGTGCGTAGAGTGCTCCAGCGTGGGCTTCCCACGGGGTCACAGCCTCCTTCGGGCATCCCCCTGCTCTGGCGTGGGGTCCTCCCCGGGCTGCAGGTGGAGATCTGCTCCCCCATGGACCTCCCTGGGCTGCAGGGGGACAGCCTGCCTCACCGTGGTCTTCCCCACGGGCTGCAGGGGAATCTCTGCTCTGGTGCCTGGAGCATCTCCTCCTCCTCCTTCACTGACCTGAGGGTCTGCAGGGTTGTTGCTTTCACATGTTCTCACTGCTCTCTTTGGCTGCAGGTTTTTTTCCCCTTCTTAAATCTCTTCTCCCAGAGGCACCACCACCATTGCTGACGGGCTCGGTCTTGGCCAGCAGCAGGTCTGTCTCGGAGCCGGCTGACATTGGCTCTGGCGGACATGGGGGAAGCTTCTAGCAGCTTCTCACAGAAGCCACCCCTGCTACCAAAACCTTGCCATGCAGACCCAATACACAGTTCTTTTGAGGAATGACCAACTACAAAAAGTTGAGAAAGAATGTAAAAGTATTTAATGGAACATTAGTTAGAAAAAATTGCTTAATCAAACATCTCCAAATGGTGATGTTTGCCTTATGAAGGGACTAAGTTTCCCAAAGCTTGTTTGCTTATTGAACATTACCATCTGGTTTAATAAAAAAATACTACATTTCTTTATGGGTAGTGATTCTGTGTTCTTTTTAGAGGCCTCTAACTACATTAATACTACTAAAATGCTGGTTTTGCTTCCGATTTTGATTTAATTGAACAATGTGGAAGAAATGCAGCTAAACTTTTAAGCGCTTTACTTGACTGAAGTCCTTTTTTGCTATTTGTTGAATTAATTTCAGTGTTTTGCATTAATAATAATCTTAACCGTGATGTTAAGAAGAATATGTTTAGGAATAGAAGACAGAAAGGCTATCTTAAGTAATATTTAAAATGTGTACCCTTTATTTGTATGTAAATTTAGGTGTGTTAATTATTAAGAGATGTTAATGGGATAATCACTGCCCATCAAATTTAATAAAGGTTTGAATAAGTTGTTTAAAATTTATGTAGAAAAACCATACTTAGTAAATGATTAAGTTGTTAGAAGAGACCGATTAACTTAATATTTGGATGATATGTAAATGAAAATTAGAATTGCATTTTCATTTAGATGAAATGTTGAAAACCATTATATATTCATTAAATTAGTTATTGGAACTGTTTTTGGAGTTATATCCTGGGATCAAAAAAGGCAACACAACTTCATATAAAGAAAAGCTTGCATTGATGTATAAGTAGAGCAAGAAAAATAGATTAACTGAATCCATTGTATAACATTAAATAAGCTAGGCAGAATGTTCTCTGTTACTTAAACATAAAACTTGTGTTTAAGAGTTAATTCTTTTATGACATGGGAAGAGCTGCAACTTCAGCAGGGATACTGGCTTTTGGTTTCAGTGCCAGTTGAACATTTTAAATATTATAAAAGCATAAGTCTCATCTGTGCTATAAAGTGTGAGTACCAACCATTTCATGTCAACTCAGAGGACAGGCTGAAAAGAAAAATAAAATCTTTTGCAGTGTTAGTGGTATTTAAACTCAGAAAACTTTTCCCACTTTTTACCCACTTTTTAAAAAGTGGCTAAAAAAAGTTGGTGGTTTTTTTTTTTTTTTAAATCTTGTGGTTGTTTTTTTTAACTTCAAAAGTTTAGAAATTTTTACCCACTTTACCACCAATTGTGAGTTCTGAATTCAAGTTAAGAAGAGTATCACCACTTGTAAAAAGATTACCCCACAGTTACATGGTGCAAATTTTAGTTAATAACTACCTCTTCAGTGAACCAACAAAACAAGTGACTGGAACTAACCAGAGAATTCCCTTTCTGGTGTGTGTTCTGAAAAAGTGGGAGAGATTTTTTGCTGGCTTCTAGTGAATGCAAAACTTCCTTCAGCTGTTAAGAACTGGGTTATCAGTAATTTCATTGTTAATGCAAGAGGATAGGTTTTCCTGAGTAGTTGTAGAGAGTTGCAGATTCTCTGACCCTTTTTTTGCTGTATAACCAGGATTAGCTATCCTTCCTGGGAGGTAGATTAAGTGGGAAGACTTGTATAAGATCACTGCACCTGCATTGCTTTAGAGTCATTCAGTCACTTTAAATGATTTTATTTGCCACTTGTTTTGCCTCATTGTAATTTCTAGAGCTGCTGAAGAATTAATTTTTCTAGAACATTGCTAGGGAAAAAAAAAAAGGCAGCTTTATTATAGGTAAGAGGCTGAGTAAGTTGTCTTAGTAAGTTGACAAATTCGTATTATAAGAATGTCAGCTTTTTTACTTAGGAAGTGAGGCAAATTTAATTGTGCTTTTTGCCTTTCTCCAATAACCTTTGGTCCTAGTTTTAATACAGGGCTTGAGCATTAAATGATGATAATGAAGAGTAAAGAACTGAATCAAGAACTTGATTAGGTGGAGAATTCAGACAACGACCTTTATGAAAGCCCAGAAGGGCAAATAATGACGTGCAGTCCGGTGCTTACAGTTGGCTGGAAAAGAAATATCCATTTTCTTGCTGCTTTAACTATTCGTGGTGGAAGCTAATGCTTGCTGTTACATGCACCTATTTGAATGTGTTATTTCTTATATGCCTTTGACACTAATTTTGTAGAATTATAAGCAATTTGACCTTTTTCTAAGTGAATATAATCTTTGCACATTACCTATTTTCAGAAGATTCCTCTAAGTTCAACATGTTTATCAGCCATTGAACATGTGTTTTTAGAAACATGCATACGAAAGAAAGCAGGGCAGGCTGGGGAAGGAGGAAATAAAATAGCATTTGTGGTCATCTTCTATTGATAAGAGCATAATGAATATAAAAATGTTTTGAATTCTAAGGAAACAACCTACTTGAAACAGCTGTTATGAAATTAAGGTACTTTTAAAATATTATGCAGATCAGCAAATGAAATTAAAACTTACTGCTGGTTTGGAAGTCAAACTACCTTGCAAAGCAAAAAAATGATCAGTGTTCCATGACACTTCACAGCATTAAAAAAAGAAAGTAAGTACAAATTGAATGAAGTGTTACAAAGGATTATTCTTCACAAATGTGTAAGTCACACTGTTCTGTTGGCTTATAGGTGTTTTGTTGGCCTCTTTTCAGGATCTAAAGCTTTTGACAACTTTTTTCTGTGCCATTTTCAGTAAAAACAGTAATTGGAGATTGTTCTACAAAAGTTAAAGCAAATTATGTGATCAATTTTGATTTCCATCTACTGCAGCTCAGTGAAGGTAAATCCTTTCGAGGCAGATGTTTTCAGTATGATATTTTGGAAATACAGAATGATTAGAAGAATAATGTTTCAAGACTTTGCATGATGCTGGCTTATAAAGACTCACAGAGAAATTTGTGACAATGGAGAAGTATAAAAAAAAATCGCAAGTTATGCTGAAATGCTGCTTTTCTGATCCTTTCCTTTTCCTTGTTCCTGTCTGATCATATGAATTGTTTGAGACCATCTGGAGTGCCTTCGTATTTATATTCATTTTGGTATGAATTCATCATTATTCAGGCCACACAAGTCTTTCCTGTGAAAGTTGTTGCCGCCGTTTCTGGTAGCGGGGTCTGGTAGATAATACCAGTAGAAAAATTGTGGTTCCTCAAAGAACCATGGTAAACCTTTGGGCAACAGAGACATGATCACATAAAAATCTTTCTGTTTTGCTAGTCAAGATCTGTGATTTGTCACATAACAAAGCTCTTCTTTCAGGGGGCACAAAATGCTTCAGGAACACCACTGATAATGAGTACATTGGGGGGGGAGATCATTTTGTATTCTGCTAATTAAAATTAGGAGTTAGATTTGGAAGGTAATCATTCTTACATTTAAACGAAAATTTTCAAGTGGTTTAAAAATTCTCAGTACGTATTTTTCTTTTAAATTTAAATATCTCTTGTGAGTTACAGTCTGCTGCTAAGGAGGAGGAAATATTACTGATCACTTGTGCAAAATATGAAAGACATGGACATATTTTGGTAGCTAGTCTAATGAAATTGGTCTTGGGGATTTAAACTAATGAATCACTGTTTTAGATACTTTTCAGTATCTCTGTCATTTACCATGTTAGAACATTGTGATTTATAACCGCCAATCTTTTTGTCAGATCAGGAAGCAATTAGTCCTATATTATGTCTGAAATATAAAGGTGATAGTATCTTGGGCAATAGTGTTACAAAATTTGTTTAAAAGGACAAGAAGACAAGGGGTTGAAAAGCAGGCAGTACGTTGCGTATGCAGTATGATGTCATGGGATCAGAACTGAAAGGGTATACCAGAAGTATATCCTTACTTTAGTAGCTAGGTACATTGCTTTTTATATAGAACTTACTGTCATGAATTTCAGCCAAACCTCTTTCTCTACCTTCTGAATCTGATTATGCTTTGGGATACACAGATTGGGGCTTGTTGATGGTGTGAACTTGAAAAGTCTTAGGATCAAATATATACCGTAGTGTATCTTTAAAATACCTTTGACCTTATTTGGTAACTATCAATACTGGTAGAATTAATATTATTTATTTTATAACTTGCTGTAAATGCAGATAATAACTGAACAAAAACCAGTTTGGGTTTCTTTTTAATTAAAACCTGCAAAAATAAACACCTTGTTAGATGTACCACTGATGTCATCTGTAAATATCACAATTAACAGCTCCCGTCAGTACAATGGCAGAAAATATTTCATGAACAATAGTACTAATGTGACCTGGCTTTATACAAATATTTGACTAGCGAAGCTTGACCTTCTGTGTCTGAAACTCACTTAGATATTCCCATGTCCTTCCACAAGGGTCCCTAAGAACTCATTGTGTCTCTCCCCTGTTGCTCTCCCAGTGACCAAGAGCAAGTTGAGAGCTATGTGTCAGCTCAGTAAGAGAGTCTGAAAATGGAAAGTATAATTCTTTAGCTTGAGCAGAATGAGGTGTAACTGGGTTTGTGCTGGTATCAGCACACACGCTTGAGAGATTGTTATTGTACCATTTCTGAGGGAAGAAAACCGGAGAAGCTTAGTTTTAGGAAATTGGTGAATACCAGAGTTCAAGGGTAACTTCACTGGAGGTGTGATGAAGTGTTTGCCATGTGTACCTTCAGGCTGATCTTTGGTTCTTCTTAACTGGCAGAATTGGTTTTACATTTCCTTTGCTGGGAGGAAGGGTTTTTTGGCAGTGTGCATTTATTGCCAGTGAGTTTAGAATTGATGAGTTAGATGGTTTGGTAGCACAGAGCATATTCTTATTTTCAATATGTTGCTTCACTGAATTTTTTCAGGCAAAGTGTATAATTTGGGGAAAAATACCAGTGGGTAGGTATGGATTCCTGGAAATACAAGATAGGCAATGAAAACATACAGAAACTGTAGTCTTGCTGGCTGCACAATATTGTTTTTTTTAATATAAGCTGTTTTGCATAAATAAGAACTTTTGTTTTTTATGTTCTGATTTAATGTTTCTTATTTTGTAGATGAGTTCAGTGAAAATGTTGCGATCACGTCTCAATGGGATCCTTTTCAGGCTTATGTTTGATGAGCACGTAAACAATATCAAACCTGATATTATGGCTGTTACACTGGCTTGTGAAGAGCTGAAGAAGAGTGAAAGCTTTAGTAAACTATTAGAGTTAGTGCTGTTCCTTGGAAACTACATGAACTCTGGCTCCAGAAATGCACAGTCTCTTGGTTTTAACATCAGTTTTCTTTGCAAGGTAAGACGAAGCTATAAAACTCTTAAGTGCAGATTCATGAAACTCGTGACACATGAGAAAGTACCCTACACAGGGAAAAACATTCAATCAATGTAGTTTACTGACTGCACCTCTGTTTTTAATAATGGATAGACAAATACTTTCTGGAGTATACAAGTGTACTCTTTCTGGAGTATGCAAGTAGAACAGCTTTTTTGATCTGAATTTGTTCAACTATCATCTTGTCAATAGAGTATATGTAGAATTCAGAATACATTAAATAGCTCTAGCTACTTGTCTTTCTTCCCATCTTCTCCCCAGCTATCCCTCAAGCAGTGTTACAGAAATAGGTATTTGGGATTAAAGATGAATATTGTTAAAGTAAGTTTAACTTCGATTGTGGTGGCAAAATATGGGATGCAACAAGAACTTCAGAACCTGTAGCAGTCAGAATTTAATGTGCGGTGCTTGTTTATTTATATGGTAAAATGTGTGTAAGGCATTGATCTGGACTTCACCATTTCAGTTTGTAAAGTACCTCTGAAAGTATCTTAAAAATAAAGAGATGCAACATTTGTAAACAGATGGAAAAAAAAAAAGAAAGCTAGCATAAGTCTTGCAGATGAATTTTTCAGTTATTTTTTGTTTGGTCTAATCAGAGGATCCAGGTTTCAAGTCCCTTTTTGGGGCACCATGAGGAAATCTGATGTGTACCTCAAGGAGATTTAACCTTGAGGGGAAAATAATACTTCAAATGCACAGCAAGTTTAATCTGACATATTTCACTAGAGAAAGAGTGTTTGCTGTAGTTTAATGCAAAGATGTTGCTAACTTCTGATAAAATAAAAACCATCACCTGAGAAAAACTTTCATTCTTTAGTAGCTTTTTTTAAAAGAGAGGCCAGGTTGAAGGATTTTTTCCATAGCTCTAGTGCTGCATTTTCTTCTTGGTAGTAGTGGAATCTGAAGGGAAATTAATGTTTTCAGTAGAAAACTACTTGTTAATGAGGGGGAGGGGAAATGATGACTGTGCATGAATGGTACTCTAGCATAGCATAGATTTGAGAAGGTATTCTTGCATTCCAGGTGATAGATTTATGAATTGCTGTCAATGCAAATCCCCCAGATGTTGACAGAGCTAATGTAGATTGAGTAATCCTGCAAATTGTTCTCTACTGAACTGAGTAATTGCTGAAGCATAGCTATTTGTGCTTACGGTTAAATTCCATTTAAAATAACTGAGACAAAAATCTATGACTATTTAATTCAACCTTGCCCTCAAACAAAATAATTTGTTAACTTTTTTTTCTTTTCAAGATAGATACTTGAGGGAAGTGTTCTCCCCTCCTCCCCGTGAGATTTAGAGAAAATACTTAAACGTTTATTCTCTGTAGTGAAATGTGGACTGTGCTAGGTATATTTTGTTATAAGGGGATGTCTAAAATTAAAATAATCACAAAGACAGTGATGGTTGTTGGAGCAAAAAAGGTGGTCTTACCAAAATCTAGATACGAAATTGTATCATTAATAGCTCTATATATTAATTAAACCTTGTGAATTATCATTCTTAAGTTCCAACTTGGAACAAGTCACTTAAGTTAACGGAAATGTAGATAAGCTTCTCTAGTCAGAGTAACATGTGCATTGTCTGCAATTTAAATTTGTTGTTTATTACTCGAGTTAAAAGAGATCTTCTGCTATGTAAACCTCCATTTTTCATTGTTTTATGTATTTGCCATTCTAATTTGAAATAGATTAGTATAATAATGTGCTTTTGCAAGAGTTATTTTTTCTTAAGTGGTTTTGTACCTGAACTTATGCTTTAGTATCATATTTAGAGAAGTAACCTTCTACTCCATTGATGTTTAACTTCATAAATAAGAGGTGTTTACACAGTATTCGCAATGGATTTTTTTCTTTTAATTGCTCTAAGAATCCAAATTTATATTTGGGTAATGACTCTTTTTTTTTTTTTTTTTTTTTAATGCTTTGTTTTTTTTCAACTGATAATTGCATTTGGTTTCTTTGTTTAATAGCTTTCAAATTCTGCCTTCCTGTTTTCCACCCAAAATAGTAAGATGGCTTTATTGGCGCTGTGCTATTAACTAAGACTGCAGTCTGGAAGGCCTTTATTAACTGTTGTGAATAGTACAAAATATTAAACTGTATCAGATGGTAGTATCTTTTATAAGCACCGGGTTTAATATCTGTCTACAGCCATTTACAGCTTTATTACATTATTCAAACAGTCTCAAAATTTACGATTGTTAGTCAATAATTGGCCTTCACTGTGAAAATGAAAACTTCTGTATGTGTAAGCATGGTAGGGTGAGTGTATTGTCCTGTTTACTGAAATCTTGCTGTGAATTAAAATTTCTAATTTATATTTCTTGGCTGAAGAACACAGTAAGAGAAATAAGTAACAGCAAGAACAAGGTTAGCAGTCTGTTTGCCAGTGTCATGTGGCTTACATGTTTTTGCTCTGTGGGGCATCTGTATGCTACTAAATTTTGAAGGATGTGTGAACATTGAAAGATTATTTTAATTATTTTTTTTAATTTTTTTTTGGTGTGTGGTGGCCATTTGAGAAGGCAGTGTTACTATATTAGAGGTCTTCCTTGAATAATTTTCAGGTGTTTTCATTTCTTTTCCCATGGAATGTATTTCAGTCTTCAAGCTTGTCTAGAACAATTTGGGAGCCTTTATTTTGCATTTTGATAGAATACTTGTAGAGCATAAAAATTACTAACTTATTTTAATATTTTGTGAAATATTTTGTGCCTCATCTATTTTTATGTATGGAACCATGACGAGCAATAGGATGCTGCAATTTAGAAGTCCCCCTTCCATAATGTCAGGTACATTGTTAGAGTAGAGGTCAGATATAATGTGCCAAAGAAACTTTGTCCTAATTTTTGTTTATTTGCCATGACACCTGCTACTTATTTTAATTTTTCTTAACAGCTTTAGAATGAGGAGAAGAATTTCTTACCAGTTTGAAACATTACTTGCCTAAAGTAAGAACTGCTTCAACAGGAGTTTTACAATCAAACAAGACCATCTGGTTTTATGTTTTAAAATGATGGTCATTTCTTTGTCTAATTTTTTTTACTTTTTTTGGTGACTCTCCCTGTAAGATACTTGATGGGACAAAGTAAGATATAAGTTAAACAACAGTATTATCCTCTGAATATTAGTATTTTGGAAGGATTTCACCTGTTATGTGAAGAGAATTTATAATGAATCTAGCTAACTGTGACTCATATGTTAGTTTTTAGCAGTTCTTTACTGGTTAATGTTTTGCCCAAAGACAAGGATTTAAGTCTCGGATAAAATAACCAGAAAACATATTAGGATAAGGGGAAACAAACCAGTGGATAATTCAATCAATGGTTTTTAAAGGCTTGATGTTTGTAAGTTTTTAGTTTGTGGTTTGGTTTTTTGGTTAGTTTTTTTGTTTGTTTTCTTTTTTTCTTTCTTAGACCAGTAATTTATACTATCTTTAATGTCAGTGGACTTTCTGCCCATCATAAGAAAGCTTTTAATTTTTTTTAATTTTTTTTTTAGCCAGCTGTCAGCAGGGTAGTACACATGTCTATGTGTACGCATTTCTACGTGCAGAATACACATAGAGTTGTTTTACTGATGAGGTATCCTAAGGTGATGAATTTACTTTTCAATAAAACCCAATTTTCGTATCGATTTGTTTTTGGTCATCCTTGAACAATCTTAGAATTAATTGTCTGTTTAGTAGATGTAGTACTTACATTCTATGATCTGAAAAAAATAGAAGAAAAAAGGCAGGTATTGATCTGGGATAAATGTTTGGGTTTATAAAATAAATGTTCTTAAAACAGAGCTCGTCATTTTGTACACAGAAGTCTGTTACTGTGTAACAACCATTATTGAAACATGATAAAGAAATTAAAGAAAAGAAAGCATGAATTCAAACCTTTCTGGTCATAGCTAAAAAGCTAATGCCTGTAGAGTAATTGCAAATCCTTAAAAACAGATTATCTTTCTGGATGTTATATTGCAGCGTATGATGTTATTGAAGAAAGAAATGATTTGTAAACAACCTTTGGCAGAAGGCAGAGAACTTAATTTTGTTCAAATAAGAGAGATCGACATTAGAATTCATGCGCTGTCTCAAGACTGGCAAGCAGTGACAGCTATTCTGATGTATGCACTAGCGCATTCATGATTGCTTAAGTGTTAAGTGCTCTGTGAAAATATAAATATGGCAGAAAGAGTGGTAAACTTCAGGGGGGCTGCTGTAGTAATTCACTGAAGGTAAATCTTTTTACCTGTTGCTGCATTTGATTACTATGTATGAATGATCCAACTGCTATTCTGAACCCCTGTTGCAGCAGTTACTATCTCTTATCAAGGACAGGAGAACCCTCATAGTTTTATAAAGTTATGCTAGACAAATTTAAATGAAAGAAAAGAGGTTTGCTTTAAGCATATGCAGGGTACAATGTCTGTTCTTTCTGTGGTGAATTAATGTAAAGACTAGCAGCAAGCATGCCTCTGTTTTAATAAAGCTTTTGTAGTATTTTAGCTGGATCGATGTGTGT
Organism: Haliaeetus leucocephalus; assembly: GCF_000737465.1. Lineage (NCBI taxonomy): Eukaryota > Metazoa > Chordata > Aves > Accipitriformes > Accipitridae > Haliaeetus > Haliaeetus leucocephalus. Next base: position 6,640,894 of record NW_010972776.1, read on the forward strand.
TTTATATAATAAGCAATATTATGTTACTTCTTGTCCATACTGCAAATAGTACAGGACAAGCTGTTTATCTAGTTTGAATATTACCGACTAGTATATATTTATTAATTGTCTACCAGCCCCTTTTCTATTAAGGTGTGAAAAATTTCTAGGATATGAAAAGTTATATGATCTCATAAAAATCAACAGAAAGTTGCGGTTTTTTAATAGCTATAACAATCAAATATCACTCTACTGGTAGTTAAAACATACATAAGTTTTTCCTTATGTTGGCTGTCACTTTTAACCTTCACCCCTAAAAATTTAAAAAAAAAATTCCTTTTTTAAAAAAAAAAAAAAAAAAAAAAAGGCAAATTCTGAAAGTGGGTTATGGTGTGATTTGCATGTTTTAAATGCTTTACCAAGATACTACCTGTAAAGGGAGATTTTTTTTTATATTGATGTTATTTCTGAGCTACAGACCTAAACATTGTATTCTGTATATTACTTGATTTGAATGGGTGCACTGTGAGTATATGTTCTGTGCATATTAGTCTTTAGTCCTTTCCCAATGAATCTGATAGTATTGACCACTTGAATTGATGCTTCAACATTCAGCTGGAAGCTGCTTTGTGTTGGCTACACTTATCTAGTGATTTTTTTAATTTTTTTTTTTTACTAAATGTGTTATTCCCAAATTCTGATTCTCTCAGATAAAAACTGACCATAGAATCAAAACCTGTAACTGAAATTTTTCACACTACAGTGTTAGTGTCATCTTTAAAAATAAATAAATTGGAACACCTTAAGTCAGTGACATGCATTGTTAATGTTTTGCAAATGCCATATATACAGACACTGCTCTGTAAAAGCTTTTATGTTCCAGTGTGTTAACACTACTAAAGGTGTAGGAGTAAAGCAATTACTTGTATTCCAAATGGTGAAATTCATTACTGTTGGTGAGTTTTGTTGGTTTACTGAGTCTCGGGGAACTATCATGATTTCTCTAATATGGTAATGCTTTGAGAATTAAAAGGATGAAATACAGAAGGCATAATGGAAAACCATTTCAAAGGCAGGGATTTTTAGGATTCACAAACTTGTGTTCCAATACATGTATGTATTAGGTGGGAAGCAAAATCCTTTTTTTTTTAACCCATTGTATTTGGTTTTGTTTTTAACATACCTAGGTCACTAGCAAGGAAATTCTGGCTACTTCTAAAGATATGACCCTTTGTACAGTCCACCTTTTCCTTTTGCACTGATTTAAGTCCATATGTAACTGGATTCGTGAGGCTGGAACACTTAGGACTGTGAAACGGGTGTCATTTTTCCTTTTTTGCTCCCATACTAACCCATAATATCACTTGGAATTTACAACCCATAGAACATTTCATTGAAGTATGTGTTTTTGTTTGAGTTGTCTGTTAAGATGTATTTAAGAGCCACCATACTTGAAAAACAAAAAAATTTTAATCATTCTTTACTGTAAATCTTAGCTTCAATTATCATCTGTGAAAGTAATGAGTAAAAGTACAAGTAATGAAAAGAAGGGGGAAAAAATATTGATTTTTTTTTCCATGTTTTGCTCTTAGTCTGCTAATCCAAATAAGACATTTCTTTAGTTGAAAAGACATTGACTAAATGTCAGCTGCCTGAGTTGTTTTTTTAAATAGCAGTCTTTTGATGAGAAACTAGATATTTAGTCTTGATTTTCTGTTTATTAACCTTTTAACGTAGCAGAGGCCATAAGTGTTTTTGTTTGTAAATCTAGCATTTTAAACTTGACCTTTCCCAGAGCTCTTGCTTATAAAAGGACAGTTTAGCTTTATGCTGAAGGAAAATAATGGTGTCGTAAAGTTGATTTTTGTATTTAACGCGGTGATATTGTGATGTGCTGCATGCAAAGTCCTGCACTTGGGACAGGCTTAAACTGCTGCAAAGGTGTTGTCTTGAGAGCAGGAAGCAACTCTGCAGAAAACCTGGAGTCTGTCCTAGTGCAAAACCACCAGTCAGTAGTGTGCCCTGGCAATAATGAAGGCTAACAGCATCCCTGGCTTTGTTGATAGGGGCATAGTCAAGAGATCACAGGTAGTGAATTTTTTTGCTGTTAACTCAAAACTTGCTGGGTTGCATCTGGAACACGGTGTTCAATATTCTGTAGAAAAAAAATCTTTTTTTGTTAATAAACTTGAGTGAAAGACCACCAAGCTGGTCAGGGGCTGGAGCACTGAGGAAAGGCTGATGGAACCGGGCTGGTCCAGCCCAGAGAAACAAAGGTTTTGTGGGGTGGGGGGAACCTGTAGCAACCTTCCAATAATACCAGGTAAGTTACTGTGAAGGTGGAAACAAGCTTTTTAGCAAAGGGTACAGCAAAAGAATGAGAGAGAGAGGTCATCAATTGAAACTAGGGACACTTTAACTGGATATGAGAAAAACAAATTTCACTTTCTGAAAAGATGGCTTTTAAATTCAAAATACCCAGAACTGTCTTCTCCATAGAGTAAAAAATGTTAAATTCTACCCAAGAGTAAAAAGGGATAGGAGACAAAAATACAAGTGTACTCTGTGAATACAAAGTATGTAAAGACACAGCCATGCTGTTGTTAGCATTCCAGTTCCTGTCTTTCATTTCTATTTTTATATTTAAATAATATCTGCTAAACTACACTCAAAACCCACCTAGTTTCCCTATCTCCTCATTATATTAGTAGGCTTAGAACTTGATTTTTAAAGTATATATTGATTCTAAAGATCAGAGCTACATGTTACCCATTGTGTCTCTCAGCTTTTGAAATCATGGATGAATGTAGCTGAGATGTGTTTCTCAACTGGGCCCAAGAAGTGAATTTGATGCAGTTGTTTATGATCTGGATGACTGTTTACTACAGGTTTTAAACAACTCAGCAGGTGCTAATATTAACTCATGTTAATATGATATTACTGTTAGTGACAAAACATGTTTCTGTTGTAATCTGAAGGCAAAATAATTTTGTTTATTTAGAAAAAAAAATGCTTTAGCCACTTGATGATGTCAGAGAGATCAAAGACTCTAAATCTCTCAGTTCTTGTTCACAGACAAATTGGAATGCAATTTCTTTTTACCGTGCAGATGTTTAGCCACTAAATCTACAATTTTTTCAAGTTGGAAAAACTTCTATATATGTAACACATTAAAACCTTTTAACTGCATACCATTACTGAGCATTGTTTAGTCTTTAATCACTGAATCGATATGAATTAAATTGCTTTCTTAATTGCCTAAATACCTTATATTTTTAAAAGCCTGTTTTTCGACTGCACTCATTTATTCTTAACAGGGTAATCCTTAAAGCTGAAAGGCCTGTATTAAATTGAACATCGATGGCAAGCCTGTCACGAGGATTATAGAATTAGAACTTCTAGTGATTTAGAGAATGAGAAAACAAATAGGAGATTTTACACACACATTTATGTATTCTTCTTAAATAAATCCTTGATTTCATTTGTTGTGTATGTTGTAGCTTCTGTATAAGAACTGTACTAGATGAGTTAGTAAAATGTGGTTTAAAAAAATCTTTACAGGTATACTTGTGATACTAATTCTCTATAAGAAGTGAAGTACACTCATCTCAAACTCTTGCATACACCTACTTTCTCTGTTGCCTTTGTAAATAAGGGGTAATGTCTACTTCCACTAAATCTTCAGTCAACTCAGACATTCATTCTTTATGTTTGCATAAAAATGGAGAAACTAAATTTGGACTTAAATTCATTTTCTCATTCTCTTAAGTTCATGATGTTCCTTTGCATATACACATGCGCTCTGCCATGGGATTTAGCCACATGTATCTATGTTTACTTGGAAATTTGCCACTAGCCTTGTATTTTTAAGTTATTTCAGAATTATTTTTTAAAAACTATAAACTGATTCTAGCAGTTAATGCACTTAGGTTAATGGAGAACAGAGGGTCTTATAACCTTCAAGAAGACTAGTTTATTGCAGACCACTGAAAATCGCCTCTGTCATTGAGAGGATAGTGAAAATACGCAACTACCTATTTCTTCACACTGTGCACATATTTCATGCAGCTTTTCATAAGTAAGACTGGATGTACTATATTTCCTTTACCGGCAGTTAGGATTACCTTTGCTTTTCTGTTGTCATTTTGTATTCCAGTAAGGTGGACTGCATTCATTTCGTGTGCCTGTATAGAATTTGTGTGAAAGTCTTTAGGATAGAGAAGTATGCTTTAGATTTTGCTGGAATAAAAAATTGTGGATATATGACAAGGAGTTTCTTTAACTTGACTGGTAAAAGAGCAAATTCTGGCTTTTAGCATGCTGTCCAGCTATGCAGCATTTCAGAGGGATTCCTTTAGAAATCTGGCAGTGGGGAGCATTGAAGGAATGAAATACATTCTGTTCTGTTTAATCTCTGTTCACAGCTATTTTTTTTTTTTAATCACAGCGAGCGTTCTGAACTGGCATTGCTAAAATCTCAGAACTTTAAGGGTCTGTCTTCAGGTTTTGTTCTCAGCATAATTAATTATTCTTTAAAAAATATAGTATGGGGATAGGTTCCCTTTGTAGTCTTAAAATATAAAGAATTGGAGAAATTTCATTTTTTCAAAAATTTATTTCATTTGCAGGCAACAAGTGTAGGTAACTTTTTGTTAATGAGTTTACATCTGCAATATTCACTTTTATTTAAACATTTTACTAAAAAAAAAAAGTAATTTTTTTCCCCCTCTTTTTCTCCTGTGTTCACTTTCTAGATTCGAGATACTAAATCATCAGATCAGAAAACAACCCTATTGCATTTTCTGGCAGAAATCTGTGAGGAGAATTACCGGGACATCTTAAAATTTCCAGAAGAATTGCAACATGTTGAGAGTGCAAGTAAAGGTAAGCAAATAGATAAAGCACCTAAAGGTAATAGCTGTTTGCTTTGACATTAAATGCTTCCAACGTTTCATTTTAGATTGTAGGATTATGTAACCTGTAAGCATTGATAATCCATGTGGATTTTGCTTTTCTGGTATTTATTGACCTGAGAAAAAGCGAGGAAGGGAAAAACAGTAATGAAGTAGCTTTTCTTGTGAAGTAGGCTGTGGAAATAATACAGCATATTTCAGTGAAGTACTTAAAAAATAAAATCACATATCGGAAGCCGTGTAAGCAGTGTAATGATGATGTTTAGTTTACCATAAAGCCTTTGAAGTCTTGTTGCTTGAGAGTGAACACCGGTGTGTGCATGCGTGCATATGTGTATGCACACAGTATGTGTCTCATCTTAACACTTGATTTAACACCTGAATAGAGAATAACAAATATGCTTTCTAAAGATCCCAGACTGTATATGCAATATGTAGTTTAATTAAACTGTACAGTCAATGGTTAATACTGATTTTATTCTTGGTCAGTCAGCAGTATAGCTTGGTGAATGTGGTAGAAAAGAATTCATTTGTTGGATGTCTTTCAGTGTGAAATATGCTGTGTTGCTGGGTGCACTTGTTGCTTAACTATTGAAAGTGAAGGCTATGTTATAGCGCTTCATGAAGATAAAGCAAACCGTTTTACTTTGACTAGTCTTTACTGATTCATCCGAAGATAAATACTTGGGGTAGCACAAGAGTATGAAGGGAAAGAGAGGGGAAAAGGAGTTGGATATACTTTTCTGCTAGCTCTATCCAGGTTTTCTCTTGAAAACTTGTCTCCTGTTCTTCAGTGTTTTCAGTCAGTGTTTCTTTTCAGTGCAGTGGTTAGCTGTTAGATAGATACTTTTTTTAATTAGGCCATAATTTCCTTTCAGTTTGTCTTCTATATTAAACTTTGGTCTAGCGAGAGCAGAACTCTTGTTTCCCAAAGGACTTGGGGAATAGTTCATCGATCAACCTAACTTTGCAATTGTTTCATCTCCAGTTTATTCACAGATTTATGTGGTTGTCATACAATTTTTATGCTGTTTCTCAAACTTCGCCAAGTACCTTTCCATGGGTCTTTTTCTGCATATAAACTAAATTTTATTTGTATTGATTAAATGTCTTCATGCTTCACTTTCCTCTTTGCTGCTGAATACTTCAGTGGCACGAATCATAGAATGGTTTGGGTTGGAGGAGACTTTAAAGCTCGTCTAGTTCCAACCCCCTTGCCGTGGGCAGGGACACCTTCTACTAGACCACGTTGCTCGAAGTCCCATCCAACCTGGCCTTGAACACTGCCAGGGATGGGGCATCCACACCTTCTCTGAGCAACCTGTTCCAGTATCTCTGCACCTTCCCAGTAAAGAATTCTTTCCTAATTTCTAATCTAAAGCTACCCTCTTTCATTTTAAAGCCATTACCCCTTGTCCTATCAGTACACATCTTTCTCGTAGGCCCCCTTTAAGTACTGGAAGGCCACTATAAGGTCTCCCTGGAGCCTTCTCTTCTCCAAGCTGAAAAACCTCAACTGTCTCAGCCTGTCCTCCTAGGGAAGGTGCTCCAGCCCCATGACCATCTTCGTGGCCCTTGTCTGGACCCGCTCGCGCAGGTCCATGTCTGTCTTATGTTGGCGGCCCCAGAGCTGAACACAGTACTCCAGAATGCCTACTGACAAAATGGAACTGGTCTGTCTATGTAGGTTTGAGGATGGTATTGTGTTTTAAGGCAATATAGAGACTGAAGAGGTAACTTGTACATTACCATCGTGAATGTACCTGTCCTGGTTTCAGCTGGGATAGAGTTCATTTTCTTTCTAGAAGCTGGTATAGTGCTATGTTTTGTGTTCAGTATGAGAATAACGTTGATAACACACTGATGTTTTCAGTTGTTTCTAAGGAGTGTTTAGATGAAGTCAAGGACTTTTCAGCTTCTCATGCCCAGCCAGCAAGAAGGCTGGAGGGGCACAAGAAGTTGGGAAGGGACACAACCAGGGCAGCTGACCCAAAGTGGCCAAAGGGGTATTCCATACCATGTGATGTCATGCCTGGTATATAAACTGGGGGGGAGCTGGCCTGGGGGAATCGCTGCTCAGGAACTAACTGGGTGTCGATCGGCAGGTGGTGAGCAATTGCATTGTGCATCACTTGTTTTGTATATTCCAATCCTTTTTATTGTTATTGTCATTTTATTATTGTTATTATTATAATTCTTAGTTTCTTCCTTTCTGTTCTATTAAATTGTTCTTATCTCAACTCACGAGTTTTACTTGTTTTTTCCTGATTCTCTCCCCCATCCCACTGGGTGCGGTTGGGGGGCTGAGGAGAGTGAGTGCGTGGCTGTGTGGTGCTTAGTTACTGGCTGGGGTTAAACCATGACAGTACCATAGTACCATATATATATACATACATATGTGTGTATATATATATATAAAAAATAAAGGTGCATGCTTAAACAGTGTACAGCTGGCTGCTTACATCTGAGCACTACTATGGATATTACACAGAGAATTTATACAATTGCTTTTAATTTTGCTGTTTGCTGTCAATGTTGTTTGTTCCTAGTCTCTGATGTGGAGGCAGATACCTTCCTCAAACTGACTTTTTTTTTTTTCTTCTTTTCTCGCCCAACCTTACCCAGTAAGTGTCACTGGTCCAGCCAGTGTGTTCTCAAGGATTTATGATAGAGTATCATAGTGAGTAATTTTATTTATGCAAATAGCAGTTTGTCATCTTATCTAAATTCCAGAAATGTTTTCTACCACTTAATAATTCTTTTCTGGAGGTGATTTTTTTTGTTTGTTTTAAGTTTAATCTTTTACTTTCTGCATATCTTAAATTCTTTACAAAGCCTTATGGTTTACCAGGCACATTTGATGATCTTTTATTAATTTTCTCTTGTGGCTAACATTACCTTGCAGCTTTGAGGTTTTTATAGTTTGATTCAAAGCCTCTGATGTTCTGTAACTTGACTTGAGGAATTAAACCAGAAGAGTTAGTAAAGTTTAGTTAAGCTACAGCATCCAAAAGAGAGAAAGCATATTAATGGAGCAAAGTCGCTTATAATCCTGATGCTTAGAATACATGTGAAAAAAGGTTTTATTGCAGTTAAATTTGTTTCATTCTGTAAGATAAAAGCTCATTGTGTTTCCTATAAACAGCACTGACTTCTAATCAGAAGCATAAACTACTGTTCATTTTTAATGACCAAAACTTCCTTTTCAGCCCTTCTCTGCTTTCTGTAACAAAGCAGATTTTTGGCAGAATAAATGTGATTTGTGCAACTTGCTTCAACTGTTCCCCGTGGTACTTTTTGGTTTTTGTTTAATTGTAATGTTCATCTGCTCTGTCCTGTGTGGTCATTTTTTCTGTATAGGAAGTTAACATGCTTAGTGGTAAGAGAAGATTTTCGCTTCCTATTTATTGTTTGGTGTTTTATAAACCAGTGGTTTCAGGGATGGACAGTTGGGTTTATTTTTCCTGTAGGAGGCTTCTTTTGGAATAAATTGGCTGCAGATATGAGGACGTTGGCATCAGTTAGTTATACATAAAATAGAAGGAAATCTACCAGCAAATATTATCTCTGTATGAATTTAAAATAAGGAAATATGAGCTAAAGAAGTGACAGTCTGATTACTTGAGATGTATGCTTCTTACTTTTTAGGCAGAAGGCAGCCTCGTAGTTTGAACTGTACATAAAATTCCAAATACAAGACTTATCACAATCAGCTTCTTTTGAATCTTGGGTGCATTTTCTCAGTTCCACATAAATAAGAAGAAAGTCTTGTTTTGCTTTCATTTTCACGTAAGAATAAAGAACCAGCATCTGAACAATGGATGATTTTTCTTTTAACAAATAGCAGATAAAGCATAAAACTGGATTTTAATATGAAAAGGTCAATGGGATTAGATGAACTGCCCCTGCATGTACTAAAATCTTTGATAATCTGATATTAGATATAATAAAATATTTGATCTTTTTAAAGATGGAAGATCAACCTAGAGGTTTATGAAAAGTAAAAATAAATTAGGAAACAGTTTTATTCTGGAAAGTATAAGCAAAGGTCAAACTGATTAACTATCAAGAGATTATTGGAAAAGCATTCCTTCTTACTTGAAGCAGACTGTATGAAAGGGAAACCAATAATAAAATGACAAGATTGTGACAAACTGGATTCTTCGATGGAAGTGATATTCACTTACCTTCCCCCAGCCTGCAGTGTTTTCCTCTTGTTCCCCAAGTGTTGAAACTATGCAAAGCCATTTTTCATATTTCTACTTTGTTCACTTTACTTGTTATTCCAGTTGCTGCTTTTCATGGTATTTGCTCTTACCATCCTATAATCTGTGATTTTATTAAATACCTGACAAATTCCTATCCCTTTCTGTAGGTTCAGTCAAACATAACCTCAAAACAAATACAAGAGGTACCTTACTAAAGTCAGATAACCAGTTTGGGATTTCTAAATAAAGTTATGTTGTAAAAAGTGTAATTTGGAATTCCTTAGAAAAGATACATATTTTTTTAACTTGAACCTCCTCTGAGTGTCAAGCCTCCCAGAAATCATAAAAAAGAAATATGTAACATGCAAAATTAAGAGGAAGAACATCATCATGTATTTTATAACAACTTAATTTCAGATTTTAAACGAGCAACAGTTATAAATCACAGTTCATGGTTTAAACGTTGTGACTGTATTTAAAATAAAACATAACTTATCTTTGTCAGTTGAACATTGTGTCCAGCTCCTCCTAAGTTTAACAGTTCCTGACATACTTACGTTACCTACTTGCTTTGTCTGCCAACAGTGGGAATTGCTAGGCTGTGTGAAGTCATATGAAGTTTTGTGAGCTTGTGTCGTCCCACTGGTGTTTACTTCAGAAACGATTGGATATAGAATGCTGTTATCTGTAGTTGGCCATTGGCCATTCTCTGTGTTCTCCTGACATGTTGGACAAGTTAAAGTGATACCTTATATGTATAGATGGAGTATGGATTTTGGGGTTAGCTGAGCAGGTATGTAGGGCTCCCAAGAACACCTAAACTCCAAGCGAAGGGCTGAGCTTAACCGTGAATGCAGTTTAGATAATAAAGTCTCTTTCAGAAATAATGAGGGTTTTTTCCAGTGCTTAACATACAGAATTATGTGTCTGATACGAAGGTATACTACTTAATAATTCTTTTGAAGTATTGTTAAAAGAAACACAGAGCATTCTGAGTAAAATCAAGTGAAATATGCCTTGGGGGAGGTGAATTATGCCTGTGTAGTAGACTAGAAAGTACTAATAACAGGAACATAGATTTCTCACTCATGTTGACACAAAAAAAATTTATTTCTTTAATTTGCAAGCATATGGTTCTGATGGTTGAGGCATCTTTCTAGAAAGGACATTAGCAATCAGAAGCACTGAGGAATGCAAATATGTAATACTTAATATAGTATTACAAATACCGTAAGAAAATATTAATTTTTAAATTCTGTAGAAGTACTTCACTGTGATTTAATGCCATAATTTTAGAGTGGGGACAGTATTTTAAAATATTCTGTGCCATTGTTGCTTTAAAGCATAGCAGTTTAAAACCTACTTATAAGTACTAGTCATTTTTCTGTCAAACAAAAGTTTTATAGTTTGTTGCAGTAGAAGAAACTGTGTTTTTACAAAGAGATCTGCAGTATTTTCCACCTTGTGCAGTTTAAATTGTTGAAACAGATTTTACCCAATCTGGCATGTTGGTGGATATAAAATAGACAATGCCTTCTGGCATAAGAAATTTAATGCCTGCATCTGTGACTTCTTTTTTTCTGTAATAGAATCCAAAGTTGGCATTTTGCATCATAATCAAAAGTCAATCTTGCACTGTATAGTGACTTCTATCATTCTTTTCATTCACATAAACTGCAATATTGAAATGTCAGAAACTCTCTCAATGTAGTAAATACACAGGTACATCAAATACTAGAAGACTTTTTTCTCTAGTAACACTCCTGTATTTGCATATAGCATTGCCATATTAATGGTAGCTTACGCATCATCTCATTAAAAGTTTTTCGATAGACATGTTCTCCTTCATTGACAGGTGTCAGTGAGGAAGACAGGGAAGCAAAAACTTCAGAGATAGTTTTTGTGTTGTAGTTCCAAGCTGCAATATCTGAAAGAGATCATGTTGAGACTCAGTAGGATTCTGGATTGGCTTATGCTCTGCAAAATTGCTTACAAAACTTTCCCAGTCTGTGAGGATTTTGACGATTTATTTAGTTGCTGTCTTCTAATATGTAATAAATGGTACGCAAAATCATGGTAGTTCTGAATTCTGAAGCTACTTTTTGAAGGTACAATTTGGGTTCTACATTAAACAAAGTTATTATGTATGGCATGCATTTTAAGGATCCACTTGTCTCCCTGAAATGTAAATATCAAGGGCAAAATTAAAGAATAGTCCAAATGACTCTCATGGGCTGTTGCTTATTAAAGAAATTAAGGCATTTAAGAATTTCTGGCTGTAGTTAAGCCAATTCGGATTTGAGGACTGCTTTCAATGACTTCCCAAATTGAGTAATCCATTTAGAATTCCTTAATACAAGCTGCTAGAGAGAGGGGAAAGCTACAAAACAGCACTTACTTCTTTTCCTCCTTATCTTGAATTCTTGAATTTGCACTTTCATTGATGTAAGAAAGGTCGTTACACCTCTGGAAGCATGGCTTGCACTTCAGTTAATTGGAAAGACCAGACTCCTGTTACAAGTTCAGAGCCTGAAGGGAGGTCCATTGGATGGAAGTTGCTCAACACCTTTTCTAGTGAGTTTTTAGTAATGACAGATAGGTTGTGTTACAAAAGCTTTGCTGCTCCTCTTCCTTTGTATTCCTTAGTTTCTGTGATTTTTGCACACGTGTGCCACTGAATATAGTGTGCCATAGCTGCTTCACAGTGAATTACAGCATGCGTCTGTCAGTTTGGTATACAAACCAAAGTTGGACTACAGAGAAATAGTGACAGTGCAAAATACGGGCTTTTGAAATAAACACAGCAGAATTTAGCATGTTTAATTAACACTTCCAAATGTGGATGCAATTAATAGAACTTAGAAGTCCAGTCCCTTCTTTCCTTTGTCTCATTTGTAATTTGCGTTATACCTTTGCCAGGAAGTTTTGCTTCAGTGTGCTCATTTAATAGATACTGATTTTGTAATTATAAGCTGTTTTCAAAACTAACTCAATTTCTGACACCTTGAAAGACATTTGTAATTAAACATCAAAGTAAGGTGAGTTTCTGGCATGCTCTGGAGGAGATACCCATATTGCCAGGAGAATGCCTACTGAACACAATGCTCTTCTCGCTGATGAGCTCTAATACTTCTGGTTATGTTTCTGAAATTGGGACATCTGTTTTCTAAAAGATTTTTATTTGTAATAAGAAGTCAGTTCACATTCAACTAATGAAACTTATATTCTACAAGGTACTATTGTTTACAGTTCGTTCAGTGAGGTAAACATGAGAAGTTAGGTGAAAAGGCTGGTATTGACAAGAGTTCAAGTGGAGGTAGGAGGTTGGCACACACAGAATTTATGCAGGTCACAAAAATGTCAGGATTCAACCAGAAGGAATCTTATGGGCTCGGAGAGTTTTATCTTTTTCCAAAAACTGGCCTTTTGCTGCTAATTAATTTGACCTTAAGAAGTAAACAATTTTGAATCAATAATGAGTTGGATAGTATGACCTGTCCAAAGCAAGGAAGGGATTTCATGTTCTGATATATCACTTAGCAGATCAATGACTTTGTACTGTGCTGTGCTTTGGAAAGGAGTTTTAACAACTGGCTCATGTTGATAGTGATAATGGTAATGCATTTTGGGCTCCTAATGCACTGTTTGTCATGTAAAATTGATTCTTAATGTCTTAATAAGTTTTTATGTGCATCAGAATTACGCTTTCGTTCTTAAAACATGTTCATAGGCACGTAATTGCTGGAACTGAGACAAGCAGATTCATTCCCTAAACCAGAGTACAGTTCCGTACATACATTGATATTAAACATAAGCTACCCACAGAAATTTCTCTTTTTGTTCTGTGCTTATATTGAGTGTTTCAGGATTAAGAGCACTGTTTGTAATTTCCTCAGCTCCAGAGGAGAGAAGACAACGTGCTGCTTATGACGTTTCTGATTTTAGGCCTAACAGGCGATGTTTTTTTTGTTTTTTTTCCCTGCTATCTCGCTTGTCAAGGCAAGCTTGTTAATGGCATTTGCACTTCAGTGTGTGTAATATTTAAATTAAATTTCCTCACTTTAGATGGTTGTTACTGTTATTCTGAGAAGCTGAAAATCTGTTCGTAGTTTGTACGCAAAATTTGTTTTTTATCACTTTAGCTTGTGTGGTATAGTTCTGTTCCAGTTGTGTGTTTAAAATCTCTGTGTCACCCTTTTCTTAAATTGTATAAGATATATATGTTTTCTTTCTGTGATAAGACTTATGAAAATAGATATATTTGTAAACATTTGTATTGTGATGATTTTAGGTCTTGGTCCCAGTTGAGATTTTTTTTTGGGTAAGGATTGGTAAGTCTCCTTCTTTTCTCTCTATAGAGAACAATATTGCAGTCTAGAGCTTTTCCATGTACATGCCTCATTAAACATCATTTTGGACTGAAAGATAATTATTGTCTTAGACTGACTCGCTCATTAAACTCTAAAGCCAAGAGCTACTTGGGGCTGGACTTGTTACAGGGTGCTCTTATCTTAAAATTGTGTTTCACCCCTGCTTGCAAATAGCCAGGACAATAGAATCAACGCACAATTGTTTTATCTTTGGTTAACTAAGATAATGATGTTGCCCTAGAAGTCTAAAATGATAAAGCATAGCTGTGTCATTGCCTTTCTTCACCATTCTATATCAATGTTGTGATAAATCAACTAAAATGCAGAGACTCTGCTGGTGAATGAAATCTTAGCATGCAAGTTAGAAGTACAAATGCACATCTATGTGTGAAACATATCTGTTAAAAATTATATTTTAAAGCTTTTTCAAATTACATGTGTCCATTTACAGTACATGGTCATAATATATAAACAAAACATTATCATTTGGACAGATTTGCTGTTTTTCCTAAACTTTAAAAGTTGCAGGGAAAAACCTGTGGAAGATTTACGGGGAAAAAACATGTGTTATGCATGATATATTGATTGTTACGCATAAGCAGTCTGTGTCGGAAGGCTTACCCATTTTTTGGAAGAAGAGGGTGGTGATGTGCCCTAGCTAGTTAAGATGCTCTCTAGTTTTTTCCCTTTGCTCCCAAGGTGTTTAAACCTCCACCCATAAGCATTTCTAACATTTCTTTTGAGCCTATGAATTTAATAATAATTTCTTGTACCATAGTTGGGATTCTGCTTGGAAATTTAGACATCGTTGGCCTAAGAATGTACTCTTCAGTACTACTTTACTTCTGCCTAGGTTCTGTTGAAAACACATGATGTTTATCTGGAAAGAGGAGTTTCCTTGGTATCAGTAGTAGCCTTGGTTGCGTGTAATCTTAAGAGTTTGTCTGATCCCACCTGTCTTGACTGTTCATCTAGTTTCTTCTTCAGAACTTCTAATGATTAAGTTCCTGGAAAAAATATTTCAATACAGAGTTATTTTTACTGTTGAAGTTTGTTCTAGGTCTATCACACCAGCATTTAGTGAAAACCTAGTTTCTGATAAAGGAAATAATGCATGTGGTATCTCCAATTTTTTTTTTAAATCTGGTATTCAGTAGGAATTATGACCAAAGCCTTATCTGTACCATGCTCTTCAGAATCTTTCTTCTAATGCTGGATTTACTCTTTTAGCACAATGGTCTATCTGTATATCAGATTGTGATAACATGATTGATCATGTCCTGCAGACAGTATAGCTGTGTTAGGAAAGATTTCTAGTATGAAGAGTGACATGTTAACTACTTGAGAAATGACATGCTAAGGGAGCTGTACTGCTGGAAGCTGTTCAACCAGGAAGCTTCAAGCATGGGTTGTTTTGTGCGATACAGGCATACTGTGGTATATATCACAGATATATATATGTGTGTGTGTGTTTGTATACACACATATAAATGTATGTACATTTACATACATGCCTGTGAGTTACACATATCATGGTACACCTGTATCACAAGAATACATATATAAACGTATTCGTATGTATGTATACCCGTGAGAGATTTATCACAGTATATGTACATGTATATAAACACATATATAATATACAGGCATACTCTGAGATAGACACATGCGAACACTGTGCTACTCAGAATCCTCAAGTAGACTGCAGCAGCCGCACTGTTCACCTAACCCCAACAGAACATTTATTCTCTCAATAAATATAAATTTACTTAGTGGTATGAATTGAGTAATCAATGATTGTAATTCCTGCAGATTATGTACTTGCTCACCCATTTCCCCTCAAACTGTTTTTCAGACATTTGTGAAAGACTACTTCCATCTGCCCTCAGGCAATAAGAAATAAATAATCATTAGTATGCTCAGAATGTAGTTATGGTACAAATACTGCCTAGACTTAGAAATCCACTAGTTCATTTGCTTCGTATAGACTTGCTTTTGCTTACTGAAGTAATTTATATCATTGGCTCTCACTGTAGAGTTTTTACTAAACATGGACATAGCCATTCCTGTTTTGCATCCTGATCCATTCAAATGATTTTGATCATTTTGAATTTATTATGCAAGAGAGATTGCGCCTAATCAAAATGTATCATTTCATCTCTTGTTATAGGGGAGGACTCTTGGTCTGGTGCAATCTTATTTTAGAAAGGATTAGTCTGTCCTTTGGTACTATTACTGTATTACTGTAAATATAAAATGCTTAGCTTGACGGTGGGGACTAGCTAGTGTTTGACATTAACATGAGATTAACTGCTTTGTAGCATTTTTCTAGGACTAAAGTGGACTACCAGACATTCACTAAGCCTTCCTTAGCGTGCAGTCTGTGCAACTGCTTTCTCCAAAATAAGTGGATGGGATTTTTTTTTTTTCAGAGGAGAAATTAATATAGGGGTAACAGTTAAGCGAAGAAAAAAATTATCAGCTTTCATGTCAAAATGACATTGCGTGCCTTCTCTTCGATGACTGTGGATTTCTATTGTAAATAAATAATAATATTCAAAGTAATCTTTTAAGCAGTCGTAGATTTAATGATGCGTGACTAACTGAGCTTCATTCAGTATTTGTGCAGAGAGAATATTGATAAATCCAGGTGCTTATATTAGTCTTCCACTGACATGAAAAATAATCTGACAATATATTAATACGCATAACTTCATATTCACCTTGTTTATATCAGTCCTATATGTTAATAGTAATTCTATGTGAAACATACATGTTTAATTTCTGGTATTGGATTTTTCTTCTGTCTCATAAATCCTATTATGATAGTGGTTTGAGGTACACGTGTTAAAGATGCTCCATTTCTTTCCATCTTAAAGTTGCAGCAGCTCTCTGCGAGTCAGCCTTTTCTTATTGCTAAATAAGGGGCCAGTCTGATACAGTTTGGTACAGACTGAGAAATCTTGCTGCCTTTTTTCCTCTCTTTAGCCTTGAAGATGGGTCCGAATATAGGTTTTGGGGTTTATGTGGTTTTTGACTTAAGGCATAATCATGTACTAAGTGCCCAGTGGTCCACACAACCTGATGCTCTCTACTGTGCTGGCAACAAGATATGCTATTTACAGAGAACACTGCAGTTCCTCCAGTCTGTTTCTCCCACCATCTGTTTCTGGTTGTTGTTGGTGGTGGGTTGTTTTTTTTTTTCTTTTTCCTCTTTTTTTAATATTTGCCTTGCTGTTACTATCTTGAAATCAGATGTTTGTGTAGCAGATTTAGTTGGTTGCTCTCTCCTGCTGCAACATTAAATGGAATAGTATTGTAATTGCTCCTACAGAGAGGCTTTCCCAGGAATAGCTCTTGAACAGTGCTTGCGTGCCACTGAAGACCAAATGCTACCTTTCATGTAGGTTTTTAGACTAGTTCTAGCAGGATGCCTAATTTTCGTGTGGAATGATGGGCAAATTGAAGGGGAGCAAGCCTTTGTCTTGTGATCACCAGCTTTGAGGAGCATAGTGATAGAGGCAGTCATTGTAATATGTGCATTTATGGAATGGTTTCAAAGAAATGGCATTTTGCTGCAAGTAGAGTTTATGCTTCCATAAATTAAAACCTTGCAAGACTTATAAGAAATTTACATGATTTTCTCTGAAAGAGTAAAGGGTATTCATGTTGCTTCCTCTTCACGTTACTGAAGTAGTTAATCTCTAATAAAATGGTTTATGGAAGGAAGTGCAGATATTTTATTATAGTCTATATATACGTTTCCTGTTACGTAGTCTTTTTAAGCTTGTCTTGTGGAACAACAGCTTCATAAATTGTTTGAACAGAAGCTTGTATATTTGTCTGGGCTAGCAAAAAAAAAAAAAGTGAACCAAAATGCATATTCTACAATACTTTTTGATAATTCAGTGTGAATATAGAATTTAGTTACGGGAAGCACAGCTTTTGAATGCAGCCTTCTTGGATAGAGTTCCTTCATACTTTCAAACTCAGTATGCACCTAATCTGAATTGTTTTCTGAACTTAGTTTTATAAAACAGAGTTACTGAAAACACTTTTTTTCCATTTTAACCACAGAGGCAAAGACTTCTTATTTGTCATTGCTTGCTGAATTTCTTTGCACTTTTATATTTCAGACAAAAATAAACTACTACTCTTGCTAAGCAGTCATGCATTTAAATATTTTCAAATTGGTAAAAACAGTTAAACTTTAACTGTTACATTGCCTGGTTACTTACCAGCTGCTATTCTTTTTACCCAACAAAATTACCATTTGTATCCTTCTAATTTATTTTTCAGTTCTAGTGTTTTACTTCAGTGCTGTTTGTCTCCCTATCCAACTACATAACAACCTATAAAAATATTACAGTAATTCAAGTTCTTCGGTTCAAGCAAAGAAGTGTGCTCCTTTTCTGACAATAATACCAAATTATTAAACTAATGCAGCCATAACCTAAAAGCTTTGACAATGTTTATTATTCAAACTGCTTTAGTGGTTGATTTCAAGGTTAGCTCTTGAATGTTAAGTTAATAGCTACCAGAGTGCTGTGGTCAGTATAGATTTATTTTTTTTCCCCCAGTTGAGTTAAGCTTAAAAAGCTGTTTCACTATAATTTTAAGATTACACTATTAGTAGTTCCTTTGGTACCGAGTATAAAATTGCAAATTAAAACAAGATTATTTCTGTGACAGCTGTATTGGTGCCTTATGTATTTGAATGGGCTTGTGAAAAGTTAAATCAGTGGTGTTAAGGCTTATACGAATTGTTACTTACAAAGAATATAGAATTGATTTTGTTCTGGGAACAGCTTCCTTATTTACAGGATTTTCATTTCCTATATACTGTTTTTCAAGCCATCTTGAATCAAATCTTGAATCTCACATAGTCGCAGCACAATTACAAGGAAATAGGAAAATAAACCATTCTTTTGAAAATACTCTATGCAACTTTTGGACAAATGGCTTACTGTCAAAAAATAATAAAAAGCAGAAACCCCTTAAAAACAAACAAAAAAGTCATGTATTTATCTCGACTACACAAAGATTCCTTGGGTTAGCTGGGATTCATATCTATAGTGTTGGCTTTGTAGAGCAGCTGCCTGCAGTCAATAAAGAGCATTGATTTGGCCAATTAGTGAAGTGGAGATAACGTGCTGGATGTTCTCACCTCTGGTTCCATATATCAACAGTTGTTTGTGGCACTGTCTTTTTAAGACTTGACCAAGTTTATATGCACTTTCACTAAAGATTATGTAGTTTGTAGAGTGTAAATTGGCTCCGAAACAAAGTGTATTTGAAATGTTCTGTACTCGATTTAGAGGAAGGATGTGAAATGGCGCAAATGTTACGGTTCTCTTTGACAAAAGGTGGTGTTGCGATTGTCTGCTTGTTCTTGAAAGCACATACTTGTAAACTATGCAAGAGGAGACAAAGAACAGAAGATAGAATTTTGTTCTAAAATGCATCTTTGAATTGAGAGGAAGTGCTTGTCACCACTTTTTATGATTAAATTCAGAATAAGTGGTCTTTATGGATTATGTCATTAAACTCTACTATGGATTCAGTTTGTTTTAATATTACAATTTGACCAGGGGCTTCTCTGCAGAGACTCTGTCACTTTTCATCTAGTTCTGGAATTTCTTCCTGGTATGGTATTGTTTCGTCTTCAAAATTGTGATGTCACGATTTCCAGTGGAGATTTTTCTCAAGATGTATCAAATAGTGGGTGTTTAATACAAATTGCAGGAATAGTGGTTAACTTTAGAATAGTATATGACAGAATAAGCATTGATGCTTTAGAGTAGCCTCTCTTTTTTTCTTTTTTTTTTTTTTTTTTTGTGCCGTATTGTGAGTCCTTTACTACTTTTTAATTATCAGTAGACCTACTTTTGATGTTAACAGAGGGTTTCACAGATGTTGGTTTCTAGAAATCAGTTTAATTTCAATAAAAGACAAGTATTTGATCTTTGCTTCGTGTCTATTCCTTAAATCATTTCTGTAACAGAGTACATGCGTTAGTAAAGATCATTCATTTAACCAAGTACATGCATTAATAAGGTAAAATCTCTTTGAACCTTAGTTACTTTTTAATCTTTGAATTAGATTTAAGAGAATGAAATATTAGAATTTTTACCAATAAATTTAAATAGAAATTGAATAATTTGAACTAATGGTAGAATTAAGTGGTGACATTTCAACATTAAATATGATGATTTGGTATATTACATTAGATATTTTCACTTAATTTTTATGAAGAGTAGGATTTTTATGAGCAGTAATTCCGAAAAATGTGAGTCTACTTAATGGAATAATTCCTCTTAAGACTATACTGACATTGTTTTTTCCCTTTCTGGAATCTGGAAGCTTTTTACTCATTGTCATTTTTTTCTTAGTTTCAGCCCAGACTCTGAAGAGCAACCTTGTTTTAATGGACCAGCAGATCCAGCGCCTAGAACTTGACATTAAGAATTTCCCTAAAACAGAAGATGAACATGATAAGTTTGTAGAAAAGATGAGCATATCCTTTTTGCATGTTTTCATTGGTGATCTGAACATCCTGATCGTCTGGTTAAGTATTTACAGCACTTGAAAATAAGTTTTAAGTCTCTTCTTCCATGCTTTTATTATAGCACAGAGGAAAGCATAACAGAACACGCTGAATGTAGAAAACCATATAACCGAGTAGGTTACGCATTTAAAATCAGACTTCCAAGGGGGAAACCAGATAGCTTTCTTGAGGGAACTGGTTATAGTGACCAGTCATAAAGATAGTACTATGGGCTTTTTGCCTTTAAGAATGGTATTTAATGATAATTGGTGAATCATTTCAATCTAGAAAACTATCAGAAGTACTGTGGAGAGTATGTATTATTTTAGCTTCAGATGTATTGGGTTTTTTGAAGGGAGAGAGTATTTATTTTGTTAATGGTTTTTATTTAAATTTTTTAACAGATCATTTTAGAGAAAAAATATTTACATTTTTTGTATACAAGAATGATTAGCCCTTTTATTTCTGTTGGGAATGGAGACTGTAGGTTCTTTAAGCATTAGTAAGTTAAATCTGTGGGAGAATACCACAGATTTGAAATCTGTCTAGCTTGTTCTCCCTCCAAAATTTTCATATATCCAGCTTTACTTTTGCTCAAAAGTGCAAAGTAACAAGTATACTGTAGATGCAAGAAGCTCACAAAACTGTGAGAAAGACTAAGCAGAAGTCCATTTTTTTTCTTAAAAGAAATCTGCATGTTTTTATTTTGCACAAAGCACGTGTCTGTATATGTGGAAGTGTTTGAAGTATGGCAAGTGGCCAAGTCCAAGGCAT
This sequence comes from Haliaeetus leucocephalus, assembly GCF_000737465.1. NCBI lineage: Eukaryota > Metazoa > Chordata > Aves > Accipitriformes > Accipitridae > Haliaeetus > Haliaeetus leucocephalus. The sequence continues at coordinate 6,661,685 of NW_010972776.1, forward strand.
TTTGTGCATTTATAGAAGCTCAGGTAGTTCATGTGACATCTATTCTTTCTTACTGCAAAGAGACAGAAGTCATGGTTTTGTGGGTTTCTCAAAGAAAAAAAAAAAAAAAGAGGGGACTGATGACAGCATCCTGGCCTGTATCAGAAATAATGTGGCCAGCAGGAGCAGGGAAGTGATCGTTCCCCAGTGTCCCTGTGCTCAGCACTGGTGAGGCCGCACCTCGAGTCCTGTGTTCAGTTTTGGGCTCCTCACTACAGGAAAGAGATTGAGTTGCTGGAGCATGTTCAGAGGAGGGCAATGAAGCTGGTGAGGGGCCTGGAGCACAAGTCCGATGAGGAGCAGCTGAGGGAACTGGGGCTGTTTAGCCTGGAGAAGAGGAGGCTGAGGGGAGACCTTATCGCTCTCTACAACTAGCTGAAAGGAGGTTGTAGTGAGGTGGGTGCTGGTCTCTTCTGTCAGGTGGCTGGAGATAGGATGAGAGGAAAAGGCCTCATGTTGTGGCAGGGGAGGTTTAGATTGGTTATTAGGAAGAATTTCTTTACTGAAAGTGTTTCAGGTATTGGAACAGGCTGCCCAGGGAAGTGGTTGAGTCACTATCCCTGGAGGTATTCAAAAAATGTGTAAATGAGGCACTTCAGGACATGGTTTAGTGGGCATGGTTGATGGTTCGACTGGATGGTCTTGAAGGGCTTTTGCAACCTAAACAATTCTATGATTCTGTGTCTAGAGTCATTCGTAGCTGCTCATCACATGTAGTAGGTGGATGTAATGAAGAGGTTCTCCTAACTACTGTGTGTTTGGAAAGTAAGTTTTATCAGGATTAACCATCTGAATGGATTCAGTGACAGAAGTTCACAAGAAGATATTTACTATCTTCTCCATATGGATTTATTTTAAGTTTCTCACAAGACTGCAGAGAAGTAGCTTAAGGAGGCAACTCATGACCAAGTGTTAAATTGTTTCTTGTTACTTACATATTCTCTTCCACCTTGTCTTATTTGCAAGGTTAAGAGACTTTTTAGTAATCACATTTATCAGTTGTTCTATTAAAAAAAAAAAGCGCTTATTATTTCCCAGAGATACATTCACATCAGAAGAATCTTATAATAATGCTTTGTCATGTCATCATGTGCGTAGGCTGAATACTGTCAAGTCAGCCCCACTTTTGTTCGTAAACAAAACCAACATATTGAAATGCACTTTTTGCAATCGTGTGTTCTTGTTAAGCTTGACAGCTCTGTTTTACAGGTTATATACATTATTTTTCAGTTGTGTTGAGTAAATGCTTTGCCATTTGTTGTGTTGCTACCTATGTATTTACTGTACTTACAAAAATGATTGGCATCACTCCAGTGATTTGGTGAGAAAAGACCGCCAAGCAGGTAATGTTTACCTTTCTCTGCTCTGCGGTTTATCACCTGAATTTCTTAAAGAAAGATTGTCCAACAATGCAAAAGAGTTTAAAAAAAAAAAAAAAGTACTAATGCTTTATTGTATTGGCAAAAATACGAGGATCCTATGAAATTTTTGAACATTAATTGTTGAAAGTCTCCTGGGCAGCCTTGCTTCAGTGCACACACATTGATGTCACAGCTAGATTACCAATTCCTGGTAATTAAAATAGGCACCCTGAACTGTAGATGTCTGACAGCTTTTATCATACTAGTGAATTTGGTGGCTTGGCAAAATAGATAAGACTGTAAGAAATTAACTGATTCTGCCTAAGGATTTATGTTTTTATAATTAATAGATGACCTGATAAATTGTGTTTTTCTTTTTTAGAAAGTCATCTCCGTTTATATCAAGTGATCAAATTTGTTTCTGCTTATCATTGAATATTTTTAAGTTTTCTACAGTCCTGGATTTTTTTTAGACTGAAGAATAATTGTTAAGGGGTGGGTGGGAGGGGTGGGGGAGTGTGTGGGAGAGGAAGGAGATGACATCCCAGTCTTCAATATGCGTTTCTTTTGTTTCTGTCAGCTTGTTGAAGAATTGTTGTTGATAGCATATACTGAGATTAGAAATTTAAAGAATTCCAGGCTGAACACCTCTTTAACTGCTTGAGTGTTTCAGAAAATGAGACATGGCTGAACGTAAATCATTTCTCAGTAGAGAGTTTTAGGATGCAGGAATTATACCATAATTAAAGGCATAGTTTCTCTTTCCCGTTCCTGCTAATAAAGCAAGCTGTTTACTGGTAATTGTGGATGAGACTTTCTTCAGAGAATATGAAAGGAATATTGCTTGGTATCATACTAAAGGTAGGAGATCAATCACAATAAAAATACCATTCATAATATTAATTCATAATAATAAAATGAATTAATATTCATAATATAGAAGCAAATGCTATAAAAGAAATTACTTAATTCTAGGGTTAGTGTGAATGACAAGTAGAAATTCTACTTACTTTTTCATCTGGGATTTTTTTCTTTATTTCTAAGCACGATAATTGTGATTTCACTTAATCAGTTTTTTTATTTAGCACATATAACTGTTCATCTCTGTGCATACTCTTTGATGTAACTCTTGAACGCCTAAAAATAACCTAAATCTACTTTAGCAGTTAAATACAAACACATGAAAAGTACTATGTTACTATTCCACAAACTGTTTAAAGAATTGCAATATATTGCAGACGTAATATGTTCAGGTAAGTATACCCTATTGATTAAAAACCTTTGACTTAAAGCTGTTAGAATTAAATTAGTGTAGTTTTGACTGCAGTCTGCTAACTTGATGTATATCAAAAGGTTGTTTTAATACATTTTTATTAGTTACAAACTGAGGAAAATGGGTTAATGTTTTCTGAATAGTTTATATTTAAAGTAAGACTATAGGCAACTAAATGAAATAATTTGATAACAGAAGCACGTTCAGTTTTACATTACTTTCTTTAGAGCTGTGCAGATATTCACATGCATTGGTTCTGTAATTGTGTCAGTGTGACTTCCTTCTTAAGGGTGTCTTTTATTTTTTCCATTTATGATCATAAGGTTCAATGAGTATAATAGAAGAAATGCAGATGATGTAGCTATAGGTTGATTGCCATCTTTCGTAAGCAGTTAATAACTAGGATATAGTATGATCATCTGATTTGATTTCAAGCATAATAGAACGGTCTCAGCAAATAATGCTACTCACCTTCATACCTTTTTTTAACTAAAAGCATATATTTTATGACAGCATACAATCTTGACTTTAAAAATTAAACTAGTATAAGTTCTGCTACATCTGTAACAGACTGTGCCAATTATTTTTTTTTCTCAAATATACATAATGATGCTGGTTTGATTCCTTGTGGTATCGGTTTCTAGCCATCGTGACGCTTTAAAAACCACTGAAGTTTTTGGGGACCTGTTTGTTACTAGATATCTTTTCCCCCGTGTGAGAATTTTTATGCTGTGATCAGGTTACTTAAATCTACCTGCAGTAATGTAGTTTAGGATGTTTTCCCCCAGCCTTTACTGGTATTTTTTTAATATGCATTTGAAATCCTGATTTCGACTAAAACCAGTATTTCAATAATTTTGTAGCTTCGTAGGCATGACGAGTAAAAAATGTAATAGTATCTATCTCTTTTTCTACATCAAAAACTTGGCTCTGTTACCACCATCATTGTAGTGGACCTTTGCGTTCAGTTAGCAAACACAGTTCAAGGTTATTTCCATGATCACTACTTACTGGGACACAGTTCTGCATCTTGTAAGTGTGTTTATGTTTTTTGTAATGAGTGAACCCTGTGGACTTTTTGAGATAGCTGTATGAAAATACTTCTGTAAGATTCTGAAGTGATTTTTATAGTTGCTATCTTGCTATTGTGCTTGGATTTTAGTTTGTCTGCCTTATATTGGGATTTTTTGTAAGTATTTAATTGCCTAAGTTTTAAGGAATGCTCACAGCACTCTGAAGTCATTGGGATCATGAAGCTGACCTGTATGGTTGGCCACCAGAAACAGTTGATTTCAAAATGAGGATTACAGCTATATTGTAACAAAGTAGAATATAGTATGGTTAACAAAAAAAAAAAAAAAAGAAAGAAAGAAAATATATTAAAGTATTCTTTCTGTGAATTTCATGCTATATTAAATAATTTGTGTGATTCTTGAGACAACTTTTTCATGATCTGATCCATGACTAGAATTGTACTTTACTTGAAGATCAAATTATAAATAATTTAACTTTAAATGTGAGAGGGTTGTTTTATAATTAGCCCAGCTTCATGCAACACTGGGGAGTCTGATTCAACAGTTTAGAAAAGTAATTACAGACTATGACAAATCTGGCTTTCACTCCTTGTTTTATTTCAGTGTTTGTGCCTGTAATGGAAGATTTTTTTTAAGTGGAAAACTCTGAATTTTATACTTACTTTTGCTGTAGGTGTATATGCTGGTTTCTTTTTAGTGATGTTAAAACATGAGTGTCTAGTTGGGGATTGAGAAAGATACTCAGATTAATGGGGTTTAACTTTAAATGTTATTAAGAAAGATTAAAGACCACAGAATGAAAAGTTATTTCAGAGGGAATAAATGGAAAGTTTTACAGAGTGAACTTATTAATTAATCTTGTCTGAGAACTATGGATACATAAATAAGAAATACCACTTCTCCCCTCCCAACCTGTGCACACCCCCCACAGTGACAAAGGTTTATTTGTCTAGAAAATAGGCAGGAGCTTTGAGCTTTGCTCTAAGGAGAAGGGAGAAGTGGTAGAGCTAGGGTGGCAGGAGGGCATGCAGTTTGGTCACTGGCCCTTAGGTTCATTCTTTTTGTTATCCTGCCGGTTAGAGAAAATGACTTTTTGCTGTGTTGCTTTTGGACCATGATATAGTTTGTAAGCAATTTTACATTAATTTATTTATGTGATATATCCTAGGTGTACTAGTATATCCGTAAATGAAGTTTTTGTGTAGCTTTTCTGCTGTTCAGCTATAACATTTACCCTAGTAAGTGATACTAACATGCCTGATCTTGTTAAAATCTTTTGCCTACCAGAGCAGTAAATGGTGCCACTAGGTTTTTCTAACTGATAGCATACATGGGAAGAATTAAAAACTTATTTTTAAAGAATTGCAAAATTAAGGGAACTATGAATGGAAGAACAAAAATTATTGCAGATAAAAAAATTTCAAAGCAGTGTGCATTTGTCTCATCATTAAATAGAACAACAGCGAACTGTGAACTACTTTTAGTTTTCAGGAGGGAACACCATTCATTAAAACAGAATCCTTTTTATGTAATAAAAAAGCTGCCTTCCTGGAAGGCATATATTCTTACTTGATATGTATTTATGCTCATAGTTCTATCTAATTATGACTATTGTTTCACAACGAAATATGAGTTTTATTAGTTCCTTACTTGATGTACTTCAGTTGTAATGAAATGATCTGGGGAGAAGTCTGCTTTAAGTGTGTGTGGGACTTCTATGCACTGAGAATGTTAGATATTTAATGTGCACTAAACATCAGCTGGTAATTCTCTTGAACGGACCACTGTACTGCAGAGTCCCTTACAGCAGGCCACTAGGGAAGAAACAAATATACTCCGAAACAGAATCTCAGCGTCTGGAAATGGCTGTAAACCTTTTTTCCTCTCTGAGAAGGACTGAGCAGCAGGACGTCATTTACACACTGACATGGAGTGCTGAAAGAATGTTAATGGCATTAACACTCTTGTCATCTGTTAACACTTGGGATTTCCTCCTAGCTTGTTATGGAAAAATAATTCACTTAGAGTGTTTTGAGATGTCATTTTTAGGAGAGCCTGGTTTTGTTTTTCAGACAATTTGAAATGCACTGGTGCCTTCATTTCTGCATGAGAATGTACGTTAATATCTGAATTTGCTCGTAACTTGGGGCTTCTCAAATATAAAGGCAAAGGGGGAAGCTTTCTAGGAACTTTTGTATATGCTCCTACATTTGAAGTAACTATCTTTCACCTGAATGTATTTGAATGTAGGGGCATTTTTCAGTACTTTGGGAACTGGAAAAGAGAACCATTCAATGATTTTTCAAATTCTAGGTCATGTATAATCCTTAAGACAGTGTTATACATGAGCCTTTTCTTGCAATAGTTATATAAAGTTTTTGTTCTTGATGTCTACAAAAATGACATTTGAGAACACTTTAATTAGAAAGTGCATTTCTTGACTGAAAGAGGTATTGGGGGAAAATAATTGTTATTTATCCAGATAAAATAGTTTTCCTAAATAGCGTCTAGGGAAAGAAGGTCTACGTTACTGAAGTTTGTGCACCAATAAGATTTTTTTTTTCCAGACTTCTCAAAGAACCTGGTTCTTATCCCCTCCCTGCTTCCCTCTCTTTCTTGTCTCCCCCCCGCCGCCCCACCCAAATGAGAAAAAGCTATGTCATCCAAAAAAGGCAGTGAACAAACACTTACTGTAGTTTGAAAGTTATGAAGTATTAAGTTATGTGATGAATAACAAATAACAAAGGAACAGAAAGGTCTGGCTTCTAGATGTAGCATGATGCCTTTTTTATTATTATTATTTTTTTCCCAGTTATGGTTACATTATATGAATGTAATCAGGGTGTTTCGTTACTCGTAGTGTTGAACATTTGTTTAAAGTTAAGCCTTCTGCTCACAGTTAAAAACAAACTCCAAGGAACAGTCAGTAGAAAGCACCAGGGAATAAAGTCTTGTTTAAGAAGACTTATGAGTGTGTACAGTGAGAGAAAATGAAAGAAGAGTGATTTATTCTAGTTTAAGAGATCAAAATGTCAGCTGCTGTCTCCACGTCTTTCTTACCTCAGAAAAAAATTACTACTTGATTAAATGTCAATTAAAGTCAAACAACTTTTTAATGTTTTCAACCATCAATTGCTAGCCTTTCTTGCTATTACAGAGAAAACAGAACAAATAACACTAAATTCATGTTATTGATATTGTTTGTAAATGAATAAAGGCTAGAAACAATGGAACTTTAAAAGCAATATTTTTTTTTCCACTGGGGAAAAAAATAGGCTACTTTAAGCTTCACTGAACTCTTTTGAACTTTGGTTTGCTTGATTCTTAAGAGGATCAGCTGAGGCCATCATATGGTCTATTTTGTTACCACCTATGAAACAATTATGAACTTGCTGAAATTTTAGGATCCTGCTTAATGTCAACAAGTTATAATGAGCATCTAGTAGTGGTGCTGGTGCTACAGCATTTAATGTGGCTTCCTCGATTTGGTATTGGTTACTATTTAAAAATATATGATTTTTGTAGCTGTCTGCATTTAAGTAGAAGCTAAATTATTTCTTCAAAAATAAACTTGTCATTAATTTAACTTTCAATTAGTAATATACAAGAAAAACCCTATTTTTTCAAAAGTAAAATAGTAAGTAGAAGAAGAAGACGACTTTGCACTGCCTACTGAAGGTACAGCACAGAGAAGTAACCATTTATTTGCTGTTGAATCTTTGGTTTATGGAGTTTTCTGTTTAAACTGTATCTTATGTTGTTTCAATATCTTTTTACTTATTGGTGGTTTACAAGTTTCAAGCCCAAGGAAAGAGAGCAGAAAAGAACTTCTAAGGTCTTACCCCTGGGAAAGAGAGACGTTACAGTTGCCTTGTCAATATGCAAGTATGTGCAGTATATTAGAAATACAATTATCAAGAAATAATTTTTTTTCCGTTGAAGGTTCTCTGGTTCCCTTTTACTTTCTGTCTGAGTACAGCCAAAATTACTATGTTAGATGAAATGTAAAATCATCCTGTATGTTGGCTCTTTCTATGCTGATTTCCTATTTGACTTCTGATTCTTACCAGCCCATACGGGCTGAGGACAACTGCTGAAGTAGGAATGTGAATGGAATTAATTTTAAAGCTATGATTCTGTTGGGCTTCCTGTCGAATCACTTTCATTTCATTGTTCTGTTCTAGTCAGTTGTGTAAAATAACAGAAAGGGAAGTGAGAATGCAATCAGCTAGAGACAGATTGGAAGACAATATAGTAAGAGGAGAATGGAAAGTGGCCAGTGGATGGAAGAATAAAGACTGAGATCCAGATTTTTGAGATAAGAGGCACAGTGTCAGAATGACAAGGTTTAGAAATACTTTTATTAGTGGCAGGAAAAGCTCAACATGACAAAAAGATGCAAACTTTTTCTTTCTGTCTACACCCTGAAAGTTACAAATGTGTTCTGCATCTTTGTAAGCCATTTTTAGTATATGCTCACTACTTTTTAAATGGAAAATGCTTTAAGCAGTACATATAAGTCCTATTATGCTGTACATCTATTGCTTTACAATTCATTTTATACCTAAGGTGGGATATTTTTTTTTTCCCTTGTGTCTCTTTAGAATTTCAGTTGTACAGATTAATGTGTAGGCCTGCTTTTGACTGTAAGCAACTTTTCCTCCTGTTTTATCTTCAAGTTCTCTGGATTTCTGTTACCTTAGTGCATTCCCAGGTATATAAATTGTTCATGTCGCAAGGAACTTTTTGCAGTAGAATTTATATTTAAGTACTAGGAATACCATTTTTCCCCCTACTGCAGACTTGGGTCAATTTGAATTCGTTGTTAATGAGATACTAAAGTGCTCTTAAGAACTTCCACCTTCTACTACATATTCTGTAGGGTTTTTACCCAAATTTGCATAGTTGATTGACATGATGAGCAAAGAAAAAAAACCCCAAAACATGTGGTTGGTGTATGCTAGATTTTGCATCCAGGATGCTCTGTTCTAAGTTCATGTACCTCTAAGAAAGCTAAATTTGTGACTGGAGTATCAGATTTGAGATTTCAGTGAGTTGCTTGACTGACAGCCACCAAATGGGTATGCCCCAAATTTGCATTATTTTGTGTTGCCCCAAATGTAAGAAAAGAATCACTAAAATGCACTTTTGAAAAGGAAGTCAACAGTATATCATTTTATGAGAGATTACACTTAAAAATCTTTTATCTCTGAACACTCGCATCGTATTTAGATGGGTATGCTAAAGCAACCAAGACACACTTGATTAAACTGATCGTGCTTGTAATTCTTAGAAGTGTATCTGAAGGTCTGACGTATTTCATCAGCATAGGCAGAAAATCCCACTTCTGAAAGCACTGTGATAGAAGATAGGAAGAATTAGTACATATGTATAATCTGCTTTTCTCTTCCAAGCTAGCAGCTTTTTTAAAAAATTCAGGGCATCAATGAATAAACAATGTTTTCTTTTTCCATTTTTGCATTGCTAGTTGTTCAAGCTCATAGCATCTCAGCAGTTTGAATCCTGTTGAAGAACTGACCCTGCTAAGTTCTAAATCAGATCACAGGCAATTTGTGTTCGTTTTAGTTATGTATATTCAACTGACAGTATTAAGCTGGGGGAAAAAGAAGACTGCGATTTGATGTTGAGCTGAAATTTACCTAAGTAGTTTACTTAGTCTTTAGAGAGTATATCTCCCGGCATATAAAATGATCTGAGCAGACTAGCCTTTTTATAGGTGCCAGTTCAAAAATTAGATAATCAGCAGGTCAGAAATACGGCCAGGACTTACTGGAGTTGGAAGGCACAATAACAGAAACAGGTTCTGAAAATCTCAGTCCTGAGCAGCACAGCAGCACTCGCAGAAACAATCCCAGAAGCTGTAGTTTTTGGTTTTTGGTTTGGGTTTGGTTGTTTGGTGGTTGGTTTGTTTTTTTTAGGAGATCATTTTTTTCAGTGATGGTCATGATATAACTGTTGCTATTCAATTTCATTTCCAGTGAGAAATGTCAGTATGGCCTTGTGGCATTTACTAATCCTTTCACTTACCTAATTCTTCACCCTGAAAAAAATTAATCCCCCACTAAAATTGCTTTGAAATGTTTGTATGACTGGTGTCACATTTTGTATGACTAGATACTTGTCATGAAGGTCAGTAGACATCATTGAATTAAGACAAGGCTAAGTATACTGGTTTTGCTGCATGTAAATATTCTAGACCTGCAACACATTTTCCCATTGTGTTTGCTGTAATATGAAGCAAATGAAAGCTGTGAATCTTTTTACAAAGTTAACTTATAAAGACATATTGCTGAAACAAGGCAAGTTATTTTACTATCCTAGGAGAATGAGTCTCCTTTTCTGGTCCTGACTGAAAACCAGTTGGGTATGGTCTGTTATTTAATTCAGTAAATGGTGGTGTTGCTAGTTGTTTTCCCAAATAAACTACTTCTTTTTTTCAGTCGAAAAATGAATCAATTTGTCATGATACTGTTAGAATCCTTGTGGGAGTTTTAGGAAGTATTATATTTTCCAATTTCAAAATTGTAAACAGCTTTTAATACTAGCCGTTTAAAATCAAACTTTGTTTTCATTCATGTACTAATGTGCTTTGAGCATCCATGGTTACTAAGCTGCAACCCTTGTAGAATTAGAGACACTTTCCAATTAAAGATGAGTTCAACCTTGTAGAAAAAAACCTTTGGTATCTTCCTGCTTGGTCAAGTCCAGTCTTCCTACTTGAGAGACAGTATAACATTAAGTGTATTTTCCTTAAACTGTTTCTTTGACAGAAGAGGGTCGAGGAATGAAGGAGGTTTGAGCATAGTTTTAGCGTTATTTTTTATGCCCTTTGCTTAATTTCTTCTGAGTAAATGTGATACTAAGAGGTATGTGAGAAATAGTGGTGGAAAAAACTGTCAGTCTGTCTTCTACATTAAATCTGTCAGTGTGGAATTACAAGTGAATCTTGTGGGGCATGTTGAGTAGCAGGTTCATCCTGAACCAGAGAGCAAACACTATCGGTTGCAACTCTAAAGCCATCTTTGGTTTACTTGCTCTCTTTCTCAGCTTTAATGAGGCATAATGAAGCTTTCTGGAATACATGTGGGTGGTTTTGTGGGGTTTTTGGTTTTTTTTTTTTATCACACAAGTATGAAATTTTCCTTAAGTTATGCTGAAATTCTGTATTTTCCTCTGTGGTTGCACTATGCATCAAAAGAATTGTTAGTCTGTTTTTATTACATACCATCAAATAAGAGAGATACTGTTCAGATATTTCATGTTAATTGTTTAATTTGATACAGTCTGTGTGTTACTCAGTGAAACAGAATTTGGAAAATTTTAAATTGGTCAAGTCTGATCTGGCAATATTCCAGATGTTTATTTTTGTCCTAGTATGAGTTATGATACTTTGCTGTGCTTTTGCTTGGTACCTGGCTTTATTCCCTTTTTTATATTCCTGTATTTTAATATCTTTATGTTCCTTGTTGAAAAAGGAATTCTACACAGGCCTGCATAATTGATCATGAGAGATTCCATTCTTTTATGAACAAAATACAGTATAAGCCAACAGAGAGAGATTAGTAAATCATAGTTTCAGTGCTTGACCAGTTATGTGAAAATTGTTGGTTTGAGGCAAGATCACCCTCACAGACTACAGACTGCCTTAAGGGCATAAACAAAGGATGATGATAAGTAGCAACATAGAGTAAGGTATCAGTGGGGTTCTTCAGAGACTGGTGTGAAGTCCACTTTTATGTAACAGCTTCAGGAAGAGTCTGTAACAAAAGGCAAACAGCATATCAGTGAAATTCTCAGATAATAAATCAGTAAATAATGCAAACACAAGGGAGAGAAATGCCAAAGGGCCCTGGGACAGTAATCAGGAGTCAGGACCTAACAGCATGAGAATAACTCTGGAAAAGTGTGTGATACTGTATTTGAGAAAAACAGTAGTGGACACGTACATTCATGAGGATATAGTCTGTTGGATATAAGGTGAAAAAACGAGAACCAAACACAGTTGGAAATGCAGTATAGATCATATGTTCACAGTACCTCACAGAGGAAAACTAATTAATTTGAATTTTGCTAAGGATATGTTCTTTATTTTGTTGTGTAGCGATAGCATTTTAAGTGTGTGGACTTGGGGGTTTTTGTTATGTTTATGTAGATAGTACATGCGAAAGAAATTAGGTAAGTTTGCAAATTGTTTTACACCAAGTTGAAAGTAGGCTGTCAGTTTGGAGGGGGGGTATCGCACAAAGATACGTGACTGGGCCTGGAGGGGAGGAGAGCAAAAGGAGAAGCAGATAGAGCCAAAAATATGAGAGAAAAGTGTTAGTAACTCATCTTTCTTCATGAAAAATCATATGAGTTTTCATAAAACTATTCAACCTGTGAATTAAACTAAAACTTTGTGCTTATTTGTCCTCAGTTAAGTCCATTAGAAGCGTTTTGGAAGGACTTTTCTTCCCAGATGGTGAATTTACCTAGTTCATCTGGATTTTCAGTCAGTTGACACTCATTTTTTTACTTTAGTGTTGCTCTTTAAAGGATTCTTCTCTTCCTTCTTGTTTTCCCCTTCATTCAGATGCATGCGGAAAGAATTGAATCATGCAAAATGTCTTTCTGCCAGATACAACACACAACACTTTTTTTAAGAGCTTTCCACTTTTTTTATTGCAAAATGTTCTTTCCTTTTTTATTTGTTTTTCCTATTTGATTAATCTTTCTTAAAAAAACCTGAAAATGCCCACGGTGTTCCAGGTGATAACTATAGGATTATATAGGTAAAATCATTACTTAAATTGAACTTGAAAATCGTAGTAATGTGTCATGTTTTAGTGAATAATATCCATTTCTCTTACAACTATTTGGTATCAGTAAAAGAAATGATAAATCCCTTTGGAAAATGATCCTTTGAATTTTAACTGGTCTGGACTGAGGTACCGTTTTCATAAAGTTAATATTTAAAAATCCAAGAAATGTGGAATACTGTAAATGAAAATGGTGTTATACAAAGCAGATTATCGATTTTATTTCTGACAGTATATTTCTACCTTCAGATCTTAATTTCTTCAGAAGAAGGAAAGCCCTGATGTGGCGGGACATAAGATTATATTGATTTCTTTCATATTGGGCTATACTATAAATCCTGTGAACAGGAGTGTACAAACAATCTGTAGGTTCCATTACAGTATGAATAAAGGAAGAAATTGGATGAATGTTACAAATGTGGAAGTGTAATGATATGCCACAGGTAGCTGTGGGGCAATTAAGAACTTCAAATACCTTATTTTTCTAGTTTTTATTTACTGAAAAACATACATTCTGTAAAGTGTATAGTACAAACTTCTGTAGGTTGTCTACATCCAGACATTTGACTATAGATTTGTGCTGGATTTTTTGTTTGTTTAATCCCTGAGATTATGTGGATTTACCACATGAGGGAGCTCCATGCTATTCTGCACCTTGAAGACTGCATCTAAAATTGTGCTTCAAAGCTACTACTGTGTAAGATTAAGAGAGGGTTTTATACAAGAAAGGAGAAAAGTATAAAAAGGTTGCTGAAATGCATTTTTAGAGTATATGTTGGCTAACTAGTGAGAGAAGACTTTTTTGACAGTAATCTACACAGACACATGAAAAATTACTTGGGAAGAAAAACCTGCTTGTTTAGGAGATTCTAAAGAATAAAATTCTGTCAACAAAAATCTACTTAAATACATGGAAATCTAAAGGCTTCTTGATTGTGAATAATTGCCTGAGGGAAATTGTGCTTTCATCCTTAAATTTATATTAAACCAGGTTGTCTAGATCACTGAAATATATTTTTGTAAGGAATTGTGCACTGCTAGCATGATAACTCATTAGAGATCCATTTTCTAATTGCTCTATGTTTATTTTAAAATCTGGAATTAAAGGGAGAGTGGACTTTATAAATCCCTGGAGCTGCAGCATTAGATATCAAAATCAAACTGTCATGAGACATTGCTTTATCAAAAATTTTCAGGTTGATGGAACTGCTTTTGCCCTCTATCCTTCTCCACTCCCTGAAAAGAAAAATAAATAATAATTAAAAAAAATCCAAACCTCTTTGGAGGGGAAGGATGTCATCAAGAAAGTGTACTCTTTTTTTTTTTTAAAGCGGTGTGTCTGAGTATAGAAAACTTCCATTTCAGATCCTGATTGCCCTGTGATTATGCCTTTTGCTTTTCTGTCTGACCACAACATTTGTTTAAGAAATATCCTTAAGTGTTTGTTGTCTGAGATAGAAATTTGAGGGATTACTTCACTTTCCTGACTTTTCTTTGTTTTAATCCCAGTCATTTGGGGCAAGGCTATTTGTGTGCATACGGTGGTGAGTTCCTAGCAAATAATTGCCCAAGAAGTTAGGTTACATTTTTTTTGCATTAATATCTGGAGAGAAAAGAGGAGGGAAAGGACATGCACCATTTTACTCAAATAATACATGAGGTGTGGTTTTAAGTAGGTAACTAGTATTCAAAATACTATTTAGGTGCAAAATAGACTCATTTTTAGAGTCTAGTCTTTCACTCTCATGTTCTGCACTTTAATTTGTGAACACTTCATTGCAACAGTTGTTTGCACTAAACAAATCTCAGTTTGAATAAATTTATTCTATGCTTTTTTTTTTTTCAGATGATGTAAAATCATTCCTTTTCCTCCTTGATTTTGAACATCTAGGCTCTTGAAACATATGATCTGAACTTCTTCAGATTTCTAAAAACAAGAAAATGAGGAGTTTTGACATTGCTGCATTAAAGGAAACCTAGAAATATACGGACTGACTTCTCTCTTCCTTCCCCACACTTTACCAAAAAACTCGTATCTAGATGAGGTAACCATCAGATCTACTGATTGAAGCTTGTTAAAATAGGGTACAACTGACAAGCAACTGAGAGGCAAAGATGCCTCTCTTAATTAAATCCAGATGAAGTGAGGAAAACCTGCATGATCAAAGAGAAAGTGAATGTGGTTGCAGTTTCTCTGAAAGATTTAGGGCACACAAAGCTGTAATTATTGTTTAAGGTATCTCATTGTGTGTTCCAAAGCTAATATAATATATCTAGGAGTGGCTACCTTACTATGGCTTTGCTGGAATAGGTATGAACAACTAATTTTTTTTATTGTTGTTAGAACATGGTTTGTCAATGCTTTATTTGGAACAATCACACTTAATTAATTTGAATATAATATGCAAAACAAATTTTGCAGAATCATTTTGTTTGTACTAGCTGCATTTTAGTTGTTTTCTTTCTTGTTTTTATTCATCTAAACAGATTTTTATGTAATTGTTCTCCAGGGAAGGTATGCTAGAAATCCATTACTCTTGCAATGCTTTCTGTTTGATATATTCTTGAGTATCATGTCTTCTGTGTTGCTTTCTAATTAATGCATGAGTAGTGATTATAACTGTTTGCCACCATAAAAAATGAGAGAGTTTTGAGTTTGAAAAAGCTACAAATACCACTCTTAATATCGTTTCAAATTATTTTTAAACCAAAATATCACAAATCAGAATTGAGTTAAGAACTAGATGATTTCTGTCATGAAAGGTGCTGGAAAAGCACCTGCATAAAGTATATAGGGAGTGACTGCTTTTCAGACTTCTTAGTATGAGATTCCAGGAAAAAATGTGATCCATGACTTTGAAGGATCTAAGTAAAGACCTATGAATTTTGTACAAGAGAATAGCTCGTAAATCATTACCAAGCTGGAATAATAAACCGGAGAATTCTTTACATTCTTTTGTAATTTTAGAAGACTCTTTTTGCCTTTCTTCTGTACTGTCATCTAGTATCCGTTGTTCTAGCAGTCCCATCAGTTACCCCCTCTTCATGCCATCGTCACGTTGAAGTACGTGCTGTAGGTCTAAAAAGGCTTAACAACTGCGAGGGAAGATCATAAAATATGTAACCACTCTACGCTGGGTGCAAAGTTATAGCTATACCTGTATCTATCTATTTCATTCTTCATCTGGTATAATCTTCTTTTTCCTTAGTTCTAACAGCTCTCACAACTTCCATTTCAGAGCAAATGAAGCTAAATAGTCCACCTCTTTCATTCATGAATGGCATTTTGCCATTCTTTTAAAAGGATGTTTTTCACCTGTCAGGCAGTGTCAGTAAATTCAATTCCTCTCAGCATGTTTTTGCAAAAGCAGTTTCAAAATTCTGGTGACTTCATCAGTGGAAATAAAGCTTTGTTTTTGTCAGGATGAAAGGTTTGTTTTGCTTTCAGGAGTTCTAGAGATTTTAGAAACTGTTTTGATCTTTCTGTCTTCTGTTAGAAATGGGAGTATGGGCTTTGGGAATTATTTTCCTGTTACAGTTGTGGAAAAAAGCCCTTAAATTCTGAGGTCATCAACTGTCTTTTTCTTGGGCGGGGGCGGGGAGGGGGAGAAGTGTTTTTCAGTTAATTTAGGTTAATACCTAGCTCTAATTTTGGAGTTCTTATTTTTTTTTTAAAGTGTTTTTATTTAAGATAGACAAGATCTTCCTTCCTCTCTAGCCTGTGGCTTTATAAATGCTGCCTTTTATGTGTTCTGTTTGAGGAGCCAAGTGCTCTTATTTACCTTTAAAGTTTTCTTCTTCATGCTACCACAGGAAATTCCTAAATCAGCATCATAAGTCTTTGAGCAGACTTTTCCAATATAAACCAATTTAAGAAACAGCCTGTGGAGCTTTGTTTCTTGGACTGAATATTTTATAAAATAGGCCCTTGTTTATCAGGTTTTGTCTAGAGAGTTCCTATGGGACTTTAGAGAAATGAGCGCTGATCTTTGCATCCTGATTAACAGAAGTATAAATAAAAAAGGCAGTATTGAAATTATGTTGACATAAGCTTTCTCTTGTGCATAGTAAAGTGGTGTATGTAGAATCAATGGAAATAATCTTTTCATTATTGAGAAGTTTGAATGCATGAAAATTAGGAATTGATATGATTGCTTAGAGCTAGGAGTAAGTAAACAGTGACAGCTTTTTCTAGTGTTTACGAAGATGAAACTTTTATGGCCATTTAGGGACGAGTCAGTGCGGCAATATGCCCCCCTCGACAGGAAACAAAACGAAGCTTCTCCAGGCAGGGACAAGAGGAAAAAAACCCCAAACCCAAGAGGCCGCAGGTTGAAAATTGAACTGACCAATGGAGATGCACCAGATCTGATTCGAAAAAGGGTATAAAGGGGGTCCTGCCGGAGGACGTTTTGGGAATTGGCCCTCCTCAGAGCAGCGGGGCTGCGGTTGGGGACTCTCCCTTGGGTCAGGTCGGGATGCCGCCCGAGGTAACTCCTCGAGGGAGAGAGCCCTCATCTTTTAGGTGAGCGATACGCGTGGTTTGAGTCATCATTTTAAGTCTTAAGAATTCTCTATTTGGCTGTCTAGTATTAATTTCCTTTAAATCATTGAGCCTGTGGTTTAAAAATGTTACCAGAGTTCTAACTAACTTTTTACTGAAGAATAAATCTGAGCTTTAACGCCTGTTGCATTTGATTGCGCCTGCCTCCGTAACAGTCAGAAAGCCTCATCTTAATTAATGTGAACTTAAGCATGATGCTGCAAATTAGGGAGAAGGAGCAGGTCACAGCTAGTGTTGTTATCAGATGGTTATGATCTTTCTGTGCTTCATTTTCATGAACACAAACACTGAAATAGTGTCTGTACGCAGTGAATACAGTTATATTAAATAATTCTGATAGTTAATGACTTCTTCGAGTACTAATGTAATGAAGGCCAGAGAGAGGAATAGACATCTTTGCTGTGTGATAACTGAGAAGCAACTGTTCTTTTGTGTTTTATTTTTTCTGGGCTATTCTGTCAAATGCTGAATGATGAGGTAATTTGCTTTGTAATGAGAAGAAATTTTCACACTGAGCTTTTTACGGGTATTTTCTTAGTGAATCTTTAAGCCCTTCAGAAGTACATGATTTTGTGTAAACATATAAAATGGGGCTCCTTCTATGGGTCTTGGTTTCTCTGGGTTCTAATTTGGATAGAGATGAAGTATACTGTAATGAAGATTTCCACAATTTTTTTTTCTGTTCTTTTGTTTGTTTGTTTTTGGAGGTTTGTTTTTTTAGGTGTTTTTTTTTTGTTGTTTTTTTTTTTTTTGCAAAGGCTTTCAACAGGAAGAAGAGATTGGGTATATAATTGTGATTCATAATGATCTGTGTATGCTCCAGAAGTCTTGTCTTCTGTGTAGTCACAGAGATACATTATGTATGTAGTGTGAATGATAAAATTGTTAGCATCTGTTTACATACTGATAGCAGGTGAAAATAAAGCTATCAGTGTAAATGACTTACTGTTATTAAAGCTGAATTTCTGTCTTCAGCTAATAAGTTCTGTTTGTGTTTCTCCAGTTCAATTCAAAGAATGCTTTATTATGAATGAGCTTGGAGATTAGAAACTAAGAGCACTGGTACAGACTTCATTAAAGATGATGACACTATTGAATCAAACTTTCTCTTCTAGCTATATAAAACATATTTTTAGCCTAGTATGGAAGTTCTTTGATCCCCAGTCCTGCTCTGAAATGGTATCTGAGTTTTGAAATGACAGAATGCAGTTTGGTTGAAATATTTTTAGTAAATTTTCATACTTTGTGGTAGTTGTTTGAAAATCATTACAAAAATATTTGTGTTCATGTTGAAGTGTGTTTCTATAGTACTAGTAGTAGTAAAGTGTACCCGTGGCGGGGGGGAAGTGTTTTGCTCTATAAACAGTGCATGGCAACAGATTAGCAAGCAGTCTACGTATGGTTTTAATTTCAGGTGATCATGCCAAGTGATTGTGTTATTTTCACGAATGAGTTTGAAGCATGGGTTTGGTTCTTTTTTGTAAAGTCGGAAAATGAGTTGGCTTAAGTACGGATAGGAAGCTAAATCAAACCAAGTGCAGATAAATAAACTCAATTATTTGGTCCTTATACTTGCTTTAGCTGAATTGTTAATGTCTCGTGAAATGATGATGATGAGAATAATCCATTTTATTGGAAACCAAGTTTAAATAGTAAACACCATTTGATTTGCTGAAATAAAGACCTATTCAGCAAGGTGGTTTTAAAACTGTATGTTTATAGTTCATAGTGAGGATTCTGACAACTGGGTCGTTCTTAGTGTTTCATGTTTCTCTTTAGCAGTTCTCATAATCTGATTTAATTTTGGCATGCTTGGAGTGGGAAAAGCTATATTTGGGTCAAGTACAGTGTGTAAAACTTATTTGTAAATTTGGGATTTATTTTTTTTTAATGGATTGAATTTGCATTATATATCTAGCTTAGAGAGAAAGAAATTATTTGAAATGTTATATTCTGGGGTTGAAATTACATATAAACGGAATAACCAAAGTCTTGTTCAGTTGGATTTCTCAGAATCACAGAATGGTTGAGGTTGGAAGGGACCTCTGGAGCTCGACTAGTCCAACCCCCCTGCTCAAGTAGGGCCATCTAGAGCAGGCTTACAGAACCGTGTCCAGATGGCTTTTGAGTACTCCAAAATTCCATAACCCCTCTGGACAACCTGTTTCAGTGCTCAGTCACCCATTTAAGCTCAGTTTGGCTGTTACTCAACACTTGATTCAGACTCAGAAAAACAGAAGGCCAAATATGCATTAGGCTGTGAACTTCCATTAAAGTACCCTTAGGTATAAATGCAGGCAGACCCCTCTGTAGAAGCGGAGTCTTCTAATTGTTTTTTGATTTCTTGCCTGCTCTACTGTACACTTAATTTCATTCTGTTCCTAATTTCTTACTGCTGAGGATGTCAAGTGCCACCTATGAATAAGGTTAATTTACAAGCATATCTGCTGGTACACACATTGATATTAGTAAAATGCAACATTTATGATGAGTGGTGTCACAAATGTTTTTTAATCCCACTCTTGTATGCATTATCTAATACATCATAAAGGCATACAAACAAAAATCAGCTGTTATGTGAGTATTTACATAATTCTTTCTGCCTAATTAATTCTCCCCCAACTATGTCATTTCAGGCTCCAAGCTTTTTGAACAGGCAGTTTTTCAGCACATTTATTAATTTTTCCCACAGTGTCTGCAATAACATGCTATGGATTGAGCTGACTGACAATTAGTTAACGGAAGTAAAACTGACTTCTATTTCTTCAAAATAGAAGAATACGCAGGAACGATAACAGACTGGTTTTATACAGTTAAAATGTACATAGTCTGCATTGGATTAATAACAAAGTTTTAATTTTATCAAAACATCAACAATTATGTTATTTGTTTCAGATATTCCAGGCATATCTGTCCCTTTAAAGTGTTGTAGTGTGTATGTGTATCTCCAGAATAATAAAGTGGCATTATGATATGTGGCTGCATTCCCTCCTGCTTCAAGTACTGCTGACATTAATTCCATATTTCTGCCTAGGACAGGAGAGAAACATTCAAACATATAATTTGTCATGGAAATTTTAATAAGCCAGTTTTAATTAAACTGTATTATCTGAGACAGAACATTCTAATGGAAATTGTCAATTTTCAGAACAGTAAATGAGCACTCAAGAGTTTGGAATAGCTAACAGAATAATAAATTATTTCAAATTATAACTTAGGAAAGCATGAAAGAATACACATTGACATATATATTTTCAGTCTTGCAGTATTTAGGATTATGAAGGCTCAGAGCTTTATCATTGCATAATGATATATAATTCATGGAAGTTTTGCACTCTGCAACGCAGATTTATCAGTCCACAGCTCCAAGCTAACAAACAAAACACTGCATATTTTCTAAAAATGCATTATTTTAAGAAAAAATGTTATTTACATTGGAAATAGTCAATGGAATACCAGTTTTCCTATTGCAAACTATAAATTATAATTGACTATAATTGTTATCTAAAACCAGTGTGTCATAAAATCTAACTGTAGAATCAAACAGTTAGAAATCTACCTAGAAAGACTGGACAAATTTAAAAAAAATCATATGGACATTTATGATGAAGCCATGTTTCTGTCTTTTGAATGATGCTGTGCTGTCTTTTGAGAACAGTTTCGGCCTGTAATGGATATTAGGATCAGTGTGTATAGTAGAATAAGAAACCTCGATACATTCAGTGAAACTGAAGCTAACTGAAAAATAAGTAGATCGGATATTTAAATAAATAAAGTTCAGGTAGCTTTGCTTTCCAGACTCCTGGAAAATCCCAGGCTGATTTTTTTTTTTTTTTTTTTTTACCTCCTCATTATAGTTCTCATTTATATAATATGCTAAATACATTGATTCTTTCCCTTTAGGTTGAATATTTTTACAAATGAGAACATCTTACATCTCTAGTCCCAGTGGGCCTTTATTTTCTTTTGTCCTTGTGTTTTTGCTCTCTAGTAGGAGTTAATCCATCTGTGGCATAATGCCAGCTGCCTCCTTTTCTTAAATGAATTGTTTTGTTTCAGCACACTTTTGAGAGTCAAGCATTACATGAAAAACTCTCCCAATGGAATGCTGCTTTCACCTGTTTTCAGCTTCCTGTAACCAGTAGCTGGAAGGACGTGTCAAAAAACCCTTCTATTCAGTCTCTGAAATGTTTCTGGAAAGTGTTAAGAAGTTTCTGGCAGGTATCTTCTTTTTGTTTGCAGTGCATTCTTTCTTCTTCTGGAGGTATCAAAGACATAAACTCTTTGGTCTCTTTATTTCAGTGTTTCAGACCTGTGGTGAACATCCCTTAAATTCCATTTTTATAGTGACTATACGCCCTGGAGAGAGGCCTCCTTAATTGCTGGAACACCAGTGCATTTTTTTTATAATTATAGTTAAATTACCAATGTTCTTTCTACTGTGGCATAGTTATTGTTGACGAATGCCAAGCTGTCAGTGTTGGCTTTCATTTTCTTTGTAAATGCTGACAGTAATAGGTGTTGCCTTTGGGTGAGTTTTTTGTGTGTTCAGGTACTTTAGTAACTATTATTCAAGTTATTGATATGTTGATGTGAAATTCATAGCAGATGTTATGGTAGAGGTGATGCCTTTCCCTGCAGCTGATGTGAGGTATTTAACCTTGATTTCTCTGATGTTTTTTCTCATCTGTTTACATGGAAGAAACTCGTAGAAAGCATGGAAGTACTGTGGTAGTGGTCCTAATATAGACATAAAGAATTTAATTCTACTATTGATGGTAATTAGTGATTCTTTATCTCTGACATAATGTGGTAGCATAGTGTCATGGTAACCTTTGTATCCATTGCTTGCTTAATTAAGTGAATTAATTTAGGCATTGCACTGAAATGCCAGCAAACTGTAGTCATCTGGTCATATTACAAAGTGTGAAAAATAATTGATTTGCAGAAAAGATATTTTCAGTCGTTACAGCTGGCTTTATACAGCCGTACTGATATTTACCTGTATTCTGATACTGACACTACACTTAGTATTCTCACTGCAGAAATCCTTATCTGTCTGGGTATCTAAACATTTTTTTTCCCTTCCTGGTAGTGGTCCTTGTCAAGCAAACCACAGAACTGGTTGGAAGCTTAAATTGGCAACTGTAATGCAAATACATAAACAAAATCCTTTTAAAAAAAAAAAAGAAGGGAAAAAAGGCGTGGAGGTTTCCCAGCCTCTCTTTTAAAAGTAAGAAGAGACAGGAAAAAGGAGAATTAATAGATAACTGAAATTTGGCAATAGAAGTTAATAAAGCAGTAAGGATAATGGAATTTAATGGTCTTCATTTACCTGTATCTCTTTAACTTCAAAGACACAAAGTTTTCTTTTGTTATTTGTTTGCATTTTAATTTTCATTAGAGTTCTTTACAGACATGGTGTGTAGAAGATTTTACTGCATTGCATGGTAAAGCATATATTACTAACTTTGTGGTACCAGCTACTGAACAGTGATTTATTTATTTATTAATCTCAGGGTGATGTGTTAAAACCAATGAAATAGGATAGCACTTTCAGAAGACACCTGTAAATTTTAAACTGAAATAACACTTCCTCAAAAATTCAAACCTGAAAAATCTCAGAGTAGTTTGGTGTAGTTGCCTTCTGCAGTAGTGAAATGAAAAAAGGAAACGGATTAAAGGGCATAAACATTCCTTTACCTAGTAACCACTAAAATAAGTATTTAAAGACTTCAGTAAGGATTCTATGTACAAAGTTGCCTGGATGGTGATTAGATATGGTTCTGTTATCATTGCAGTGGTGTATTTCCTAATCTTAGTTAAGCAATAAGTCTCTGTATATTCAGATATACAAACACATTTTTCTTGGTTTATGTGGAACTTGGGGAGACAGGTATGGTACTGAGGATGGAAAATTGTTTCCAAGTGAGTTTGTTCTGTTAGAGGGGGGTTTTTTCTTCTTTTTTTCTTTTTTTTAATTTTTCAAATAATACTATTTACAGTACAGTCTTGGCGTGGACTTTTATTATGGTTATAAAAGAAACTAAAAAAAACCATGGAAAAACAACCTTGTGAATAAAATAATTTCTCTTCGTTGAACAAGCATCTTTACACTTAATATGTCTGTGATTTTTCTTTTGGTTCAGAATAGCAAGACCGAAACCTTGTTTACAGTTTTCAGATGAGCACTCATTAAAGCTTCAATCTATATTAATGAAAACTTTTGGATTTAAATATTTCCCTTATGCAAAGTTTTGATAGCTTAGTTTTTTCAATAATGTTTTTTCATGAAACAGTGTAGGCAAGTATGGCTTTGCTTCTCTAGAATTATTGTATTGACTAAGTCTTTGCAATGACTTGAAGTAGTACATTTCAAGGTGATGTTTCAAGTTACTAATATTTTATAAGTATGAAGATTGCATGAAGCATATAGAGTGTGACAAAGTAACTTTGTTAATATGACATGGTATATGACTGGAAACTATTGTCTCTGCAGTACTGACTTGTTTTCTTCAAAATTAAGTATAGAGAAAATACTCTATTCTCTCTTTGCTCATCATATTCATCTATCTTACCGACATTCTTTTGTCTTACAATCCGTCTGTTAATGGTGTTTCTTATTTGCAGTTTGGTAATTATTAGATAAAAAATAATAATGTTAAAATTACAGTATATGTTTCTACAGTGTTACTTTAAAGTATCTTCTAGTTTCAGTAGCAGTATTGGTTTTTTTTTTTCTTTTTAGTGCTTACTGTTGTTATTTCTCATGTTGAATGTGCAACCTGAATGGAGAATTTGACTCTGGGAGCTTTGTCTCAAAGAATTAGTTTCAGATCTAGAACATTTGAAGGTTTTTTTAATTTTCTTTCAGACCTTTCAGTCATTTTTAGTATATTAATTTAGTTTTATATTATTGTATATGAGGTTGGTTTTAAAGGAACCACAGATAGAATTTGTATAACTATATAACTTCGTATTTCTTTTTCCTAGTATTTTTGGTGGGTTGTTCAAGACAGTAGTCTGCTGACTGTAAGGCAATTCATGTTTTTCTAAAATTTTTAGGCTGTGCTCAATAATTCAGTAATGTGCCATTATTACCTATTTAATGTATTCTCGCCATTAAACTTTAATTTCCTTTTGTACAGTTAAATGTCATTGAAGACTGAACTATAACAAGTTTGTGTTGTATTAAGACGACTGATTCAACAGTCCAAGCTTGAAATTCTAACCAAGCAGGTTAAACTTCATTTCAATAAACTGAAAATATACATAATACTACTGGGTTTACATTGGTATGAAACTATATAGGTAGATATTACTGTTTCAAAATCTTGATATTTGTATATTAAGATCCATCACACTGTTGTTTTCTACTTTTTGCCATTCTAAATGAACACTATAAGCTAACAAATGCAGCTTTCTTTTTATGCTACTACTGAAGCTTTAATGAAGAAGAGAGGATTCTTAGGAGGAAAATTTCTATTATATAAAGTTTTCGATCATACTATTAAGAACCAGCTTTTAAATTACTATTCCCTCAGTATTAAATTGCTATCCCTATACATATATATAGTATATATAATACTATATAATTATATAGTATTAAAATTACTATTTAAATTACTATACCTTCCTATTAGTTGGAGCAGGAGAATCCAGGTGAATTATTAGGCCTCATTCCAATGTAAGATATCTTCAGCTTTGTTCCACTTGCATGTAGCGTGTGAAATGACAGCCTTTTAAGTACTTAACAGTATCCAAACACTAGGGAAGTGTTATGAATAGAGTATCCACCACTATTTCCTTGCTTTATTCTGCAACTTGTTGACTATTTTCTGAAGAATCTTTTTGGGGTTTAGTGTAATCTCAAAAACAAATGGTTTATATGATTTCTCTGTATGTCTCTTTCCCCTTACTAGTTTCCAGGTTGTTTGTTATTTTGCAGAGAGATAGGGATCTCAAAAATATTGAGTAATTAGAAATGTGATACTAGGCAGAGTCTCAAATTAGTGCCTCAAGTATGGGGAAAGGTTGAAGCATGAGCTCTGCTGCATTAAGGATCGGAATCCACATGGAAGAGAGTCATTCTAAGTAAAAGCCACAGGGAGCCAGGCCGCATAATTTTTGTAGTTGAGGGAATAACCTGTGTCTTTTGTTATTGGGTTTTGATATGTACAGCACAACACTTTCATCAGCTACAATTCAGTATCAGCAGAACTGGTTTAGTCCTGTACTAGCTGTTTTTTTACAGTGATTTGTGACTTTGTATCTTTTTGGATATAAACAACCACAGCAGAAGAAAACAGCAGACTGAAACTTACTTGCTTTGAGGCAAACTAATAATTCTCTTAGTAGCTTGCACCCTTCCAGTATTTGCAAATGAATTGCTGTAAAAATATTTTTTTTCATATAGGGGGAAAAAATGCCACATTTTTCTACTTAGAAGGATTATGTCAAATTTTTAATGATGACTGCTGGGTTGGAAGTCAATCTCAGTTTCATTTCTAGACTTCCATGCTTCTTAATGGAAAAAAAAGAATTCTGTTGTTCTGTGGTGTCTTTTTAATAATAATTTTTCAAAACTGTTTGTCAATTAATTGGGCCAGGTGGGTGGATATTCCATCTTTATAAGTTCTGTGAAATTACATAGTTAAGAGGAGACAGCACCCCAAATGAGTGTACCTAGTATGGGAAGCCTGAGGTGTGAGCTGAGCTATGTGGCTAAGCATTAAAGAATCCCCAGAGAAGACTCATGTATAATAAAAGGCAAAGAAAATTAGATGTCATACTATATAATTTTGTCATTGGTAGTTATGCATAATGCAAATTTGACATATAAAATATCTACACAGTCCGGAGGACGTGACATCACTTGAACAGAGTGGGGCATGATAGTCAGATTCTCACAGCAAACTAATTTTTTGTGTGTCTTTTCATAGAATGTATTTTACACAATTAATAATTTATTAGAAGAAAAATGGCCAAGATATTTGGAAATTTTATAAAGTCAGTTGTATAGTCTGTTAATGGCAAATTGTCAGTATTGGAAAGAGATCATTTAATGGAAAAGTGTGCCACCGTCTTATGTTGGTATGACCTTGCAGACGTGTAACATAAATATATAAAAATGTCTTGTTTGAAAGCAGGACAGCACTAGCAAATTTTCCAGTTCTAACATTTGTACTGAGTTTCCTTTACCTGTTTGTTTTTTACTGTTACATTGGATTACATTTGAATCGTTTTCCTTAACAAAACCTTACAGCTTTGCTGAGAGTGCCCGAGAAATATATGAAAAATTGTCCAACATGCACAACAACATGAATAAATTGTATGAAAACTTGGGAGAATACTTTACCTTTGATCCCAAAGTAATAAGCATAGAAGAATTCTTTGGCGATCTGAGCAACTTCAGAACTCTGTTTTTGGTGAGTAATGTCTGCAAAACATTATACATGCTCTTATTTCTTCTTTCTCCCTATTTTAATTTTTTCCTCTTCTCTCTACTTCTTGTGTTATAGTTAACTTAATTTTTTGTTTTGTGGCAGGAAATTGGATGAATGTTTCCAGAATTATTTAGATTTTGGTCACTGATAACTATAATCCTCCAGTTTGTATCTTGCCAACTCAACTGTCAATGTGGTTGGGACATACGGATAATGAGAAAATATTTTTCTGCTTTTAAAAAACTTGCCTGTTGGTTGATGCACAACAAACAGGCGTGACATTGCAAAAATGTTAAAATCAAGACCTGAATGGACATGTCTATATTCATGTTGTGTTAGTATCTGGCTGATGCCTTAATGATGCTGTGACGCTAAGGCTGAGACTTACAAAATGAGCTCTGTATTGCTGGCAGAACTCATAAAGTTCACTTAGATGCTTATATTACTATTTCCAGTCATCCAGTGTGGTTGATGTCAGGGTATGGCTTTTTTTGTGAAGGAATTTAAGAATTTCATTTTAAGTAGCCAAGTTTTTTAATGGGTTTAATGTTATCTTTCCTAGTGGCTGTCTGGGAGCCATAATTAGCTGCACCATAGGAAGTGTACAGGGAAAACAGATGCCTAGAATGTCACACTGTGTCTCTAGAGAATATTAACATCGCTTGGAAATACCACTGTTTACCATACAGCTGTGGCTCACTGATCTGTCTATTACCAGTAGCTGGCTTAATTTAACATGTAATCATAAGGACTTCCAGTTTCTATGTGCTGGAGGAATAACTACTTTAAAACATAATTTTCATACCAAGTGTACTTGATTAGAAAGCTTTAACTACTATATATTTAACTATTTATTTTAAAATAGCTGAAATTATTCATTTTTTTCCATAAGCAAATCACCAATTCTTTTATAATTAGTAAGTATGCCAACACATCTGCGTGAAGACTTGTCAAGAACAGGAATAGTTGTCATGAGATATTTCAGCATATTTGCTTTTTCATAAATCCAAGGCTTACATTTTCAAATGCGGATATCTGCATTTCGAAACCTACTCTATTGTAACGACTTGAATCAGACTTCAGACTAGCAATGCCCAAATATTCTGATGAAAATATGTCCTCAAGTATGTATTTAAACTGCTATGAAGGTGGTAGGAACTAGAGGGCAAATGTTTTCTGGAAGGGATATTAGAATGGAAATACTTCCGATTGCTTCCTTTTATTTTCCTTCCTTTTGATTTCCTAAAGACCTGGCTGCTGGCCTGTTGCTCTTCAATGGTTTTAATTGAATTTCCAGGGAGAATATGTGTGAGAGAATCATGTATTACTTTGGAGTGACTGAGTAATACGGGGGTGGGGGGTGGGTGGGGTGGGTGGAGGTGAGGTGGTGGTGGTGAATTGGGATTTCAGGACTTCAGTGGGTAAATGTGAGAAATTAAATAGGAAGTGCAATAACTCTTCTGATAACAAAGCTGGAATGTTTTTGTGGCCTTTCCAAATGAACCAAAAGCAGAAAAGAAATCCCTGTGTGTACATCACAGTTCCAGGAATAGATGAAATTGTCATTGCTTTAAGTTTAGAATGAATTTCTGTAAGTAATTCTGTAAGACTCAAGTGTTGAATTCAGCGGTGAGGGTGTTACTAAATCTATATGTAAAAGGTCTTCATTTCACAGCAAGAAGCTCTACTTAAGACTTTAAGAAATGATAGTGATAATAATTGGACTATTGACTTTTCTCAGTGTCATGAACTTTGGACTATTTGATGTAGAATTAATGATACATGTTTTCATATTATGCTTTCAGTAACACTTGTTCTTTTCAATGTTTTTGTGTGGGTATAACTAATTGGGTGTTGCTAATTATTTTGATAAGGAGAGGAAATACAATCTAGCTGACTACGTTTTATCTATATTTATTGATTGCTAGTTAGGGATAGAGCAATTCTGTGAGATTTATCTGTATATTTTTGTACAGAGGGCAAATCTCTTGAGTTTCAAGGTATAGTAATTTATATTTTCTACATTAACATTGTATTCTATAGAAATAAATAGTTATTCCATCCTTTGGCCTTTAATATAACAGCTATATGATGTATGATTATAACAGTTAATGCTTTACCCCTATGTCTATTATTCTGATAACTTAAAGAACAAAGGGGCAACTGAAGAAAAAATTTGGATTAAAAGCACTGGTTATGAAGGAATCACTACAAGACTTATGGTGCCAAAATTTCAAACGTATGGACATGCAATGCATCTTCTGATGATTTATGTTCCACTACCTGCAAAGACAGAATCTGGGTTAATTGATGAACTTTTTATTTTTATACTTTCCGTACAATATCAACACTAGGTTGCTGCCTATCCATGTCTAAATTCATGGAATTATGTTGGTTGGAGTTCCAGAGACTGCGTAGTTTAACTTTTTGCTCAAAGAAAGATCAAGTTAGAGCAGGTTGCACAGGGCCTTTTTCAACCTCTCTGGGTCCATTTTCCAATGTTTGCTCACACTTGTGGTGGGAAAATAAATAAGTGAATAAAATTTCCCATGTTTCAACTTTTGTCCATCACCCTTTGTTCTATCACTGTTCACCCCTGAGAAAAATTAGTTCTGTCTTCTCTACACCCTCCCATTATGTCATAGACAGCAATTAGGTCTTTGCAGAGCCTTCTCTTCTTACAGCTGAACAAACTGATTTCTCTCATCTTCTACTTCTGTCATATGCTCCAGCCTCCTCTTCCTCTTGGTATCATCTGCTGGACTCACTCCAGTGTATCAGTATCTGTCTTATACTGGAGAGCCCAGCCTGGACACAGAACTCCAAGTGTGGTTTTGAAAGTACCAGTTGAGTAGAAGAATTCTTTCCTTTAACCTCCTTATTACAGTTTTGCATAGCCCAGTGTGCACTCAACCTTCTCTGCTGCAAGGCCACAATGCTGCCTCCCATTCAGCCAGTTCCTGTGAGGACCTTCATTTTTCTGCAAAACAGCTTTCTAGGATTATGTTAGTGGCATTTATGGCTAAGTACACGCCTTGCAATTCAAGCCTATAGAATCCAAAAACCTTAGAGGTTGACCGGGGGAGGGTTGTGCTTTTTTTTTTGTCTGTTTTGTTTGGTTGGTTTTTTTGTCTTGGCTGAATTTCATAAAAAGTATTTGTAATAATAGCCTGTCTAGTTTTAGGTTTCAGTGCATCTCTGATGCCTGTGTTTAAGGGATGACTCTTATTTGGCCTGAATTTTCTCCCTCCACCAGCCCCACCCATCCCCCAAATATCTGCTAATTTACCTCATTTAAGTGAGGTCCTGTTTTAGGAACATTTAGTGAAATACTTTGTTCACATGCTTCCCAATCTAGATTGTTCAGGTGGTGTATTTAGTCACAGAAGAATTTTAATTGAGATTAATTTTTTCTTCAGTATGAAATCACTTCATTTGTACATAGAAGAAAGCTCCAGATACCTAATTCTCACTGTTTTAAAAGCTGTCAAAGGTTAGGACAGTTTTAACTTTATTTTTAAGAACTGAAATAGCTATACCAATCAGAGCAATGAAGGTATTGAGACTACTTGTGCAAACTACTGTTAATTATTATTTACACATAATCCTCTGCTTAATGCTATAAACACGCGTATGCATCTTACTTCTCTATGGATATGAAACAGTGGTGTAAATTGTATAAACTATCCTAATCATTTATACTGAGAAATATTATCTGGGTTTTATTTGCCAGAATCTCTTTTACTTTGCTCTTTATATGTCAGTGCAGAGATACTTGCTTTCTTCCGAGTACTAGGCAGTACTCAAAGCAGACAGCAGGCTTGCCTTGATTTTATTATTATTGTTATTGTTATTATTTAATAGGAAGGGAAGAGGCTGTTGTGAAAGTGTTTGGCACAGTTGAAACACTCTCTGCTTGAATCCTTTTCTTCTGCTAGATTTGATGTTGAGCAAGTAGGTTTTGTATATTTTCAGCAGATTGTAACTACTCTGCTTTTTTCAAATGTAATCTGTCTTTTGTATTTAATTTATGTACTCAGTTAAATCAGTTTTAATGGACTTTCCTTCTTTCTAAAAAGTTGATATGAGTAGCAGCTATGGATAAATCAAGATTAAGGCCTCCTTCTGGTAGGCACTGTGTAGTTGTGAACTAGTGGTCATGTGTTACTGAGGATCACAATAAGCTCACGCATACGTTCTTATAATCCTTGGTATGAGATTGTCATGTTCTGATGACAGCTCATCAGAACCCTTCATCTTGTGGTGTAAATATACTCAAAAAATTAACGCATCGCAAGACATTAACATCTCACTACCTAATTGACATAAAGTGCATTCTGTGTCAAGGGGAAATCATTATTAATACTAAGTTCTGTTACTTCTTCTAGCCAAAGTCACAATCCACCAGGTGTTTCAGGGACTGAGTATTGGAGTTTCTACAAACCTGTATGTGGTCAGTTCTTAGGATATTCACACGATATGTACGTTTTACCTAATAATAACAAACTGCAATAAAATGCTTTTCCAGGGTGGAAAATTATCCCAAAGACTAAGTCTTTGTTAATTAATCTTGTTTATCAAGACCGAACTGTCAAGTTCTATGTTCTGGTCTGGAATATTAAACTTGCATTCAAAATAGAAAAGACATACCACAAATAGTCTTTCTGAGTTTCCAGAAAAGTAGGGCTAATTTCTTGCATTGCTTTATAATTTTAGAAAGTGGAAAAAATAATTTGCCAAGATACTGTTCTAATGCTATGTGTTGGTCTAAATAGTTAATTATATCCATCTGATGCTATTGTCTTGAAAATTTTTATCTGTCCTTTTATCTTCTAAGCCTCTTTTTAAAAAAAAAAGTTACTAAATAAGGAAATTAACTTGTACCGTATGTATGATGCATACTAATTTAAATAGTAATGCTTTAATATAAAAAAGTGAAATCTGAGGCTTACGCAGCTTAAGGAGACATTTTCTTTTCCTTAGCATCATTTGTGCTTCAGTCAATTCACTTGTTCAGATATATACAGTAGTAGTAATAATTGTAATTAGGTCTTTTGAGAATTTCTTGACTTATTTTATCCACTAGAGCAGAACCTTGTAGACTTTAGTGGCATAAAGATTCTTGTTTAGGGATTTAATTTTTTCCAGACACTTGAGGAAGGCCTAGGGCAAGCATTAAAAGTTCACAGTACAGTGATTTTTTTTGTTTTGTTTTCTACAAGGAAAAAATTACTAAAAAGAATTAAGATTTTCTGCAACTTTTTGATACTTGTAAGAAGTTTCCCAAACCTAAAAAGACACTGAAACTCATTTAATCTGTGGAATTTACTGTAAAAAAGTCATAACTACTGATGAGAATTCAGGAGCAATCAGAAAAGACTGAGGATATACAGCATGTCCAAATATTCCCTAGAGCATGCATATTTATTAAATTTGTCCAGTTCAGACTATTGTAATGCCTGCATGCTTTCTCTAAGTGGTCCCATTAACTTTTTTTAGTATTTTGGTAAATGACTGAAGTATTATTCCAGATTTTTTTAAAATATTGATGTCTTGTTTCTTCCTGTTTGTTGTTCTCCTATGTTATGACTAATGCCTGTCTACTGATAAAGCTTGTTTCTTCTGCTACTAGCAGTTTTAACTTAGAAGTTTTTCAGATTGCTTCTTCTGGTTTTGTTGCTAACATTTGTGGTGTGAACATTGATGATGACAGGACAAACTATAGAATCATAAGGTAATTTAGGTTGGAGGCAGATGCTAAGAGGGTCACTGAGTGTGTCATCCTGCTCAAAGCAGGGCCAGTGTAGAAGTTAGTTCAAGCTGCATGGGACCTTGTCCAACTGAGTTTTGAGTATCTCCATGAATGAAGATACCACAACTCTAGTCAAAGTAAGTAGCATCCATTGCCTTCCCCACATCCACAGAGCCAGTCCTCTCATTAAAGAAGGCAGGCAGGTTGGTCAGGCACAATTTATACTTGATAAGTCCAATGTGGCTGTTCCCAGTTACCTTCTTGTCCTTTATGTACCTGGAAATGGCTTCCAGAAGAAATTGCGCTGTGGTCTTCTAAAAACAGAAGCGCTGGCTGGCTGGTGTGTAGTTCACCAAGCTTTCCTCAGTCTTTTGAAGACAAGCATAATATTTGCCTTTTTCAGGCATTGGAGATGTCCCTTGAGTCCCACAACTTTTTGACGAAATAGAGGCCTTGCAATGACATCAGTCACTTGCCCAAACTGCCTGTGAGACAGTGATGGTGAAGGTTGAGATGAAGGCAGTACAGAGTACCTCAGCCTCTACTTTGATGTTAGGTTCCATGCTCCATTCATCAGCAGACCTACATTTTCCTTTATCTCCCTTAGTCCTTGTAGCTATAAAAGCCCTTCTCATTGCTTTTCACACCCCTGGCCAGTTTTATCTCCATCTGAGCTTTGACTTTCTTAACTAATTGCCTCCCTGGGCAGTATTCCTTCTGGATAGTATGGCTGTCCTTCCACTTCCCCACGTTTCTGGTTTGTGTCAGAGCTCTGTCAGGAGTTCCTTGTTCGGCCTCCCGCGTGGCAAGACGGGTGACTTTTGTGCTTTGAGAAGGTTTGCCTTGAAGGTCAGTTACCAACAATGAACGCTTTATGTACACAGCGTGTTTTAATTGATACTACAGTGTATACAGGTTGAGATAATTGGCCTTTGTGAGTGCTTAGAATTCAATATAGCCCTTCAGAAAATCTTGGCTTGCCTTCTATTACCTTTGTACAACAGCTATTACTTGTATTTCTCTTTGCTTAACCTCTGATTCTGCAAATGATTCCCCTATGTAAAAGTGAGAATACTGACTTAATAGGTTGATTGTAGTGACAGTCTGTCTTTCTTTCATTTGCAACAAAAGATAGAAATATCTTATGTTATAGAATCATGCAACTCGGCTAGTGGATTTGAAAAAGATGAAATATATATGAATGTTTCTGAAGATGAGTCTAAAAGAATTATATCAGAAATATATTCTGAATGGCACATCCCCAGGTCACAGAGAAAATGCTCTGTGTGTGCTTGTATGTATACATATATATAAGTACGCTTGGAGCTTGATGTATGTTTGTCTTATAAAGCTCATATCAAGCTATTTTAATGTTAAGAAAACAGCTGGTCTTTTGAAAACTCATGTTAAAGACTTTTGATGATCATTAAAGCAAGTGCCATATATCGAATAGAAAATAACGCCTGTTTTATGACTTGAAATA
The DNA here is from genome assembly GCF_000737465.1 of Haliaeetus leucocephalus. Classification (NCBI taxonomy): domain Eukaryota; kingdom Metazoa; phylum Chordata; class Aves; order Accipitriformes; family Accipitridae; genus Haliaeetus; species Haliaeetus leucocephalus. The sequence goes on from NW_010972776.1 coordinate 6,695,456, forward strand.
AAAAAAATATATGCATGCATTATCTTTTCTAATTGCTTGCCTTCTGCAAGTTGGACAGAAACAGTATTTAATAAATGTACTTCCACGTGGTTTAAACATTTACAATTTGTTAGGCTGAATGACAAGATGTAGGGTTTATGAAAAAAACATTTTCTGGAACAGTCAATGTTGTTTTTTCATCATTCTTCTAATCAAAATTTATCAGCAATACAGTGATATTCCTTTGGGTCCAATAGTTTCTCTTCAAGTTATTTTCCAGCAAAATTTTCCATATAAGTTGTTATTCTGTTATCCCTAAACAACAGGAAGAAAGGAAATTATAAGTAGGTAGTGTGGGCTGGTACAGTAACTGACCTTTCTCAGTCTTTGTGAGGCATACTGATTGCTTTTGGAACACTTTCTATACTTTTCCCAGCAATAGACAATTATCCTAGAAACTGATTTATTTGTGGATGTTTTGTTGTTTGTTGTTTTATGTCTTTAAAAGTGTCCAGAGGCAAAGTTTCCAGTCAAGTACCAAATTAATCTTTTGTACTTAGTTTTTATCAACATCTGTCTACCTGCGTGTGAGAGAGAATAAGTATTCTTGGGGTGCTTTTCTATGAGGTTAGGAGGAGAAAAAAGCACTGCGTAGTTGGGAATTCAGTATAAGTGACACCATTGAAACTGCCCATCAGATGATTCCAAATAGCCAAATAAATTTACAGTATCTCTGACCTATCATGTAATGAAATATTCCTTGTGAGCCATTTAAGTTCATTGAGCCTGCAGTATAGCGAATCAACATAGAGGTGAAGACTGAAGAAACAGAGTTTGTTTATTTATTTATTATTCTATTTGCCTCCATTTTATCATAGAATCATAGAATGGTTTAGGTTGGAAAAGACCTTTAAGATCATCAAGTCCAGCCATAACCCAACACCACCATGCCCACTAAACCATGTCCTGAAACCATCCCCAGGCTTCTCTAACCATTTTTTCAGGAAACATAATTAGAGCCAATTTCATTGTAGTGAGACAATGAAATAAAGTTTGCATCACTTTACCCTTCTGCCTCTTGCAGTTAGAACTCTTGTCCCTCATGGTCCCCTCATGGCTGTACTGCTTCTTGTTCAGGCTCAGGTTTTTTGGTTTTTTTTTTTTTTCTTTCCCCCCGCCCCCCCTAAGATTAGGTAGAATATTTAAACCTTTGAAGTGAGGTTTTAACGAGATTTTTCCTGGTACTTGTGTCACCTATGTCTATGTTTACTTTTTGTGCTTAAGTATGTCTTGATAACCTCTTCTTATTCAAGGTATATATCACAAGAAATAAGTAGAGCACTTCAGCATGACTTTCCTTTGCAAATGGAACACGATTCAAAATTGAGCCTGGAGGAAGAAAAAAAAAGTGTATTTATTCTCTTGGAGCTGATGATTACAGAGAAATTAAGTCAAAAGTAGTAATAAGAGTTTTTTTGTTGTTGGGGTTTTTTTCCCTCTCTTTTATTTTTTCTTTTTCTCTTTGCAGTTAAAATAGTAGATCCACTGAATAATAGTGTGCCTTTTATATTTGGGACTATTTTGAAGAAGAAATATTTTTTAGACTTTATTGATTTAGACCTTTCTTCCGTCGAAAGTAAACACAAATTTCTATTGTCCTTGAGGACAATTGCAACCTGATACATTTTTGGTTTGCTATGGTTTCAGGTGCTTATCAAATAATGATTAATCAGTTGCCTGAAGCAAGATGCCAGTTTGTTCTTTTCTGCTTTGGTTCTTCACTTAAACCTGCTGTCTCACAGAGTTTATATCAAATGATCTGAAATATTTTTAATCTTTCACTTTCTGAACGTTTGTTTCTGTTGGTGGACATTTCCAAATACTCTAGAACCAAATCTGTCACGCCTACATTTGCAAATGGAGATAAACTTCCTTTTAATGAGATTGTGTGGTTTGTGGAAGTTGTATGAAATATATACTTTAGCATTAGATAGGAAATGTTCTTTTTTCTTATACAGTTCTTAAATATTTTGGATTTTGTTTGCTCTGTGGGCTCCCTCTTTAATGCAGATAGTCTTAAAGGTGAATTTTGAGTCTAAAAAACCAAAGTTGTAATAATGCCTATAAGAATAGCTGGGTAAAATTTGAAGCAGTAACAGGCATTTATGGGCATAGTTGTTATGAAATGCAGAGAAGCTTTTTCCTTCAGTGAAGTGATTTTTTTTTTTTTTTTATATCCAGTAGACAGTTTTATCAGTGGTGACTGCTTCCCTTGCGTTTGTGTAAATGCAGCTCTTTGAATAAGGAATTAAGTCTTTAAATTACATTATAAATGTACTGAGGGAAAAAGGATTGTATTCTAGTGTAAGAAAATATTTAGGCAGATGTAACTCATCAACTGCCAGTATGAGAGATGGGTTCTTGTAAAAGACCTGTGAAATAAACTGCCCTTTTGTATCAACACAGACTATTGATTGATGATTACTGTGTGGCTGGGATCTTTTACAGTATCTCTGTCATACAAGATCCAGAAAGTGAAAAGTTCCCCAAAATTATAAGACATATTAGATGTTCAGTAAACTAACCACTTTTATTGGGTGATGACTACCCTGGTCTTTCAAGATTTTATATGATTGATGCCCTGTAACCAGGCAGGAAACAAAACATTTGATATTTTGCTTTCAAACGAAAAAGCTTTCACCACAGTGGATTCAGCATCTTGAGTATAAATGTACCTGTAAGACCTTTTCTTCTTTCTAATATTTGTTTGCTTATAACTTGCTTCAAAGTAAATTTCAAGCTCCATGACTCAGGAATGGTTTTTTCTGTGGCTTTTTTGATACGTCGCTTGAATGCAGCAGGTCATTGGCTACAATAATATAAATCAATGAATATACAATACGTAAATTAATACATAATAAATTTATGATTTACTATGAAATGCAACACATAGTCAAGCTAACTTCCCAGCTTTCAAACTCATAAATTGAGTTTGTAATTCAGGAGTGGATTAAAAGAAAGGCTGTATTTATTCATTGTTCTCCCCGGTTATTTGTCTGGGAATACAGTTTCTCCCTTCTGCTTAAAAAGTAACAGTTCTTTAATGTAGTCTGAAAGATAACAGTTTCTAGGTAGCAGGAAGCTATGAAAAAATAAAGAATAATGAGCAAGAAGTATTTTCTCTAGCGAAATTTCCCAAGAGGTAGTATCAAAAGTGAAACATTGTTCTTATTAACAGGCAGTGTATAGCAAGCACTTCCTCCCCCCCGCCTCAATAACCCACACAAAGACCCTTTTTTAAACTCTCTAAATTCTCATCTGAGTGTATACATCCAGCTAGTGCTGAGAACAATTATTATTTTTTTTTAGTCATGATATTGAATAAATTAGGAATTAGGTGTAGGCTAGTGAAGTTTATATGTAATGGAATGTCCTGGTTTCCACGACATAGAATCAGAAGCAAAGAATTCACATAGGAGTGGTAACTCATCAACTTTACTAACAAGCTGTTAGTACTGCTAGATAAGTAGCTACTCTATTCATGATATAAAAGGTAAGGATGACATTTCTCTTGGAAGATATAAAAAATATGTAAAAATAAATAATAATAAAAGAAATTAAACTGAATTACAGTATACTGCATTTGCAAGCTTTTAAAGGTAGGCAAGTGTAGAAATAACAGGCGGCATAGATGGGGTTAGGATTTGTTTCTGAGAAGTCTAACTTGTTTCTGTGATGACATGGTTGCCCTTGTGGACGGGGTAAAAGCAACAGATGTCATATGTCGTATTTCATGGTAGTAGTGATGCCTTTGATTAAGTAATATTTTCGGAAGTAATACGGGAAAACATGGCCTAGAGGAAACTATGAAGTTAAGTTTCCTAACCTAACCTCTGTGGCTGGTGATAGGATGAGAGGAAATGACCTGAAGTTGCGCCAGGGGAGGTTTAGATTGGATATTAGGAAAAATTTCTTTACTGAAAGGGTTGTCACACATTGGAACAAGCTGCCCAGGGAAGTGGTTGAGTCACTGTCGTGGTTTAACCCCAGCCAGCAACTAAGCACCACGCAGCCGCTCACTCACTCCCCCCCCATCCAGTGGGATGGGGGAGAAAATCAGGAAAAGAAGTAAAACTCCTGGGTTGAGATAAGAACGATTTAATAGAACAGAAAAGAAGAGACTAATAATGATAATGATAACACTAATAAAATGACAACAGTAGTAATAAAAGGATTGAAATGTACAAATGATGCGCAGGGCAATTGCTCACCACCCGCCGACCGACCCCCAGCCAGTCCCCCAGCGGCGAATCCCTGCCCCCCCCCCTTCCCAGTTCCTAAACTAGATGGGACGTCCCATGGTATGGAATACACTGTTGGCCAGTTTGGGTCAGGTGCCCTGGCTGGGCATGAGAAGCTGAAAAATCCTTGACTGTAGTCTAAACACTACTGAGCAACAACTGAAAACATCAGTGTTATCAACATTCTTCACATACTGAACTCAAAACACCGCACTGTACCAGCTACTAGGAAGACAGTTAACTACATCCCAGCTGAAACCAGGACAGTCACCATCCCTGGAGGTATTAAAAAAGCGCATATACGAGGCACTTCAGGACATGGTTTAGTGGGCAAGGTTGACGGTTGGACTCGATGACCTTAAAGGTCTTTTCCAACCTAAATGGTTCTATGATTCTATGAAAAGGAACAGGATTAAAAACCTTTCTTTAGAATTTTCCATTTGATAAACAGACTTTTCATTCAGTGTTGATGTCGGCAAATCCAACTGAGTAATGTCATTATTCCCAGGCATTATCTTGGAAGTTTATACTATTTAAATGAGGATTCAAAATCCTCATTCCACTCTGGCAACCAGACATAGTTTGGGATTTTGACTATTGCAATACTTAAGCTGTGAATCTAACCCAGACGTTGAAAAACTCTTGTAAACCAGTAGACTTCATTACCTGCTCTAAGTGACTCCCTTTGGCAAGATTCTAAGTCTAAAAGAGACCCTTCCATAGAAGATGCTTACAGACTATAGATGCTTACCTCTGCACCTAACATATTTCTAAAAAGCTGTCATGATTTAGAAGCAATCTGACTTATCTCTAAAATCTCCACAAGGGTGTTTCATATAGTCTTAGCCTCATCATTCTGTTTGTTCATATATCATATTAAGATAATTTGATAATTTGAATCCATGTTTGTCTTAATTGTGATTTCAGATTGATCACTGCATTATTGCATCTTCAATTAGTTTGCTGATGTTGTAGTAAATTATAGCTCATTCACTTCCTTAAGTTCATATTTGCTTGCTTATCACGTTTAGGAAAATCCAAAGCAAGCTAATAGAATTGGATTATCCTGTCAAAATATAATACGAAGCATGAAGTGGAAGGTGTAAGAGACATCGAGGAAAAAATGCAGAGGAATAAGCATACCCTTTCAGTGTTGGGTTTTTTCACATTTATCATTTCTTTGGAGTGTAATGCCACACAACCTCTAGAATGCTTTCTTCTGATAGTCTGTCAGCCCTGTCTTGAAGGAAGCATGCAAAATCTTTCAAACTCAAGCAGTTTTATTTTGTTATTTAAACACTTTATATCAATTAACACTTTTATTGTGTGTAATTCTCACCACCTCTATTAAATTTTATTGAGAATTTCTAGCCAGAAATTTTGAAACCTTTCAACACATCATATTTGAGGTCCTGCTGTTAAAAAATAATAAAAAAATCACTTTTTCTTCTGGATTTAGGCTTTTGTGGGAACAGTTTTTACAGATTTACCTTAGAAAGAGTAAATTATTGTTAAAGAATCTAAAGGGTTGTGCTTGCATGATGATGCAAGGCTTCACGTGCCAACCTATTGATTTGTCTCTTCCTGAATTCGGAAGGATCACTTTTTGAATAAAACAATAATTCATCTGCTGTGGGCCTTGGTTTCTCTTCTCAGATCGTACCCAAAACAGCTAACATTTGTTTTGCTGGGTTTTTAAATTTTTTTTTTTTGTAATGACAATAATACAGTTTTGTTAGTGTGTGTGTATTTCAGTGCTCTGTCTCTTTCAGGAATAATCTGAATTAGGCATGCATGTTTATTCTGGTATCCAAATACTGATTTAAAGGTGATATTAAAAACAGTCCCAAATCTGTCCACTTGAGAGCTACTTAGTAATTATTCAAACGTATACTGTTAAGTAATTAAGACATACAATATAGTTTTTCATTGGTAGCCTTAAATTTGGTTCAGTAAACACGTGAAAACCTCTTCCACCTTACACTGCTAGACAGTTTTAAGTGTTTTTGCAACACAGCTGATAAGCCGACAGCAAAACCCTTCTCCCTACCTGAATGTACAACAGCAGCTATACTTGCCAAAAATATTAATCTGTAATGGCATGCCAAAGACATTTCATGTCAGATGTGATGGCCCTGATGCATGAACCATGGGGCAGTATCTCAAACGTAATCTTTTCTACTTAGTGTTTCATGACCACCCATCAGGAAATTAAATTTGTCTGCCCTTGTTTAATACCAGCTCATTGCATCTCTTTTCCATTATTTTCATAAGGATAACAATGTATTTGAATATGTTATCCTCCAAGGAATACTCATGAAAGATCTTTCTTTTACATGTAAACTGATTGCTCAATCTGCTGTATTTTAACTCTCTCTGTTTCTGTAGATTAACTTCCAGTTAATCTGAGTTTGTTGTTCCTAATGAGTTATGACTGAAAAAAATTTTTTTTTTTTTTTTTTAATTTTCTTTTTTCCCCCTGGAACTTCAGTTCACATATTTGCAGTTGCAAGGCAAATTTAGGGAAGGCCTGAGGGATCACAGGCAGCCTTCATTATTGGTGCATGACTGCTTTGTAGCCAACTGCATCTCTAATATCCAAGGAGATTTGTGTGTTACAGTTTGTTTTCTTTCTTCTTGTTTTTAATAATTTACCTTTGAGAGGCTATTTACAACCATGTTGGTGTGTGAATATCTGTTTGTCTGTCAAAACTTAAGATATATACAGAATGCAAGAGATACATTAATTTTTTATTTGCTTCTTAAGGAAGCCAAGCTATAAACTGGCAGTCCTGAGTACAAGAGCCTTACTTCAGTAAATCCTAACAAACACAAGGGGGAACATCAAGCTACGTGCCCCTTCAACTAGCTCCCTTAACAAGAGATGATATTCCTTGCTGAATCTGTTTCTCTGCTAGGAGAGACGATAATTTGGTTTTGTTTTTATTTAAACAAAACCCACAAAAAATCACACTCAAACTTTCTCTAACTTTTGATTTGCAATTGAATTAGAAAAACTGTATATTTTTATGCACCAACCAAAAATACGGAGGGTTATGAATAGCACATCAAAAAAAGAGGTTGTATGCATTAAAATATTTCTGTTTGTCGAGATTCACTTGAAAATTATTTCAGTTTTTGCATGCACTTACGTGTTTCGAAAAGACAGTATCTAGATGAATGCTTTTCAAAATGTTTTCCAAAGCTGTTGGGAAGGCTTTTTTTCTTAACTGTAGATTGCTTCTTGCTTTGTGACATTTATCTGATTTGTAACTGTTATATTAGTTTGGTTTTATCCCTTAATTAGGGAATAAGTATAGTTGTGTAGTGTATACTTATGGACACTGGTATGTACTTTTGTCACTCTTGAGCTATGCTGTAGTAACGAAACTGCTGATTATTTTTTTCCTCTTTTAAAAGCAATGCCAATTACAGAGCTATTTTTTTCAATATTCAAACTGATCTCTATCTTTTTAGGCAATTTAGCCTGCAAACCTACACAGAAAGGATATCACTGGCATTCGATACTCAAAAATAACCTGGTAACCTGAAATAACACTGTTCTGTATTAAAAGAAGTCCGGTAAAACTCCGGAGTTTGGAAGAGAATAGGTATAGAGGAGTATAAAAGTATGCCAAAGAGAAGAGATGTGAAAGCGGGAGATGATGTCTAGATTACTTTTAACTTTAGATTGGTGGGCCCCAAATAACACTGTGGTAAGGCAGGTGCAGAATCTTGTCACCTTTGTATTAGAAATTGTTAGGCTCATCTACAGTCTGGAGGTCTAGCAAGCAAGGAAATAGTAAATAATGAAGTAATTGAAGCCACACGAGAGAGAAAAATAACCTTTTGCAGCAAGGTTTGGTGGTATAATTCAGGCAGAGCAAATGCTGTAGAAAACACTATACATCTGAGTCAAAATTGTCTTTATCTTTATTTACAGTCATCTTCAATCAGCTTTGAAAAACTATGATCAAATTTGTTAGCAATATTAATTCAAATACAAAGTATGTTTATAAATACAGGGGAATATATATTTATTTCGCTTTCAGCACATGACTTGAAAACAACTGGGACTATGTTCTTGCAAATGATTTATTGCAGGCTTCCATCCAACTCTGACTAAATGTACAGTAGTAAATGACATAACAAATATGAAATGGTTAAGAGTCAGACTGCCTGATGGAGAATAATAATAATAAACAAGTACATTGCAGGTGGTTTGGTTCTGAGATACTTTATGAAGGAAAGGGATTGCATGCACTAAACAATGGTGATGATTCAAATAGATCATCCTTGTTCTTTTTTTCATAATATTCATTTTGAATTGGTATGTAGATGAAAAGAAGATATATTAAATTTCAAGGAATGTGACATAAAACTATTTGGGTGGGTAGGAGGTTCAAGAGAATTGGGGATGGCATGAAAGAATTCACTAAATAACAATCAGAAATACCGGAGCTGTTACCAAGCAGTTACTGGAGTACTGGAGCAAAGCTAAGAGCAGATAAGATACTTGTTTTTCTCCGGAGTAACCCTTTTATGTTGTTAGAAAAATGCTTCTGAAGCTGTATGTGTGCAGCACTGCACTCCGTTTTGAAATGGCCAATCTAGGGACCAAAAGCCCCAGAGGTGTATTGGTGTGATGCCTCGCTGGGGTTTCTCTCTCCTGCCTTGCAGAGTGCCCAGTATGACCACTGCAGAAGGTGCTGGGTGTTAATGGTCCTTTGCTGCAACCTGTACCTGTTGTAGCAACAGGTTGTTTGGAAAAAGGTCTGGTATTTCAGGTTAGCGCTTAGTGGGTTTTTACTTGCTGTCTACGACTCTTCCTTTATAGTCTCTCTAAAGAGACTATATGTGAAGATACTCTAAAGCATTTACATACTGGAAAAAAATAAAATACTGGGAAATGTGCGTTTTGAAGAAATAATGGACAAGCCCATCTGACCTCTTTGTGCTTCCTGTGCTGCATGTCTTGGAATGGGGGGGTTGGTTTTGTATGTAGATACACACGTATGCGAAGGGATGGGTGTAGGTAGATGAAGATAGACAGTCTCACACACAGTTATCAGTATTTTGTTATCTTACTGTTCTTCAGGAAGATTAAAGCTTCATTTTGAATGGCTCTTGTTTGAATCATCATTGGTAGTGTATTTTATGAACTGCAATCTGTATTTTCATATAGTTTTCCTTCAGCTAGGACTTACAGAGTCTGTCTCAAAGTGAATTTCCAGATACAGTAACTTTAGAACTTCAGTTCAGTCTACTGTAGTCTTCCTGTTAGAAAATGTGACAATCTATGATCTAATCATAGTATGTCAATGGCTAGTGGGCTACTAGTTCAGCCATGACACTTCTTATTTGCTTTCTCTCATAAGATTGTGGGCATTTACTTTTATTACAGCCTGTGAAGTTGCACTAAAATGAAATCTCTGTCAAGTGTGATTGAATGTGCAGAGACAGAACTGTCCAAAATCAAAAAAGGGTAAAACATTGATTTCTCTCCTTTAATTCTCTATTCTCTTTTCTGAAAGAAAAGGTGTTTCTCAGTGCAATCGGTTGTGTGATGGTACAGCAAATGCAGTTCTTGGTCCAATTTTCAAGTGCGTTCACAAGTAACATCACTGGTAACTGTGCTATCCAGCATTGCTGCAAAACAGTATCAGCTATTAAGGAAGGGGTTATATGTAGTATTTTACCTCAGTAAATACTTAAAATGGCATAGGCAGGCACACTGAAATATGCTGACCTTTGCTTGAGTGAATATTCTGTATTTGGAGGCATTTGGGAGTCTTGGATTACCAAATACTGATATAATTTATATAAATCTTAACGCTTAAAGGTGCTTTAGATGGGATTTTCTTTTGGAAGTGGTAGTCATTGTCCGTAGTTTCTTCTTGGCATGTACACAGTAAGGTGAATAGTCATCTTCATTTATAAACATTTGAAATGTCATTTCTGAGGAATACATAGAACTGTGTAATACAAGTCTGCCCCAAATTTCTTAAGGAAATTTTACTTGTGGAATATTAACTGATACATTGTCTTGGATATTTACAAAGACATCCACAAAGAAATCTTTGTTTGTATTTGTGAACATATGTGATTTTCTTAGTTTTTAAGGCATGATTAAATTGTGTAGGAAATAAAGTCAACTTTGACATGGAAACCATTTATCTTATGCCCTGTGCTTAGTAAGTATTGACTGTTCAGCTCTTTAAGCTGAAACGTCATTAATGAGCACGTGCCTTGTTAATTCTGGACATTTTTTGATCCAGTATCTTCTTTACTGTTATTACTACTTGTTAGACATAACGTGTTGCGACTCCCCAAATCACCTGAAGCCCAGACCTAACAGTACTTGTAGGTAGAGGTTGTTAGTATACTGTGAGTTGGAGAGGAAAGGGAGCAATAAATTTGTAGTTGTTGTGAATATAAATAAGAAAATTGTCCCTAACATTTATCATGTCTATCTGTGACATTTGGTGAAATCCCATCGTGATGGATTTCAGTGAATTTCTTCATAATAAATGAATCTTAGGGAAGGCAAAACTAAGGAGAAATTTAGGATCTTGGGGAACAACTTAAGGGAATTCAAATGCTTCTCTTCTTTGAGAGAGCAGGCAGTGTAAAAGGAGTTAGGAAGGTATTTGTGAAAAGAAGTGATGAGTAAGCGTAATGGATTTACGTGTCTGAGTGCTGGCAGAGGGGGACCGCAGGGGCTTCCTCTGTGAGGAGAGGCCGGGGCTGCCCTGTGCCAGAACCGATTCTGGATGGCTCTGCAAAAACATGTTTAAGAAAGGGCAATATGTTGTGTGGCAGTGAGGAGTGAGGGGGAAAATGTACAAGAAACAGCTCTGGGAGCACCAGGGCCTGTGAGGAAGGAGAGGGAGGAGGTGGAGAAGACCCACACTGGATCAGGTTTATCTTGAAGGACTGTAGCCTGCAGGAAGGACCCACGGTGGAGCAGGTGAAAAGTATGAGGAGGAAGGAGTGGCAGAGAGGAACTGTTAGGGACTGACCGCAATGCCCCATTCCCCTCCATCCCTGCTGCATTGCTCGAGGTGGAGGGATTGGGGTATAGAGGAGATGGGAATGAAGGAATGAAGTTGATCCTGAGAAGGAAGGGGGGAGAGGTGTTTTCTTTTTTGTCTTTGTTTCTCACCATCCAACTCTATGTTAACTGGCAATAAATTAAATTAATATTTCCCGAGTGTTTTGCCCATGACAGTAATTGATGAGCAGTCTCCCTGTCTTCATCTCAACCCATGACCTTGTCATCTTATTTTCTCCCCATCCTGTTGAGGAGGGTGAGCAAGAGAATGGCTCAGTGGGTGTCTGGCAGCCAGCCAGGGTCAACCCACCACAGCAAGAAATTGAGATTAACCTCCTTTGGAAAAGGAGGATATCTTCTAGACGTGATGGAGGCAAGGTCGTGGGAAGTAGTTGTTTGGTTTGGTTTGGTTTTTTTTTTTTTAATCCAGGGATGTTCTCTTACATTTGTAGTTTTTAGTTTGGTAGTTTGTGTAACCTGTTGACTCAGAGACTTTAGTTTTAGAGTTTTAGTCTATAAATTCAACTGTTTTCCATTACTTTTGATGTGTTTTGTGTATTTAAATGATCCAGACTGCTTTGGCTATTTCAACAAAACTATTTGAGGAATTGTAGCTTAAATGTTAGTAACTGAGTTTCAATTACTTGTAATTGAAGTCCATTATAGTGGGAACTTTGCTTCATCCCCCCTAATCCCTCCTAACAGCAAGATGCAGGTTTGAGTAAGACTTAGAGTCTTAATAGAAAAAAAAACCACAAACCCCCCCCAAAAAATGTGTTGCTGCTGAAAAATTTGGAACTTTTTCATTCACCATAAATGCAAAGCTATTTCATTTTTCACTCTTCTGATTATTTAATAATGCTAATGTGTACAAATAGTATGGTAAGCTATGTTGCCTCGTAAGATTTTTGAAGATGCTTGAAGTATTGAGTGCCAGTCCCTGGTTTTTTTCCCTGTCATTGGACGTAAATACAGTATCTGTGCAAACAAGGTTATTTTTGTTATTCTTTCTAGTTTTCCTCAGTATATGGACACCCATGTTCATTTTATCTAATGCAGGAGGCGTTAAAAGAAAACAACAAAAGAAGAGAAATGGAGGAGAAAACGAAGAGAGCCAAATTGGCAAAAGAGAAGGCTGAACGAGAGAAACTGGAGCGACAGAAGAAGAAGCAGCAGTTGATTGATATGAACAAAGGTAAGGCATCATTTTTAGTAGAGAGATTTGTTAAAAGAAAAAGAAAGTAAGGCGTAACAAACTGAAGGCTATTCCTGATCAATATGAAGAATACTTGCTGTCTGTTTTGAAAGCTGAAAAAAAAAAAAGCTTAACTTTTTCTGTGAAAATTCTGTTTTGTTTTAGCCTACCGGAACATGTAATTCTGTATCTGCCACCTAACATGTGTAATGTTCCTTTCCAGGAGCTTTATTATGAACTATTGGCTTGTTTTCATTCGTAGCAGTCAGTTGATCTTTTTCATATGGATTTACTTCCAAGAAGTAGTATCTTACTTGCTTTGTTGTTAATTTCATTCTGTGAACATCTCTATAATCAAGGTAGTATGGCAATTAACGTCTTTCTTTTTGGGCTTGGAGGCGCCATGTTATAATGGATGTTCTCCCAACAGTCCTATTAGGAGCTGGAAAATCTGGTTGATCTTGATGCCTAAGTACAGAGTGACATTTCAGCATGATTAAAAGCAATGTGTTGAGCTTGTCAGCTGTGAGAATATTGTATTTTGCATGAGGCTACCCTAGGAGAGAGGAAGGTAAGAAAGCAGGAGGAATCGGGTGGTCCTCATATTGATGTTGTGCAGATTTGCAGAAGGCTGTAAAATACAGGCTTCATTCCTTACCTCTTTGACTCCAGAAGGCACGTAAGGGTGGTAAAATTGTACATTGGATTGTGCAAGAGATTACTTGAGCCTGCAATTTTTTGTTCAGTTTCTATGAGTTTGTGTTAATCTGCTAATCTGACCCAGCTGTAAGACACTTGGCCTTTTGATCCACTGAACAGTCTTAACAGCTACATACTCATGGAAAAGTGCTGTTTGTTTTTTGGTTATGATGAACTTCATGGAAGATGTGATGATGTATTAACTTTGTGTAAGGATGATGTTGCAGTAAACCATATCATTATGACAAACTAACATAGTTCTATGCTGGAGATTGATCGAATGGAGGGTAAATTTAGAAATAACACTGCCTTTCAAGGGCATATATACAGCATCTGTAAAGTCAATTTATACAAGGATGAAAAATACTGGAAAAACACTAGACCAGGCAAACAAACCCACTCCAACATGTAAGAGGATGACTGTGGAGGTGAACACAGAACCATGAAAAGACAAGGTACTGGTCAGACTTTCCATCACTGATAATGCAGTAGTGCAGAAATACTGTCTCGTAATACTCACGATACCGTTTTGTGTCACGTATATTTAGAATGCCAGTATTTCTGGCATATCAGTAAATTTCCCATCACTAGTGAAAATCTGTGACTTGTGCGTGTACAGCCAGCCCTCAAGGAATGTTAGCCAGCCAACCTCCCCTTCCTTTGGCAACCACCTTTCTCTAGAACCTGCAGTTACACTTGTGTCAATGTATCTTAGAAATATATCATCTATTTAAGCATTACTTTGTCAGACTGAATTATGTTTACAATGATTTCAGCAGGTAGTGGTGTTTTATCTTTATAGATATGTGTATGCAAATGGCACAACTTTGTGGCTTTTTTTCTGCTCAGTAATTTCACAGTTTAAATTTGGTAAAAATGGGCAACCCGTATATCAATCTGCACAAAGAAGTGGGCAAAGTGAGAACAAGTTTTATTTACAAGTGAAAAATCTTTCTTCTGTTATCACTTTATATGTACTATTAATTATATTTTAAGAATTCGTAAATTAGACTTGCTATTGTATTTGCTGATTGTGATAAATCAGTGTTCCCAATACTTCATTCTTTGCATTCATAGTTTTAAAAATTAATTTATCTTAATGTACTGTAATTTGAATACCATGATAGAAAACAAATTATTTATGTGAGAATCTCTTAAAAATTCTTGTGTGTTTGTGTGCATCACTTTGCCTTGCTTGAAGTGGCTGTGAAACTGCATGGAACATACTGTAGCATAAGTTTTAGTAAACAACTCTGTTGCTTTGCATAGATGACAAACTTAAATTTCATACCATGTAAAGATTTTTCTAATAATTTCAGATTAACTATGAACAAAATATAAGATTCAAATACAGGTGATGCATAAATACATTTCCTATATCTTGTGAAGTTAAGCTCATGGATATGTCTAATGAGACTTTTCTAAGCCCAAGACAAAAGAAAGTCCTTTGTAATATGGACAGGCACTTTTCTGTGAGTGGGTTAAGAACCACCTAAACATCCCATCATCACCCTCCCCTCTACCAGTGTGCTGGAGGACATACTGAGAGAGGATATGTAAACTACCACTTAAGACAATGTAAGCTAATATGTTTTATTAGCTGTTGAAAAGTATGAGAAGCCCACTTAGATACTGTTGTCAGTGAGTTAGTCTCTGTTTAAGGGCTAACAGTTTGAAGTTACACCTTCTTAAATTGCTTCAGCTCAATCAGTGAGAGCATACCTGTCTACATCTGTTAATTTTTTAAGCAGATGAGGGGTAGACCATGCTTAGCAGTCACAGAGATGCATCAGTATACTGACAGCATTTTGCTTTTCGTCATGAAAGACTTTTCCTATCAACAGATACAACTGAAGTTTAATT
Organism: Haliaeetus leucocephalus; assembly: GCF_000737465.1. Taxonomy (NCBI): domain Eukaryota; kingdom Metazoa; phylum Chordata; class Aves; order Accipitriformes; family Accipitridae; genus Haliaeetus; species Haliaeetus leucocephalus. The sequence goes on from NW_010972776.1 coordinate 6,710,547, forward strand.
TTGCATTCTATTTCTTTTTTACTGAAACTGCAAATATGTGAGTAACTGTACATGGCCAGATGCACCGAAACTGCCATTTAAATAACTAATGTTTCTAAACCAGTGACACAAAGTCAGTTTAACACTTCTAAAATAGTTTTTCCAGTTTTTAAATATATTGAAATATGCATTTCACATATTACAAATCTATTGCTGTGGCAGGAGGTAAGGGGGATAGCTCCATCCCTGCTGGATTCCACGACATTGATACTCAATTAACTGTTTTTGCCAAGTAACTATTTTTTTCTTGATGCATCCACTTCTTTATGCTCATTGCTGCTTATATAAATGGTTTGTAAATTTGTCTAAGTGAATGTGACACAGAAGACTTAGAGGAAGGAGGCAGATGTCCTCTCAAGCTGTCATTTTGTCAAGGTGATTTTCACCCAAAGGGTGTTTTAACCTAACTTTCTTTCAGTTATTTCTCTAGCTATATCTTCAAGAGTAAAATTTTAATGCATTGCTACAGCCTTTCAGGTCAGAGCAATAGGGTTCCTGCATTTTCCAGCCTTTTACTGTGTAGTTCTGTAATAAGTATTTTTTGCTGTTACCTGGTTACGCAGCTACAGCTTTTTTTTGTGGCCACTGGAGAATCCAGATTAGAATTAATTAGAATTAATTAAATATTGCAATTAATATCTGTTCCTTAGTGTAACTGAGAGAGCAGAAAACTGCGGTGTGGCCAGAATCAATAACTGTCCTGTATAATAACTAGTTATGAAGTAACCTCAGAGATGCCAATATTTTGAAGACCAGGTTACTCAGTTTGGTGTTCTGGTGCTTTGTGTAACTGAGATGCCACAGAAATACTATGTGTAAACTGATATAAATCCTGCTAAACGTTCCAAAATGTGTAAAGATGAATGTGAAAATAAAGAAAAGCTCTCAACTCCATATAAACTCCATAAACTTTGAAGTGATTTACACTGGACAGCATCATACAAACTTAAGTAATTCTAAATCTAAAAACACGTCCACATTTCAAAATACAAGTTTTTTTGTGCAAAACTGAAAGTGGGCTGATAGCTGACAAAATCAACATACACCTTCTCAAATAAAAAATTACGGTAGGAACTTATCCAACATGTACACTTCTCTGCCTCAGGAAAACTTCGTTATATCAATGTGCATTATTTTTTGTAAATAAGCACAGTAATACTTACAGAAAGGTTAAGTGGTTCTCAGTTAAACAAAAATAAATATTCAATGAGACTAAGATCTTCTGAGCCAGTGGTTTATCTTGAAGTCAGTTCTGCTGGAAGTTGTTTCTTCACTTGTAGTCAATGAATTTGGCATTATTTGGGATAAAATTGTTGATACAAATGAGATGTTTTGGACAGAAAAGGCTGTGTAATGGCTTGAGTTAAAGGCAACTTTTGTGACTTTGTATAAAAGCAGTGTAATGGATAAGCATTAAGTAATGCTCAACTTACAGAACACCTCGAAATTTCTGAGAAATCTTTTCAGCATTTAACACTATTTTTCCCTATCTGTGACATGCTCAAGCAGTTTTGTGTAAGGTACTAATATCCATATAAAAGTGTTTGTTTAAAGACTGATTAAAAATTATAAATAAAAAAAACTTATCAAAATTGTTATAGTTAGTTGAATTTGGCTGAGAGAAGTTAATTTTTATACTCTCACGGAATTCTACTCTTATTTGCAATGGTGTTTTTCAGAATAAATTTTAAACTGTTCTTAGGGAAAAAGTATTTCATATATTGTTGATTTAAAACTACACCTTAAAACAGTTCATAGGGAGATCTCTTGCTTGATATTAAAACCTTCCTTTAAAACATTCTTACTATTAATACGTATTTCCCATTATGTGGTGCCTAAACATCTCTCACTGTGATCTGTGGTGCGGTCAAAACCATACCAAGACATTCTGGCAACTGTTGTACTCTGTTACTTCCAAACACTACTACTGTGGATGGTCAGCTCCACCTTCTCCATTGGAGCTGTAGGGCTTGGGAATATTTGGTCCTTCCTGGTGTTCTTTTCAGTCTGGTAAGACTTATGCAAATGTTCATTATATTTCCTGGACTAGTAAGGCACTTCTGTATGCCTGTTTCCATAGTGAAGTATGGAGAAATAGAAAGACTTAAGTGACTTACCCACACACCTAGAGGTCTTAAATTTCACAGTCTGAATTATGAACCATTCTTTCTCATGATGGGAGAGGAATTCTGTAGGAAAAGGGCTTAACAGTCCCTTCTCTTCTTTAGCATTCACTAGCTCTGTGGAAAGAGAACATTCTTTATAGCTGTTTTTCAGCAGTTTCCTATTTTTTGAGAGCTGTAGCAGACCGGGCTATGATACATTTATACATAGTCTTTCATGACTTCCATCTGACTTAACATCTGCAAAATTCTTGCAGCATTGCTTCCATGTGCATATCTGAACAAAAGAGAGAAAAAAAGAACTCAAGACAGCTTTCTAGGAGCTGAAAAGCATATAACAGCAATTCTGATGCAAATGTTATTTAATCAGAAACAGTTTTGCTCTTCATTATATCTGATTACTATGGCAATTAAAATCACCTTTTAACTACCAGTATTAGGATAAAAGATAGAATGAGCTTCCTCAGTCCCAATTAGTATTGAATTAATTGTTTTGAAGACATATTAACATTCTCCCCTAATGCAGAGGAAGATAATGGAAATGAAGTTGTGTGCTAGTGGTTGATGGATATGCCTACTTTCCCTTTTCAAGTACACTTACATAAGAATTCATATGCAATTTATTCAAGCTGGTATGTACTAGTATCAGCAATAATTCTGTTGTGTTTCCTTGAATTGTTGTTACGCTCATATTGACTGTGGCAGGATACAATTCAAGAAGGTACTTCTGCTACAGTGTTCTAATGATTTTGTGCTTTGCTGATTGTTATGTCTCCCTTCTATGTCCTTTAGCATGAACAGAACTCCATTCTAAGTTTTTTACGAAATACCTATTATTTTGTAAGTGTGTCTTAGCCTTAATCCTTTGAATTTATAGATTGGCTAGTGATTGCATGGGGTACCTGCAGTGATAAAACTTGGGGCTTATTTACATTCTACAGATTATTAGTTTATGGTGCTGGATGCCAATGAGGCAAGTGTTACAACTCCTTTGGGAAGTCATTCTCTTTCATACTGATGTCAATGGTCTGTTTGAATATGCTGCACTCTTCCTGAAATGCGGTATTCATGGAAAAAAATTAGATAGAGGTTTACATTATGCTTAAACGTGAGCATCCATACAACCAGGATGAGGTTTGATTTTTCTTCTTCTTTCTTTCTTTCTTTCTTTCTTTCTCTCATGAGTTGCTCAAAATGTTTTAAGATCTGTTTATCCAGAAGTTTGAAGCCATCTTGAGAATGGTGGGGGATATAAAAATTACTGTAAATGCTATTAATATGGGTCAAAAGCAGCTCAAGAGAAATGCAAATAGATGTGAGCATGGACAAGAAGTTAGAAAGAAACAACAACTTAAAGCTTAATCTCACCTTTTAAAATTTGGCAATGGAAAAATTTTTGTTTGTTTATGAATATAGCATATGGTAACTTCCAAGTAAACTGATTTAATGAGGTAATTTGTCAGGGGAAAAAAAAATTATTAGACTCTCTGAAATCTGAGGTTGGGATAATTACAGGTGAAGTAAGGCAGAACAATTGGATTCTTTTCTCTTAAAAGTAGGTTTCTTGGGGACTGTTTACTGAACAGTAACAAGTGGTAACTTTGGATAGTTGTCTACGTAAATTCAACTTTCCTTTTCCTTGGAGAAAGTATTCTTACTTCAAAGAACAGGTACTGTTAATTTTGAAAATACCTGTAATATTGTTTCTCTCAGTGTAATTGTTATGTAACATTACGTTCATATATTTTGTAGAAATTCCAGTGTTAAAAAGCATTTCTGAAATAATTAAATTAGTTGATCAGCTAACTTCTTTAGTGTAAGGTTTGTTCAGGAAGCAGATAGCAAGGAGGAAAATTGCATGTAGAACTATAGTGAAATGGAAGTTTATTTGACTGTTATGGCGGGACAAGGGACAACTTCACTGACTAATCTGTCTTAGTGGAATGATTATATTTTTCTGTGGTTGTAGTATCTCATTTCTAATAGAACTGTTAAGATGCTGCCTTCACAAGAGCAGTTTCCGAAATTATGTAGGAAAGAATATCATGCTGATGAGCCTTTTTTTTTACTATATACTATTAACACCCCCCCCAATTGCGTAACAGTAGTCTATGTAAAATTAAATTCATAAATTAAATATGATCATTTCCCAATATATATCATAATGGATCTTAACTAATAATTTTCCATATGAAGTATTGAATAATGAAAAGTTAAAACACTTCTACAAATGTTAGCACAGTTTTGTATCCCAATGCAATCATTGTACTTAAAGGTAATTTAAAAGGCTGATGATAAGGCAATGTGTATTTAAAAGGAAAAGTTCTGTAAGGCATCAAAGGACACTTATCTTAATGATAAAAGCTTATTTCTTGTCAAATGTAGAGATCTAATTAAATTAACTCAAACGTTATGGCGTTGATTTCAGTGGTTCTTTGTTAGTTGGATACTCAGACTTCCAACTTGAAATTGCTGGTCATTGGTGAGTTGTGCAATCTATTGGTGGAAGATTTAAAAAATCCTAAACATATTGCATTTCATCTTGTAAATGTGCAGCAGAAACAAAGAGTCTGTTTCTGGATTTGTAACCAGAATATACATTTTTGTTGAAAGCAGAAAGTAGAAGTATGGCTGGGTTTTTTTAGACATTGTCAGATGAGTAATAAAGGTAAAAGTGTGACTTTGCAGGACTGGAAACTTAGATTTTAAACCTAGAGAGACATCATTCTGTGTCATATTACATAAGGTGAGAGCCGTAATATAGTAGCATTTGTCATGAGAGTACAGAATGTTCAACTTGACCACATAAAAGATGATTTTCAGAGCACCATCAAAAACTAAAACCAAAATATCTCTTTAGACAATGAAATATTGTAGTAACGAGAAAACAACCAACTAGAAACTTTGCAGAAAAGTTCAAGAACCAATAGTTGGTCTATACCAGTATACAAAACAGGTAACTATATTAATGAGGAATTTTATATTCAGGGTTGGGCTCTAGATTATGAGTTCTGAAACTGTGTAGTTTCTGCCATCTTCCATATTTTTGTAACGATACACTCTGTAATAATTATTGTTTTGAGTGAAATTTTCTGTGGTTGCACTAGAGCTAGTCAGTAGATTCCAGGTAAATCCTGTGACATATCAAGGTCAAAACCAAATTTCTTGTTGGAAACATCTTGGGCTACACGTTCTAAATTCTGGTAAGTTTTGATGTCTGTGTTGTATTCAGATTTCATATTTGTCCAGTCCACCTGAAATCAGTTAATCATCATGGAAAACAATGTAGGTTTCAGGGCCACTTTGGAATCTGTGTAGAAAAGATTAAAAAACATGGACAAGTTATAGCTTGACATTTGCCATGACATTTTTCTGTGTACACTTTCTTAGTAAAAGTCCTGAAATAGCATGCTTGACTTTCCAACCCCTCTTGAAAAAGCTGATTCACAAAAATGAAGCTTAATAAAGATCCTTTGAAGGATTCCCCCCGCCCCCCAAACTGGATGTATTATGAGGTATCATGCTGAGAAATGAAGTTTGGCAGTTAAGTCTGAACTAATTGCTTCCCTTTTTTGGGGATTAAATGTGTGATAAAAGTGAACGTATACCGATACGGCTGTCAGGAGCTGGCCAAGAATTCTTTAAGCCATTTGATGAAAGGTAATTGATTCTCTATCATATGGGCATGCAGTTGTTTTTCCTCTAAAATAAAATGTATTTTTAAAAAGTTTTTTGTCTTACAAACTCTGCGATAAGAAAAGGTCAGCTACAGAAGTTTTATTCTAAAAGGTAGAAAGGCTCATATAAAGCGATTACTGTCTAATGAATATTATGTTCTGTGTCACAGAGAGATTTCTTTGTTACCTATTTGACTTTGTAATTGTCATCTCAAAATGAATTTAAGATCAACTTTGGTCGCTTCTGGTTCAGGCACTGCGATCTGATATTTTTTGTGACATCGATTAGTACAATTAGCTAAAAGTGGTTTAGGACCTGGAATAATTTAAATACAAATTGAATGAGGTCACGACAAGATTGAAGAATAATAGTATTGTGGTTTAACCCCCAGATAGCAACAAAGCCCCACACAGCCGCTTGCTTGCTCCCCCCCCGCAGTGGGATGGGGGAGAGAATCAGAAGGGTAAAAGGGAAAAAACTCATGGGTTGAGATAAAGACAGTTTAATAGGTAAAGCAAAAGCCATGCACGCAAGCAGAGCAAAACAGGGAATTCATTCTCCACTTGCCATGGGCAGGCGGGGGTTCAGCCATCCCCAGGACAGCAGGGCTCCAGCACGCCTAACGGTGACTTGGGAAGACAAAATGTCGTAACTCCAAATGTCCCCCCCACCTCCTTCTTCTTCCCCCAGCTTTATATGATGAACGTGACATCGTAGGGTATGGAATAGCCCTTTGGTCAGTCAGGGTCAGATGTCCCGCCTGTGTCCCTTCCCAACTTCTTGTGCTCCCCCCAGGGTCCTCGCTGGTGGGGGGTGTGAGGAGCAGAAAAAGCCTCGACTCTCTGTAAGCACTGCTCAGCAACAATGAAAACATCCCTGAAGTATCAACACTGTTTTCAGCACAAATCCAAAACATAGCCCCATACTAGCTGCTATGGAAAAACTTTATCCCAGCCAAAACCAGCACAAATAGTAAAAATAAATAAATAAATAAATAAAATAGTCAGCAAGAGTATTTGAGCAATCCCCCTTCCTCAAAATGAATTCCTGAGACTGGTTTCTTCCCTAAAATATTGGAGCAGTTGTTCAACTATAAGCAATTTTTAAAAGAAAATTATTTTCTAATGCTAAAAGCATTGATGATTTTGTTTTGCCTTATGCATCTGCTAATCACATAAATTAAAAGTTGCTTAGTACTGTGACTGAAACATAGCCTTCAAACAGTAGTAGAACTTGATTACAGATGCATTTAATTGTTCAGGTATCACATGGTCATTTTTCTTTCATTTTTTTGAGCTGCACAATCTTTTCCTTCCCACATAGAGGCAATGTCTTCCCATTTGTTACCAAGTAATCCATGGTAAAGGCTTTTTTTTTATGTTTAGTGAATCCTTGTAAACTTTTATGTTTAGTCATCCTTGTAAGGGGCATAAGTCCATTCAGAATTGGGCCCCAGGGCTAATGTTGATGCATTTCAATTAAACACATTCCTGCTGAAGTAGACCTTGACCATTGCGACATTTTCTGAAAATGGTAAAGTGTACGCATTTCAAAAATTGTTTTCAGTAACCTGCCAGCACAACAAAGCTCACTTTTTCTCATTCTATTAACTTTATGTAAGCCTGAGATCATGTTATCATAAACAATGAGCTTAACTGGTACGTAAGCAAGGATTTGCCTTGCTTTGTGGACTGACGTGAGGTATAGGTTCACTTATCAGTCATATTGTCCTAACTTGTTCTCCTTTAATTAAAAAGTAAATAGGAGTCATGAGACTGTATTTTAGTGCAAAATGCTGGGGAAGACTGCTTCCTGAAGATATTTATTATGCATGCAAAATGAATTTAGCAAATGAATAAAATGCAAATATATGAGGAGAACACAAAAACACACTTTCCATAAGACACTGAAAATCGACCTTTTTAAGTGAATATATTGCAATTAAAAATTCTGGTACTGATTATGAATAGAAGTCTCATTTAGAAGTTTACACAGGACACATATTAGACTTAAGTACTTGAGAGTTCAAAGCAAAACAGGGTAGTGCAAGATGTGAATAGAAATATAATTTTGAAACAATTTGGAGAAGCAGGCAGATAGACAGCATGTGTTACCTACTTTGGTATTGGACTGGACTCTTTCAGTAAGGACCCAAATTTATGAAAAATTTCCTGGGAAGTTCGTGTAAACCTTTGCCCAAATGACTGTGCAATACTTACACTTTTTATTAACTTAGATTAGTTTACAATTAGTATATTTGTAATAATGAGTACAAGATGTTTTGCAAGGTACATGTGGGTATTACCTCTACTGGAGAATGGAAGTGCACCAGTAAAATATGTGGGTAGTCCTGTAGTAATGAGTAAGTAAAAAGGAAGGCAGCAAAACACTCCAGAAACAGGAGCATGTTCCCAGGGCCTCCCGGACCCTTAGCTGTGAATCTGATCTGAAGAAAGCACATAGATAGGAGGTGGATCGTGTTTTGGGTGCATGGGCTGAGCTCTTTAAGTGTAGTTTCTGTAGTCCTAAATTATTCAAGTAACTTAAAAAGCCTAAGCTATTTTGTTGTTTCACTTTACCATCAATAGTGCTACCGCAGTTCTTATATTTCATTTAAGAAAAGTAGTAGTTATTGGGATTTTTTATGTTCTAACCAAAATAGCTTCCTTGCTAGAGCAAACTGAAAAAGCAGTCATCGTGAAGGTCCTGAAAAAATCTGCTAGATGTTTATTCCTACCTTTTTGATAGATGATAATATGCTGAAGGCTGAGGTAAAACTTTGTGCAATAGAGGCCACAAAAAGAAACTGAAATTGGTCTCTCCAAGTTTCTAGTTCTTCCAATCTAAATCAGAAAGTTACGTTTCTGAATCGCTTCTCTGGTATGTGCTTGAACGCTTTGAGCTGGGAAAAACGTGACTGTTTGTTGAGTTCATGGAAATATAGGTGACATTTGGAGGTATTGTTTAGATTAAACCTCTTCCAAATTTACTTTAAGACCTCACTTAAATCTACTTTTTCTTTGTGCTCTGTAATGAGGGGAGATGAAAGGAAGTTAAAATATTCCAATACTTTTATTCAAAAAAAGGGGGGGGGGAGCAAAAAAAGAAGTTAAATATTTTAGAAATTTCTTTAAAAATAGCTCATAAGAAGTGAGCTTGGCTTCAGGGAAATTGTTACTTGTCTTGAAGAAGTTAAGGACCTATTTTTAGGACAATTTGGTACAATTGTTTAGAGGAGAGAAACTAAAAACTCCCATGAAGTTTAAATCATCAGAGCTGTCCACTACCACAGAAGTGAGTTCAAGAACTGCCTGCTGAAACAGAGGCAACCCAAGAAGTTAAATACTCCCATCTTTATGGAAAGTCTGTGGAAGAGCTCTAATTTTATGCACATTTGTCATTCATGGTTCAGGTTAGTCCCTAAACAGAGCACTACCACATGTTTTCTGGTGTGACCTTTCAGCTGTGCTCTTTGAACTGCAAGAATGACTTTAAAAGCCTCATAGGCTACAACAGACTAAACACACTTCAGTTTCCAATATGAAATTTTAGCAGCAGTTGTTTTTCTAAAAAAAAAAAAAAAAAAAGAGAGAGAAAAACCTTTTTTCCTGGCTCAGCTGTAGCTTTTATTGCTCCTCAGGTTAGCAGAAGAATGTTAGTTTACCTATATATTTTTTGTCAACTTCAATTCTCGTTTTGATCTTCTGAGTAATAAATAGAAAAGAATATTATTTTGCATTTAATATCAGGAGGTATGGATGTTGGGGTCTCTTTTTGAGGTTTAGATAAGATTTGCCAAGAAGCAATAAAGGAATGTAATATTGACAAAAAGGATTCTAAATGTAACTTAAGGGTCGTATTTCATAAGGTGCTAGCAGGGATAGAAAAGGGAGATATTTTATCTTCATGTTCATGTTGAAATGGTTGCTCTGTTGAAACAGAGAAAATGGCTACAGAAGCAGGTGAAGGATTGCATTTGCACTGTGAAAAATAAGATAAACATTCTTCATCATTCTCAAGTGTTTGTTTTCTACCTTTATAACACAGTCCTCATGGTTAATTTAGCAGTGCACAGATTATGCTAAAACAAATTACCTAGCTATCCTGAGGAATCTTAGTTCTACATCTGTGTCAGATACAGTCATAATGCAGTGCAAGGGCTGGCTGTTTCAAATAATTATTTTAAAAAATGAAGATACTTTAATCTCTCTGCTGTGTTGCACAGGTGGGTTAAATGTCAGCTCCATACACTTATTTGTGTTCGGTAGAAGACCTGAACTGCTTGATGAGCTTTATCTCTGGACAGTGTTAACTGCCTGAACTGTTTTTGCACAAATTCTCATACAGTAGGTACAAGCAACACAAGGCATACAGAACAGCAAAGCATCTTGATTTTTTTGTTTTTTAACACTTCCTATCTTAAATACTTGTTGAAGAGAGATTTCCATGGAAGGAGGGTGACAAAAAACTTAAATGTACATACAAAGCAGAAAGGAGACTCAGAGATAACAGAACTTGTCTAAAAGCATGCTTGAAACTTAGTCCTTCACATATTGATTATTATTTTTTTAAATCTTGATTTTGTGTTTTATGGAGGGAGGCTTAAGGATTGTGTAATACTATTGCAGTCTTTGCTGCAGTAGTATTGTACATGGAAAGGCACAATTACATTAATCTTACCTTTTTAGAAAATGTTTTTTCATGCCTTGTTTCTCAGTATCCAAAATTGTGAAGTTAATATTGTCAATCCATCTCCACGTGCCATTTGCTGATGGAGAAAATATAAAGAATGGCTTGAGTTTGGGACAGCTTATGTATCTTTGGAAAGCTGAAATTTAAAAATAATGTTCTGGAAATAGATTATATGCTTTGTTTCTATCTGATACTTGCTTCTTTGGGAAGTAATGTGCTTTAGAATTAAACTGCTAATTGATTGTAAAGTTTTGAATTCAGCGTGTTATATGAAGAAAAATCAAGACAGACTAGTCATACCTGATCGTGCACTTTCTAATATATTTTTGTCTTGATAAATATTCCAAACAAACAATTAGTATTTGGAAGGACAGTGTTCTTCATAAATATAAAGGTCATATCTACACTAGAAGACACTTGAAAATTAAAATGCTTGCTCAAAAGTAAAGGCTTAGTTCATGACTACAGATACCCAGGAACTGTGTTCCTCATGCTGTAACTTAGGCAGCAGCCTAAGTGCCAGAAATTGGTTTCTTGCGCTCTCATTCCCCATTTTATCACGTACCCTTTTAAAATATGCACCATCGATAAGGAGTTGCAGGTTGATGCTTTAGCTAGAGCGGATTGAAAAGATCATGTGACTTACACTCCTGCTATTGCCTGTGCTATATCATATAATCCTTTTCAGAATTTTTTGCTTCATTCTTAAAATCTTTAGATTTGTTATTCCCACAGTCTTGTTTGGAAATGCATTCTAGAACATCATTTTTGATTTCAAAGATACTTCCACTAACTCAGCCTAAATGTTTTCCTGTTTGCTGCTGTACCAAAACAGCCCTCTCTTGGGGAAGCTCTCTGTTGGGATGAGTTTTCTCTCTTGGGACTTCAGAGATTCTAAGCACAGGAGAAGGTTGTCACACCTCTTTTCAGTGGCTGGTTTATGTAGTCTAAAGAAATCATGCTGCCTTAGGCGTTTCTTGTTAGAATCCACTCCCCTGCTTATTGTAGAGGCTTTTCAGGTTGTGATTTGTCTTCTGTGAATGCTGTAATCAAGCTTGTATACCACTACTGCTGGAAATAGAATAAGCTGACTTTTTAACACACTGATCAGATTGGTAATTCAGCATTTGTTTCTTTTATTGCCTCTTTATATTGGGGCTCTTGGTCATTCCCTAATGAAGAACTCCTGGCTTGCAACTGAAGTTATACGTGCTCATTCTCATTCTATAATTTTCATTTATTTTATTATTCCAAATCTCATGCATATTCTGATCTTACCTTCCAAAAATGTTATTATTTCCTATTTGTATGTCATCTGTTGTTATGGCAAATCCACTAATTAGGTTTTCAGAAAAATTCAGCTGATAAGCTCTCAAATGTTAAAGCTTCCTATCTATAAACAACCTTTTGTTGTTACTTAGCCAGATATTTTACTATTGAACATCTTTTGCACCTTCCACTAATGAATTAAACAGCCATTATATCAAGTGTTGAAGACCAGATAAATGAGAGAACTTTTCTAGCCAAATGAAGTGCAGTATATTGCATTAACAGAAACCAGAAACCATAAATTCGGTCTAATATCTTTGGCAGAACTATAGTCTCATGATCTTGTGTTCTGCTGTCTTCAAAACTTGTTTGAAAGGCCTTTCATACTACCAGGTGAAGACTATCACACTTTTTTTCCTCCAGCTAATGTTTTGGTTTTTCTTATAAACAAATTCTACATTTGCTGTTCTCAAATAATAATAGTAGGTATTTTGTCATTTCAAATGGCACATTAATTTCACAGAGATTTGCAATTTGCTTCCACATCAGCTGAGAGAACTTCATGTTAGTTGATTTGGCATTACTCATCCCTGATCATTTATCTATCTTGTCTTTGTTTCAAGGAGTAGTACTATTTATGTGCATTAACACAGAAGTTAAAAGTTCACTTAGTTTGACTGCGTTGAGATCATGATACATGTCTAGCAGTAGTCACTGTTCTGTTTGTAATACTGTCTTTCATTCCTCGTCCCCCACCCTTTTGTACATCCAAATTTTCAGTTTCTGATTTAATTTCTTACGGTTTATCAAAAGTTTCCTTTTTTGAAATTGGCAGTCTGGTTGAGAGTACTAATGTTTAGAATGTCATTTAACATAAAAATCTGACCACAAATACTAAGTGCTTATTAACACCAGTTCATCTGAAGTCTCCTGTTATTTATAAAAGCAAAATGTAAAATCCAGAATATTGCCTTTATACACAGGAAATTTGTTTACCGATGCATGATATGACTATTCTTCAGCATTCATAAGTGGATGGAGCTTATGCCAGTCTCTTTTGTATATACTTTTCATGGTGTGACCTACTCTAATTCCTTTTTCCCTTCATCTGTTCTGTTTCTTGTAACTGGTCAAAAATTATGAAAAGTTTAGGTATCTTTGTATTAAGTTTGCCTGCTCATCCCTAATGTGACTTTATTTGTTCATTGTATCGTATTCATTTCTCTGTCTGTGCCTCTCAGCTTGCTTGGGGCTTGTCAGCAGTGTAAGAATCAATAATATTGTTCTATGGAAGAAGAAAGTTATTTTTGTCTTCGTTATTATCTTTGAAAGTGGCCAAAATCTGTTGAGTAACACTGGTCTAAATTGTGGCACCTGCAACAGGATGAGTCTTACTGTAACCTCCTAAAAACACACTCATTTTCAAAGCAGACTGTGCTAAACCAATTCCGCAGTAGAATATTAGTGTGTAATCCAAATTAAAACAAATCGGGCCTGCAGTTAACAGATCAATTAATGATGAAGAATTGTTTTGCCTTTTCAGTTCTGTTTAATATCTATAGTGAATCTGGCTCTTTGCTAAGGCTAATCCAAGCCTTATAAAGCCAGTCGTAAGAGCAAACAGCTTGCAAAGTTGTTGTTTTTTTTTTGCATGCATACATTTGCTGTCTGTTTAATGCTTGGGACCAACTTGGAAAAGAAAGAACGAGGAAGAAAATTACTTGTTGCGGGTGAAAACCCTATCCTTGTGTACAATAGAAGATAATCTAAAAGTGAAGTAAGGATTATGTATTTTATTTCCACTGACAATTTCTGTTGGAATTTTCTCAGTTTAGAAACTTCTGGTAGTTTTCGTCTTTGTTTCCAATTTGTGTCTACAAGTTGCTGTAGGTAATATAAAAAAACAAAAGGCAAATCAAGGACATAGATCGTGAGTGAACTATCTCAGCAAGAACTCTGGGGAAAGGCTGAAATTTCTGTTGATTTTATTTATGAATTTTAATGAAGGGTAACTGAAAATGCAGTTCTCTGTCCAGTTCCCACTTAATCACCTGATGACTTTGATTAAGATGCAGTGCTGAGTTCAGACCTAGCATAAATTTCTTTGAGGAGTTAAAAAATCTCATCACTGTGCTCTAGAGCTTCCTTAATTCATGTGTCATTATATTGTATATTTTGATATTCCAAATCTAGGGTGGTTTTTAGCAGTTGCAGTAATTAGCAGGTAGAGTAGCACACTCAGCAAAAAAGAAGTTCAAGGCTGCATAAACATTTATGAAGTATTGAAGGATTTTTGTCTTTGAATAAACTCTGCCAACTCTTTATTTTTAGTGAAGATCGGATGATATTGTAATATTTCTATGCATAAAATATTCTAACATATTAACTAATTCTATTTATTACAGTCACATTCATTAAACATTTCAGACCAATTTGATGTGTATTAGTTTGGACAAAGTGTATTCACAGACCTTTGATTTAGAAAATAAATTTCATACAGAGCCAACAATAAATCAATGAATAAGCATGTGTAGGATAAGGAGCACAAAGAAAAATAATTATGTTGTATGCTTTAGACAAGATTCTGGCTTTATATATTTGAGTGTGAATCGAGAGAAGCTAATTTACTTGTTTTGCAGGAGCTTCATTTTTTAAGGGCTTTAGATGGAATGTAATTAAAACTGGTATTTCAGAAGTCTTCTGCTGGTTGCTACTCTTGCTCTGCTCCCTTTCATCTTGCACTGGAGAGAACTTTATATATGTGTTGTATGTTATACATAATGGTTTAAATGATGTTGATGTATAATTTAAATTTATCAAGTAGTTACACTGATGATCATCATGTAGAAATCTGTACCAGGTACTGTTCTAGGATTGGTGTGCTCTTATATCAGGTCCGGGTTTAGTCTAATAAATCTAAATGTAATAGAGAACCAGGGCAGAATAGCTTTTGCATTAATAAGTTCCTTTTAAACTTGAACAGTTGAGAGCTTGAATGTGCATTTAACCTCCTACACTTTGTGTGAGTCATAAGTGTTTTACTGTAATGTAAATCTTTTGCATAAAGTAATTATCTTCCCACTCTGTGATGGGGAAATTTATATTAACTTGAAGCCTGAGAGATGTGAATAAAATGTCCACCTACCTGCTGAGTCCAGTCTATAGTTTAGTTTTGGGTTATAACACAGACGTGAACAGAAAAAGAGGCATTCATCAATAGTTCTGTAACATTGCAGTTCTTTGACCTCTATTTCTCGCGCTGTTGAATGCTGCTATCAACTGTTATTAACAGACTGAAATGCAAAGGAAGTTAAAGACTTAAATACATAAAAAGGAAGTAATCTTTCTACCCAGATTTCCATAATGCACCATAAAGTCCGGCAATTTAAAGGCTACAGGTTAGCTTGGATATGAAAAAAGCAAGAGAAAGATTTAGCAGAAGTAGAATTCCGCTTTTAAGAAACATTATGCCACCTACTTTCACTGCATGATTCTCCCCTCTTTGTTCTTTCCTTCTCTTAAACCCTAAGTTCATCCATGGTATACTGTTACATGTGTAGCATATGGCATATGTATCCTCTCATGTCGTATAAATAATTTTTTTTTTCCCAAGGATTTAATGCATCATGAAGATGGGAGGCAACATATGAAATATTTGCAGTACTACAATATTTAACTTTTTGCCATTCAGTTTAATCAGATTTTCCATGTGCAATGCTTAAATCAAAAAGAGATGACCTGTTTCTACTTCAGGAAAGTCTTAAAAGAATTTAACAGTGAAACAGCAGATGCTCACCAGCAGCTGTCTGTCTGCACGCTGAAGGTGTTATCAATAATGCACAAGATAACATCTCCAAGTTGAAAGAACAGAAAGATTGGCATCAGTTTTGCTTAATAGAGCATCATACACAAACTAGGCAGTGATACCTGAAGCACTGACAGCATCCATTACATTAAAATGTATACGCCTCCCATTTGGAAGTGTTATGTAAACTTGACAACACTTTTACTTTTTTTCTTGCTAAAGTCTGATTTCAATTGCACTGAGATTAATATTGTTTTTCTCCTATTCTAGAGGGTGATGAGACAGGAGTAATGGATAGTCTGCTTGAGGCCTTGCAGTCAGGAGCAGCATTCAGAGATCGCAGGAAACGAACACCAAGAGGACAAGGTAAGATGCTTTCTAAAAACCAGTAGTTATAAACTGAGTGGGCAAAAGTTCTTTTGCAAAGATTTACCAACAGTTTTCCCTGAAAACCATTGAGCTACTGTGAAAACTCAGCATGCTCTTTGTGATCACATATTTTTAACTTGATAGTTCTATCTTCAGATAGCTGTGTGCTCTAAGATATGACAAGGGTTCCTGTTGTGTTTGAAATGGCATTTAAAACATTGCTGCACAAAGTATGTTTGTCTTAATCTTTAAAACTGTAAGTATAATTAATTTACTGTAGATGGTGCTGTGAAAAGTATTTGCTTCTTACATCAGTAAGAGTTTGGTCATATAGCTGATAGTCTTTTTCAAGCATTGGTCTTAGATATGTTCTGGTTTGGTTGGAAGTCATAGTGTGTGTAGTCATATAAGTCAATTTACAATATAGTAGCTTCACTTTCTTCAGGGAGACAATAATATTGTACTGAATTTAGTCTGGTGTACTGGTTTAGTCTGAGCAATTATTGCTTCCTGTAAAGTTGGTTTTGAGAAAATTTGAGAGAGGGCTAAGCAACTGCAGGGTTTTCTCTAATCAACTCTCCTCTGCTTATGATACGCCAGTTGCATACAGGTTGTGAACTGTATTTACTCTGCATTTATTTTTCATCAAAGATCATGGTAGTATAGTGTATTTTGCAATTTTTCTTTTAAAACACATCTTACAATAAAAAATGCAGTCTTAAATTTACAGTTGAAAGTTATAGTTATTTGGCATTAAATCAAAAGCTTATGTTGGATATGTGCTGCTAAAGGTTTGGCAAAGTGGAGTCATCTTATTTTATAAATAAGTCATGTTTATCTACCTAATGCTCAGTGAGCTAGGGTTAGATCCATGTTGGCTGATTATTTTGTTTTTTAGAGGAACAGAAGAGTAAAGGCAAATTCTACTATGCTCTTTCACCTAGCTAGCAAAGACCATTTACCAATAGAATTATTTTTAATTTGCCATATGCCTGATCTTCTGGAAAAGATGAAAATAAGTTATATAATTTGTTCATACTAAGAAATGAATTCTGCTACAGTTCCAGTATCGTTCTTAATTCAGAGCTTGTTTCTGCTCTCAGATCAGAACTGAAAGAACTCCTCGATCAAAATGTGGGTTTTTTCCATATCTTGAGAAATATCAATGTGAGAGATGGTCTGTCTGTGTTGTGGCTTGAGGAGAGATTTGTCACCTGGTGGTGACAAAGAAAAGTTTCCCAGGAACCAGAGTTGATGGCGAAAATCTGCTGCAGCTGAGAAAGCCAAGGAGATGCCTGAAGCCAGGTCCAAAACCAGTGACTCCTCTGCAACAATAGGGGGCAGAGCTAATTAAAAAATCCCTTTTATTTCTCCTCTGTTTCATATAGTCACTTTGACTTCTGTGCGTTTGAAATTTCATTGTGTCAGTTGATATTCTAGTGGGATCTGGCCGTCAGCAAGGAGTTGATTGACTTTGGGGAACTTATTGCGAGAAAAGGTCTAGGTAATCTGTTTCCAAGCTCTGGTCAACTGTAAGTCTTCTCATAAGTGGGTAAGACTCTTAAGTTTTTAGGGTGTAGCTAAAGATTTAGACAAGAGGCAATAAATGTTAGTCCCAGTCAACTATCTGATTTCAACTGTTATGTAAATTTTCTCATGTGATTTAGGAACATATATGACACGTAGTCAGTAACTTGTCTACAACCCAGAAGACACTTAAAAATATGGCTATGGCATCTCAAAGCAGTGAATTGCAGCATTAAAAAAGCAGGGACCGAGTTTACAAACTCTCCTCTCTCTCCTTAAGAAGTGGAAGGGACAATGACAGTTTTCTCATTGGTACTATCAATAGACTCTCAGTATTCTGGAGAGTTTCATCCAGTGAGATTTTAGTAAACAGTTCTCCATGCTTCCCGTGGTTCAGCAGAAGGAAGAAAGAGTAAATAAATAAAAGCTATGGAAAGAAGAGGTTGTGGTATTTCTGGGCTTGCTGGGTCACGTGGTTGTGACTGGTAAGCATATAATAAATGGTATAGTACTGTCTATACGTGGTGCATGATGTAGGAGTTTCCCATACATCACTGATAACTTGCTGCACTGTGTCTGTAATCAGCATGTATTCTTAACACACGGGGCGGGGGGGAATTAGGTGCTGCTCTTTCGTAAGTCTGACTTGCACAACAAAGTTTTGAGCTTAAACTTGTGTTGGTGTCCATCACGGTCTGAGAAAAAAAATTGTTTTCTGCTTGTTTGGACACAGATTTCATTTTTGTCCGTCAGTTGCAGCTGGTAGTTTAAATCTTGTGAGGAGAAACAATGACTTTTGTTTGCTTGCTTTTTGCAGTTTTATTACTTGGTAACAGGTAGTCCCTACAGAAAGCCTAAAAATGAACTAAAAAAACACAAACAAGGTAATGCACCAAGAAAACCGCTCAGCAATACAGTAAGTTCACTTGGTGTACATTTTCATGTATGTGCTCTAGATCTGTCTTGTTGCAAACTTGCTTATTCTGTTTCATCTACTCAGGGTGAAAATGAGAACTATAGAAGGTTACAACCCTCTCAGTGGTTACAACCAGTAGACCATGAAAATTTTCTTCCAGTGGTTTCACAGAATAAATATAACTAAAGGAGCAAACTGTAGCATCACTACTAGTGGCATTCTTGATCAGTTTGGCTCAAAGGAAAAAACCCACAACTTTCCAAAAGGAAAACCTCTGTAATGGCATGTATTCACTGCTGGGTTTAGGTGAGGTGAGTAGCTTGGACCTAGGAGGGATCATTTCATTTGGAGAACAGAGCTCCAAATACTACAGGCCTACAACTACCCCAGAAGAGTGTCATTCTACCAAAGATTGTTCAATTATACTTTTTTTACAGAGGTCACTGGTGTACCTTGTAGCATATGTTTGTACTTAACACGGTGGTGTCTTTAAAATATTTAAAGAGTAAGAGACAGACTGGCTGGGCAAGAGGTGGAGATAGGAAGGGAACGGTGCTCTGTTCGTCTAGAATGGCAGCCCTACACAGTGGGGGACTACTCAATATTGCGGTTTTCCTACTGGGCAAAAAAATTTTGGTGAAATGTACAGACAGGTTTGGAAAAGTAAAATTCATTTAAAATATGTTGAACTGCATTGTTTTTGTTTGTTTGCTAAGCCTGTAAATGAAAAGCTACACTTAAATGGGTTGCATTAAAACTATAGAGTTTTCCAGTAAAAATCTTTTTGTTATCAGGTCATGGAAGTAATAATAAAAAATTCCTGTCCTCCTCCCCTAGTTTTTCATTTCATTGTACTCTTATATATTCTTTTTTATGTAGACTTTTCAACGTGAAAAAAAAGTTTGCGTGGTTTCTCTCTCCTAAGCTTATTTACTGTATCTTTACTGTTTCTAGCTACTGGATTTTAAGTATGGAGATTGTGCTTTCAGTAGATTGCTTTTGCTTATAGAGGGTATAAAATAATAATGAGAAATCCGTTCCTCAAAATGTTGCTTCCTCTTCCAAAAATATACTTGTCTTTTGCAAGTTTGCTAATACTGGAATGAGAGTATAATAAAGAACAGTATTAGGTGGCATTCATGACAGGCTACCAGTTTAAAATGTGTGTCCAGTGCTACTGTTGCACCAATTATCCCTGACCTTTTTTTCTGGCCTTGGGCTATGATGTTATTAAAGACGACTGATTCAGGAATATTTTCTCTCTAATATTAGTTTAAGCAAATTTCTGCATGGACCTAACTATTCTGGTAGGGTTCTTTCTGTTAAGCTGCTAAATTTTTTGCAGAATTGGTTTAATTTTTTTAGAAATGTTAATAACTAGTGCCCTGCCCTATGTATCCAAACTATTGCAACTGAAGTGATAATACGTGGCATTTTTTCTGTAGTCTTTCACTACAGGGAAAGCATAGCTATAAGGAACATACATGCAGGTTCTTTCTGCTTTAGATTTCAGTGTAAAGTATATTTATGAAGTATTTGATGTGCTCTGTTAGTACACATATTCTGGGTTATTTTTTAATCCATGCATCAAAAGCACATCCATAGTGAGATGCATAATAGGCACAATTTAGGAACTTCTGAATTTGATGTTATTGAGAGTTGCTACACTGTCATTACTATTTCCATACTTGCAGTACAGCTTGAGAGTGAAGGAGAAAATACACACCTCCCTTGTTCAGTTTCAACATCTAATTTGAATCTTTTATGCAAGCCATCTGAAGTGCTGCCACCGCTTGTTTAACTTCTGTAAGATAAAAAGGAGTTGAGGCAATGGAATATTACTGCTTTTTAATGACTTCTGGTAATTTTCAGATGGCATTCAGACACTTCCTTTAATTTAATATGTGCTTTTCTAAAAAAAATAAAGAAGAAGTAGGTGCATATTTTACATCAAAGTTCATCAGAATTCTGGTAAAAATGTTATAGTTTTAGGAATTTTGTGTCTTCTGCTTGAAGACATAGCTATGCTTGAAATTAAAGGCTGACTTCTATGTTTACCTTGGCATTGATTATATTAAATAATTTCTTGAGAGTTAGGTTTCTGGGTGCACAATCCTTATTTATCTAAAACATTCAAATAAAAATCTTCAGTCAAAGCATGTCTGCCTTCCTGAAAGCATTGTGAGTCATTTTGTATGTGGCAGTTTTGTAAAGAAACTGATTTTTGACATGCTTACATCTGTCTGTGAATTGATGAGAAGATTGATCAGTGTTAGAATCCAATAATGTGGTAGGTGCACTTTTAACAGATCATGATTTGTGCTCAATGAAAACGGTGTTTGAGTAGCCTTGTTAGCTGTCTTTCAGTTGAACAGTGTGTCATCGTCTTTATCATTAAGTATCTGTTCTGAAATTAGAAATACCCATAATGGACTATTAAAACGCCCATCTCAAGTTAAAAAAAACCAGTATGTATTTTAAATGTATTTTGTCATGTTTTTAAACATCCTGTGATAAAGCACTAATATTCCTATTGTTCTGTTCAACTAGTATCTCTTAATTTTTTGTTATTTTACTTTGAGAAGCTGAGTATTTAAAAGCATGTGTGTTACCTCAGTTATATAATGGAGGGTTTTTTGCTTACAGTCAGGAATCGTGGACTAATGAGACTTACACGTATGATCTAAGTGCTTCAGAATTATCACAACTATAATAGCAAGAGCTAAACAGGGATCACCAATAATACATTTACTGGTTTTGCCATCAAGGCATTATTGTGAGATTTAAGTTTGCTTTTCTTTCTAAATATAAATGTGGGTTGTGTAAGGAAAATGTATTTATAGCACCATTCAAATTGAGTCTTAGCAAATTACCTTAGTCCAGAGAGCTCCGTAAACAGTCTCAAAGCTATTTAAAAATAGGTATTTGTGGTGTAATCTGTTTTTACTGTGTATGCACTTTAGCTTATGGGTCTTGTAATTAAAGGAGTAATATTAGATAATATATTATTCTGGTATCTTTGCATGAAAGCAACAGCTGTAGTATGCAGAGGTTTTACTTGGCATTTCAGAGGAATTCTACTTAGAAGCAGGGTGAAGGAGAAGTGGTGAAAAAGGGAGGGGAAAAAGGAACTAAAGCAGACTTTAACCTCCGGCCTGCTTAGACTGGATTCTCCACGTTTTTAGACGGACAACACCCTTCAGCATGCAGGGAATGAAGCGGCTCTGAAAACACCTCATGACCTATAAGTGTATGGACATAAAGACAAAAATGCAAAAACTGTATGCATTTGAATAATTGTTTTCACCTGTGTTATTGTGTTAATTACCCTTTCCTGGCGCAAGTTTTGAAGATTGATGAGTTGTCTTTCAAACTGATTCTTTGATCTTGGTATACATGAGATTGTTCACATATTGACATAGGGTGTGTAAAGTACTTATGAATGTTTGGTAAACTGGACAGGCATAGAAAAGTGCTATTGTGAGCTCTAGACCGTGTATATATTGCTGCTGCTTTGTCTAATTCTAAGTTGTTACTTGCCATTTAATTATTTTTTTTTTCTGAGACACGAATTTTACGTGAATAAATGAAAATATGCCATGAAATGGCAATGGCATATACACATTCTGAAAAATGTCCTTCAAAAAGATGGTGCTATGTAATTGTTACTAATTACATCTGAGTTCGTCATTTATCTAAAGCATTTAATAACTTCCATAGGCTAAGGAGAATTATGTTCCCCTTGCTTTTATTAGTGTAAGTGCTTCAAAATGTATTTCAATGTAGTATGAGAAGTATGCCCTCTAAGTTCTTCTGGAAAAGCATTACATAAGATTTTATACTGAAAGTATCAGAACATTTTTCAAGTTTTAGCATTTTAAAAAAAACAACACTGGTATTACTTCACTCATCAAATCCTAAGATCCCAAAGTATAAAGTTCTAATTTTTGTGAATTAA
Source organism: Haliaeetus leucocephalus (assembly GCF_000737465.1). Taxonomy (NCBI): domain Eukaryota; kingdom Metazoa; phylum Chordata; class Aves; order Accipitriformes; family Accipitridae; genus Haliaeetus; species Haliaeetus leucocephalus. Next base: position 6,732,923 of record NW_010972776.1, read on the forward strand.
GACATAGCAGAGTGCCTGTTTCCTTTTGAAGTAAAAACACGTTGCCCGTTAATGATTATGAGAATTACATAGAAGTACTGAGGATTATTCTACAGCCTCTTGACATTTGTAAATTCCATCATGCAACATCTGAGCTTATGCCAGCCAATGGCAGGACTGTGGCAGTTGCTTCAGACATTGAAACTGACTGTGGTGTATTTATTTCTTTAAAGTTGTTTTTGTCCGTTTCATCATAGGGCTCTGCAGGTACCCAGAACACCTATAGAGTTCATACAAAGTGTATATTATAGAGTTTCTTTTTCTAAGAGTTGACTTGACACAGTTGGTTCTGAAGCTCTTAAAAGCCTTTAGAATTCCAAAAGCCTTTTTGAATGTCCTACGTTGTGAAATAGATTTTTAGAACTAAAACAAAGCTTTTCTGAGAACCAGAGAATTGTTCATAGTAACCAGCCTCTCAAAAAGAGTAATCCAGAAGTAGGCTGCCAAGTTGATGTGGTAGAATTTTGTATGAGTTTGAAGTAACCCACAGTTCTGAATTTATTTATTTTTTAATTCACACTGAATCTGAAAACTGTTCTATATTAATGAGGTATGTCTTACTAGATGTGAAGTCCTACATTTCTAGAGATGGATAGCTGAGTTTTGGCTACATCTGTATGCAGTAGCTGAAGTTAGAGAAACTAGTTTTACACACAGAGAAGTGATATTCATGCATTCATTTACCAGCTACATGAGTAGTAATGAATGATATGCAAGGCTAACTTAATTTACATTTGGACATTTGAATTTTCTTTGTCAGCACTGACACTGTTATCATGCAATTATTGTGAAACACTTCTCTTTGAAATATTTTCTACCGCAGTACTGTTTATTGAGGTAATGCACTTTGGCTTTAATATTTTAATATATATACATAATGAATGTAAAGGAAAGGAAAGAGGTGAAAATCACTGTTGCAGTGTATGACTCGGTAGCGGATTAATTTAACTGACATTAGGTCAAAACGGTTATTTTGCAGATAGGGATGCTTTCTGTTCCATCCTGGTTTAGGCACATAGTTTAGAATTGACAGTCCTCTAACCTCAGCAGGGAAAGACTGTCCCAGTTTTTTTTATTAGTGGTTGTCACCTTGACTGTAACAACTTAATTAGTTTACTTTCTGCAAAAACAATATTCACCCTATGGGTTATGATGTAACAGAACAAATAATGCAAATTCTGATTTTCTTTTTGCATTATCAAGAGAAAATGAGATTCTCTGCTCAGGACACCCAAAATAATAGTCTTTAGTTACAAAGTACTGATACCGTCTTAGCAGTAGACATGGATTAGTAGTTAGGCAAGTACGTCATTGTGTGAGAAGCCAGAATCTCAGTTGCTGTATATTGCCATAACTCTTTTTACTTTACTAAAGTTTTTAGTTTAATGATCTATGACAGGTTAAATTATGGATCTAAGCCAGGGTGTCCAGTGACAGAGGGACAGGTAGAGGCAAGCAGTCCCTGTTGGAGAAACAGGCTAAAAAGATTTCTAAAAATGATAGAAAAGCTCTGCCAGGAGAAAGGGGTAGGAGGGCACTACATATGGACTTGACAGTGCAACCCATCAACTTTTCTTTTTTTTAATACTTTCTTCTCTATTTACTTTTACATTTTAAGTCCCTGATCCTCAAAAAAAAAAAAAAAAAAAAGTCAAGGTGACTCGAACGTACTCTACCATCTTTGTCTTAACAACATTCTCTAGCAAATTGTTTATACATTTTTACAGTACTTTATCTGAAGTACTTTTGCCCTGAAACCAGTCTTTTATTTTGCAATTACAATAGGTTCTCAATGTTTTAAACTTCTTATCTGGGGGAAGGTTTGTTAATAGCAGTCTAATGGATTCCTGCCCCACCCCTGTGTTTTATTCTGAAGTCAAACAAGCGGTGGGTTTAAAAGAGGGTATTGGTGGTATTACTCTGTATTCATTGTGTTGTCTTTATCTGAAAATCTGAAAGCTCTTTACAGAAGTGGGCAGTACTCCCCCTTCCATCATTTAACAGGTGAGTAAATAAATGCTATAGTTCTGTGGTCTTTCAAAGCTGGCATACCTCAGCATTGGTGCTGAAAGAACAGTCTAGCTCTGGCAGCTTTTGCTTTTTTTTTTTTTTTAAGCTTGTAATAAATTTAATGATTCGGTTTCACTTTGTGGCTAGCCCAAACCTTTTTTTGACTCTCTAGAGTGTCTGTTCTTCATGCAACAAGCTGTACGTAAGTCCAGGGTCTATTGTAGACAGAAGGCGGCTGTGCAGCCAGGCAGTCCGGCATTAAGTAGTGTCCTTTTTTATTCATCTTTTAGGAATCCTGAAGTTATATTTGCATGTAAGTTTTCTTGGGGCTTAGCATGGAACGATGCATTATAATTACAATGGAGCTATAAAAACATCTCTGCAGTATTCCTAGCTTAATGCATTTTTGTATACAGAAATACCTGGGGAAAAAAATAGTTGAAATATTCAAACCAGGTAGAACTGTGTAGTTCTCAGCTGTCTAGGGAAACATTCAAACTACTGACATGAGTTGGGGAACAGGCTTTTAGTTGGAGACAGACTTTTTAGTAGGGCCTGTTGCAATAGGACAAGGGGAAATAGTTTTAAACTGAAAGAGGGTAGACTCAGACTAGATATAAGGAAGAAATTTTTTACAATGAGGGTGGTGAACCACTGGCCCAGGTTGCCCAGATAGGTGGTAGATGCCCCATCCCTGGAAACATTCCAGGTCAGGTTGGATGGGGCTCTGAGCAACCTGATCTAGTGAAGATGTCCCTGCTCATTGCAGGGGGGGTGGACTAGATGGCCTTTAAAGGTCCCTTCCAACCCAAACTATTCTATGAAAATACAGCATCACTTTCAATTTAGGAAAGGGTCATATGCAGCATATAAGTTTCTCAATCATGGCATCAAATTTTGTCAGTCCAGTGTTTAAAGGGATAAAAGAAGCTTGTAGGAAATCTGAAATGGTGTATTTATAAAATCAGGTGGAGTTGCTTACTGTTCAGTGGATGGAATTATTATAGGTAATGAGTTTGTTTAATCTCAACAGAGCAAAAGTCCTTACTGAGGTGCAAATGTCAGGGCAAGTGACAGAAATGCCTAGAAAGGGCACCGTTGTGTGTAACTGCAGCAATTATGAGACTTGCTGGATGCTGTGCTTGTTACAGACCCTGGGCAATTGCTGCATATTACATCGTTTTCCTCTCTGGAGCAGACCGTGTTTCTGTCTCTTTACAGCTTAAGTACCTTGCTTATTTCTTGCAGAGAAAGAGAAATCCTGTTTTATTTATTTTCAGCTTGTTCCCTGTATGCCTTGTTGAGATTTATTGTATGGTGGGTTTGGTGATGTCTTTGTAATGGCCACCTTCAGCAGTTGGCTGAATGCCTTTTTTAGATAAGTCAGCTGAGAATAATTTGAGGGTATTACTATTTTTCTTTTCAAAAGTTTCACCAACAGGGAGGAAACTCTTTTTTTTTTTTTTTTCCCCCCTCCCCTCCAGTTTTTTCTTCTACATAGCATTCAGTAAGTTAGTATTTGGGAGAGCTGAGCAGTTTAGGTGTATTAATCAATCCCTTATAAACACTTGCCTGTCAATATTTTATTCTGTTCACTGACTTGCGTAATTCTCATTTAGCTTAATTTTTACAGAAGACTGTTTCTAGACAAACAAAGCTTACTGTCTTTCCATCAGAAATTAATATGATACAGGTCAAGTTTCAATGTTCCTATTAAGATTTTCATGCAAAAGAGCAATTTTTAATTTATTTTTAGCATACTGTAATGAATGATTAAGCTACTGACTGGAGAGTACCATTGCAAATACAAGATCAAAGAATGGAAGTCAATGATAGACAACAGAAAATACCATGAAACAGAAGAATTTGCCTGTGAAAAAGTAGAATAGTTTAGCTGAGGAAGCAAACTGGTCTTAATTAGAGTTATAGATAAGACTTTATATGATCTGTGGTTTTTTTTCCTATGCTTAAATTTTTGCTATTATTATGATGTTAATTAGAGGCATGCTACTAAAAAACCCATACTTTGATCTTTATAGCTTATTACAAGTGGAAAATTTTACCAATTTGGGGGTATAGATTTTGTAATATCAGCTCAGCCTGAATTTGATTACTTTTATGCTTCTAGGAATTTTGGAGAAGATAATTTTAGAAAGATATTTTGTGCATTGGCAAGTTGTTGGCTAGTTTTATACTCTGATTTTTTTTTTTCATCTTTGGCCCTTTATTAATAATATATTGGGCTTAAAAGACTACAGGTCTGACTTTGCATGGCAATGCGCTTTGTCGGATTACATTTCCTACTGTTGTGCTGCAGGCAAGTTTAAATATCAGGGAGCATATTGAGACCTGGTCAGTCAACATTTTTAACACACCTTCATGTCAGTATCTCCATTACATTTCCGAAACTAGCACAGGTGGTTCCTTTAATTATTGTGCATTATTGCCTCAACATAATGTAGCTGAGCTGTTACCTTTGTAATATATGTAGTTCCGAAAATGCTCTCACATCCTAAAAACTATCAGTGCTTATTAATTTTAATACAATTGTATTGCTAGATTGTTTCAGTTTGAATACTGTTAAATTTTAAAGGGTGCTACAATTAGGGTGAAGTTATTTTTAGTTATTAATAAAAAAAAAGAAGTGAGATACTGATGATGTAGGTTAATAATAAATCTAGCAGTGATATATTTTGAGTAACTCTAATTCCAAATCCTAGAACAATTTATATTCTGTAAAACCAAGACACCAACCTCGACAGTTAGTTTTGTTTCATCCTCTCTAAAACGTACTGCAGAAGATCACTTTTGAGATGATTTGTTTGTGTTTGTCTCAGTAGAAGATTTCTGCATATTATACTCCTGTTTTCTTTTTTTGGAGGAATAAGTGATACATTTGTGAGAATGTTGTAACTAGTATATCTATCAGTGTATGCATTAGCTCATCCTCTTTTACCCTCTCATGGAAGTATATAACATCACAATATTGTTATTTGAAAACCATATACATACTGCACAGTGTCTTCCAGAGGGTTGTCTAAAAATAAACTAGATACTGGAGTTCTTTGTTAGATCTATATTATATTTACTTCTCATTTTCTTTGTGACTTCTGTGGTTTTTTCTTCCATTTTCTGTTAACGCATTAGGTATTTCTTCTGTTGTTGAAGAGGATTCTATTTAAATAATTCTTAAGTCAGGTATATAAAATTGTGCAACAGTGTCTGTGTGCCTGTAACTCCATAAATATATTACTGGAGTGGAATGTCAGCCTGTCTGCATTTTTTCCTACAAATTTAACTTACAAAGAAAAATAGACATATCACACTGAAATAGGGAAAACGTTCAGTTATTGTGAGTATATTTTTTTATTTTTATGTGAACAGATTTCTAAAATAACAGAATAGAAAAAAAAAAATCTTATTGACAGCATTCCCGCAGGAGCTTATCTTCCTCAAGTGTTTACAATGAGGTTTTTTGGAGACCTTGGAACTACAGTGATATCATTGGTGGTTTACGAGACAATGCCCAAGGTAAAACTTCAGTTCACCACTTATCAGGGGATGTGTGAAGGCTCTTGGGCTGAAAGGTTCATTAGGTCAGTCTGTAGAAGCTGTCAGTCAGACTAAGCAGATGAGAATGTATTTGGGTTTTTTTCTCAGTAAAAGACAGAGGGAGAAATAATCCAACTTCAAGGAGGTACAGCATTTTCCTTCTGTAATGGAGTTACATTGTCAAATTATGTAGCTTGATGCTCTGCAAGAGTTATGGATCAAATAGAACTGGATGGAGGACACAAAAGGTCCTTATGACTTCATAGAGCATAGTTTGAGTTTGAATTAAGTGGATTTGAGAATAAAACCAATTTTCACCATTACTGGGGGCTGATTAAAATCTATCAAGGTGTTGAATCAACTATTTGGAAATTAATTAATGATTTCCTTACCAAAAAAAAAAAAAGTTTTATCTGATGATTCAATCCTGAAAAAATATTTCATCACTTTTGTCAGACATTCCAGAAATGCTTCATAATTTCTTTTAGTGTAAACACTGCTCATTACAAGATGGTTTTGACAAAAGCATATTTTATTTTTAAATCTTCTTTACTAGAGTGAAAACCATAAAGGGAGATTTACTAAAAGCTTCGTTTCTTCTCTGAATGGATAACCACTTTGAAGGAAGCTAGAATTATGTTTATGGAGTCTTTTGAGTATTTATTTTCTGTTGAAATAATATAGAGTCTATTACTAAGGAATATACATTTCAGAAAAAGATGATATCTCTTCACTGAAGGCAATCATGATTTTCCTTTAAAGCAGTAGCAACATATCATTTAAGTGAACAGAGTTTAAATCTATTTCTGTGTTGTGCTTAAACTTCTTAGGAAAATCTTTTAAAATGTATTGTTAAAGAATTGGAAAGTTTTGTAACAGTGAGGGGACAGAATTTAGAGGTACGTATAAGCTTTTAAAAAGCTGTTTTAGCGGTTTGCTGGAATTGCATTTCTGTTAGAGCTCTTATTGTTAGAAAAGTAGTTGAAATGATGAAACATTCAAAGACAAAGCAATCCAATGGAACATAAAACCTGTAGAGAAATTGTTCTTCATTGAATGGAGATACAGTCCAAGGTCTGCGAATATTTCTGTAATTCTGGCCACTTAAAGTATAATGGAGGATAAAAATTACATCATGAGAGAGAAAAATATAAAAACGTGTTGTGCTTGATTATCAGTTGTCAGCTGCTGAAGACACACTAGGAAGACGTGATGCCCCATACAAGTACACATAAGGGTGAGCCTGTAGATAGGGACTGATGTGAATGCATAGCTGACCTTATAATTTGATATTAAGGCCACGCATTTGCATATAGCACCTGTGTATTTAAATATCCACTGAAACATTTATCTCTTCCCATATGGGGGTAAGATGGTGTGTGTGAGAGGGACTGCACATGCACAGAGGTACAGATTTGCTGGTAGAAATACCCTGAACAGCTTCAATATGCTCTGGTCTGTTGGGTTTTTGTTTGTCTTCCAGAACAGCATAAATGATGTGGGTTTTTGCTTTGCTGGCATATCACAGGAACATTTAATGTTCAGAGAGCTTTCTGAAATTGTCTGTATAACTCTTTTTTGCACTGAAGCTTCACATAATATCAAGATTGTTTTTGAATTATCACTGATAGTTTTCTAGATACAGGTCATTAGATGCCATCCTTTGTAGGTTTTGTTCTCCTGCAGAACTTTGGCAAATAATGCTCTGTAATTTCCTGTGATTGTTTCATACTCACTTTGTCTACATACCTGCAGTATTATTTTCTTTCAGGATGAATACAGTAAGCTCTCATAAATAAAAGTAAAACTTAATGTTAAACAAATTATTATAGGGCAGGGGAGATGACTGACAAAACATAAAGCATCTTGCATTTCTTACTAAGCAATTGCTCTTGTTCTGTTTTAAACCTATTAAAGCACCACATTTATTATTATGATTTACAGGCAATTCTTCTCTTACTTGTAGTCCAATGCCCTCCAGATGTCAGCAGTAACATCTTCAAACACAATTTTCAATGCTCTTGTGTGGCTAGAATTCCTGACTTGGAAAAAAATCTGTTGACATTTTCAGAAAAGCAAAGCTTTAAATTGTCAAAAGTCTCTGTTATAGAGATAAAACTGGATATTTTTTACTGAAAATAAAACCGAAAGAAAACAAACAAATAAACCCCAATAAAACAACAAAACCCCCCAAAATCTTTGTTTAGTGCCTTCAGCTCCTGGAGGTGTCATCTGGCCCATGGAGTAACGAATATAGTCATTAGCAAACCCAAGAAGATAGTTCCAACATGACAAAAATAGTCCAGATTCTGTTAAAATTTTGATGTGTCTTGGAATTTTCCATGTTCCCAAAACACGTCTCCCATGCCCTGCAGTTTCTTTACATTTCATTTGTATTGAAGAACAGAAAGATCAATGTAAGCTTGGATATTCCAGTCTTTTGTTTCAAAGATGCTCATGTAGTGTGAAAAAAACTTTACTATGTCTTAGAGTAAAATCCAATGGTTTAAGTTCTTTACCCACTAGCTGTCTTTCAGTTGTGTCCTCTTGTAGTGATGTGCACTGGAGAAATTATCCTAGTGGTGCCAAAAGATCAAAACATTTCAGAAATGAAATGAAGCAGGAGGATTCTTTGAAGTATCACTAAAACATCAATCTGAGAGTAAAGTTAATCTAAAATATTGATAATAAGGCAATGTTACTTTGAGAATTACATATATAGAAGCATATAAAACCTGTAAAAGTATCCGTGGTTTTTAATTGCACATTGTCATCTTTAAATAGGATGGCCATAACTTTAGACTGCTAAGGACTCTTTAAAAAATTACTTATAAATGGACTTATTAAGGATAGGAGGTAGAGTACATTTGGACAATATTGTTGGAACAGTTTGTGTTTTCTAGCATAAAATAGTTTTGTAGGGCTTTGGACTACCAGAGTTTGAATATAACACAGCTTATTTTAACTGAAAGTAGGAGCTTTCCTTAAAACGGGATTATTTTTTTTCTCCCAAGGGTTAAGGAGGAATATAGTAGAATAAATGACAAAAACACAGAATTAGAGCCAATGCTCAGACTTCCTCAGACTACAACTATACAACGTTTTTAGACAGGTCTTTTAAATTTAGGCCTCAGTACATTACCAGGTTCTTGTATATAACTTTATTGGTCTTATAAGGAGTTTCATGAATCCAGATGCATGTTGGGTAAAAGCGCTTCTTTTGCTTCAGTGCTGTATTTTATATTCCATTATTCTATTTATAAAATATGGAGATGTATTCCTTCCTAAAGCATCTTTTTTCCTTGTAAGTGAAAAAAATAGTTTAATCTAAATACGAGCAGTCTGAAAACAAGAAAGAAAGAAAAAAGTTGCAGCTACAGCTATTAACAGGTTGCATTTAATGCATTCAATGAAGTACCACTGTAGATCACATATATAATTTTTTTAATTTTGTAGGAATGTTTAGAAGTAGTTGAAATCCTGAACGCAATTATTTGTTTACAAAAACAGTGACAACTAGTTACTGAATCTGAGCAGAAGTTCTGTTTCAAAACAAACAAACAAACAAAAAAAACCCAAACCCCTAATCTTTTATCTACAAATCAAATTAACAGCTGGTGTTCTGCAAAGGTTGTATCAGAAATTGAAATAAGGAGAGTGCTCTAGTTTATCTTGCTAAAAAAGAGCTCAGAAATTTGGTGGTTGTATTGATGCAGGTGGTGAAGTGATGTGATCTTGAGTGATAGTAAACAGAAACTGTAAATCTAGGTGCTTGGAAGACAAATAAGTGTTGTCAAGCAATTGCATCATTATCTGTTGAAGATAAGTACGTGCATGCAAATTATGGTACTTCGTACTGGAGTGACTCTTACGCTCCTTACCATGACTGACTTCTAGAATTGTTATGGGTAGTAGGAGAAATCCTTTCCTTCACTTGAAAGGATTTTGTATTTCTCTGAAATGCAGGGAAAACTGAAGGCTGCATATTCTTCCTTCTCCTATCTGTACTTTTTCAAAAGAAACAAATACTAATCTATAAGGAGCAGATATAAAACTCTTAAATTGGGTGATCATTCTCCCATCACATTTTTTGTTTCAAGTGCAATCTTGAAGCTTTCTCTGCTTAGCCAGGAAGCAGCTCCACCTCTACTCTATTGTATTTCCTGTTCTTTTTCCAAGTGCCTGTTTCACAAGTTCCTAACAAAGAAAGGACATTCAGAGAAGTCCAAGGCAGAGTTGTAACAACTCTCCTACGGTTACCAAGCACAGATTTCTGTTTATTCTTTAACATTTCTTGCATTTGTTTTGTATACCCTATTCCAACAAGAACACTTCGATGCTACTGTAAACTGAAAGATAAACATGGTTTTGTTTCTTCAAAATTATTTTTTTATTTTCCAAAAGTGTTTCTGCAATTCTGATTTTAGATGAATTTTTTTCACCAGATTTTTCTTACAGATTTGAATAGCTTCGTAATGCACTTTTCTTCAAGTGAAATTCCTGTTCCCCAATATTTTTTTATGAATTGAGAACTTGATATAAAATACAAAAAGTGCTGGAGAATAAGATGTGTATGGGACTTCTGATTTCCACTTTCAACTCTAGTGGAGTAAGCTTTCTTTGTGTGTGTGTGTGTGTGTATTTAGGGGTTGTTTTATTTAATGTTGTCTTTTTTAGAAGGGGCCTTATTTTAACAGTTAGGATTAAAAGGTTGCATTTGCTGTTTTTTTCAGTTGATTTTTTTAAGCAGAAATCTCTCATACAATAGCTTGCTTTTACTGTCAGTATTTCAGGTTCAGTATAAGTAGTGTAGGCTCTGGATTTAGCCTTTTGAAAATTACTCAATACGAATTTACTGTAATGATGGGCTAATTAGTTAAAGTTCACCGAATTTAGCTAAACATGCAGTGTTTGATTTAGAGAGATAAATCTGTGGTCTGTCAACCTTTTCAGACATAATCCTACCTTCAACGTTATCTGACAGGTAGTCAGCCCATCAGGCCTGAGGATGTGCTCCGAAGCAGCTCATCTCTTCACTCTTGACTAGTTATTTATCTTATGAAGCATGATTCACACCTGGCATATGGAAAGTGGGGAGGACCAAAGGAAATGTTCCAAGCCTTCCTTTCCTTCTCTCATGCAGTATGAAATGGTTTGTAGATGTGGCTGCAATTCGCATTCCTGTGTTTCAGGATTTTGTTTGCATGGCAAAACACACCCAACCGTAACATCCTTTGGTTACTGTGAACTGTCTCTTAGGGCTGTATGTTCTGAAATATGTGTATTTAACCATGCTCTGTTATAAATAATATTCTGCAAGAAACCTTTGTTACAAGTGGTAATCTAAGGTATTTGTAAATTTGATTGTATTTGAAAGGAATATGATAGGTTGTTTCTAAATATCTGTTGTTGCTGTAGGCATACAGAAGAATGAGTTTAAATCCGTTATTTACCAAAGGCTGTGTCTTTGTCAGTTGGTAGATGTAAGTAATTGAAACCAGGGTACATGGTCTTCAAATTCATGTGCTGATGGATGCAATATGCTCACTTGGTGAAAGCAGTTTTCTTGAGAGAGCATTAAAGTACCCAGCAGCAAACCCTTTTTTCACCAAGCTGCTGAAGTATTGTGATCCAGAAAGAACTTACTCCTTGGCCATAGAAGAAAACTAGGTGTTTAAAAAAAAATAACAAAAGGATCCACAAATGTTGTCTTTAACTACACAGAATTTTCTAACAATTCATTGTAGAAGTTTTAACATTTTAGCAAAGAAATAAATTGGAAAGTACACAAGGGGAGAACCATTATGGTTTAAGGAGAAAATGACCTTGTCTGAATTCTGGTTTACAAAAAAAAATAAATTTTAAGGAAGTGAATAACCAATCTGAATAACTTGTACAAATTC